>NW_027507758.1:105459212-105839212 GCF_037356315.1 Lithobates pipiens
GTGTAAACAAACCGTGGTGATTTTACTGCTGAGCTGCTTACTCTTCTTCTTGATAGAGACTTTGACACAAGGAAGCAAAGCCCTGCTTCTACTAGAGCTGCACAATTAAAATCGTGATCTCAATTGAACCCCTCTGACGATCTCTATTGCAGAGTTTGCTGATTCTTTCATATAACAAGTGGAGAGACTTATCTGCTCACTCAGCTGTCAAAAGAAAACATCTGGGCAGTCTGCCACGTTTTTAAAATGAAACATTGTAACTAAATCTTCCTTCTTATATCAAAGGGAAACTTCTGTGTGTAAAGAAAAAATCCAGGTAGTCTGCCAAGTTTTTAAACAATGTGTAAATGTAGGAAGTTTAACCACTTAAACTCTAAATCTTTTCCTGACACTTGTTTAAGATAAAATCTCAATTTTTTGCTAGAAAACTACTTGGAACCCCCAAACCTTATATATATTTTAGCAGACACCCTAGGGAATAAAATGTCAATTGCTGCAATATTTTATGTCACACTGTATTTGCCCAGCGGTCTCTCAAACACAATTTTTGGGGAAAAAATACAGTAGTAAAGTTAGCCCAAGTTTTTTTGTTTTAATGTGAAAGATGATGTTACGCTGCGAGAATCGTGAGAGAATCGTGATCTATCTTCTAAACAAAAAAAATCATGATTCTCATTTTAGCCAGAATTGTGCAGCTCTAGCTTCTACCAAGATGGCCGACAGTTCACACAAAGCACGGAAAGTCAGTAATGGAGAAAGATCTGCTGAAAGGACCCCTTGCCGCCTAGCCTCTAGCCAAATAATGCATGGGCCAACTTATCATCGATCCGGGTGGACGTCATGAGGTCCTCCTGGATCGGAGAGTGGCGGTGCATTCTGTCATCGACTGTATCCACGGGACACAGCCGATGACTGATCACTGTACCGGCCCACTGCCAGTACCATGTGACTGCTGTAACCAAATTACAGCAGGTCAAATAAAAGTTGTAAACAACGAATGACTTCCTTTCAAGCCATACATTGTTTACAATTGTGTTGCTAGCTGTGACTGGTCACATTGATCACATGGTACAGACTGTGGCCAATCACAGCTAATCAAAACAAAACAAACAGAATGAATCAATTTCATTCTGTGAAATGCTAGCATATAGCAACAGACGAAAAACAAGCTCTGGACTGCCGCACTCTTCAGAAAACCACTTTCTTTTATTGGAAAATCACATCACAGCTCAGTTTTCTGAAGAGTGCGGCAGTCCAGAGCTTGTTTTTCGTCTGTTGCTAGTGGTAATAGCCAGCACCTGTGGCTTCCCAGCCAAAGAGACAGTTTACAGCCTGCAAGTGTGCTCCTGGAGCAGCAAGATCCCTTCTCCTTCAAATACTAGCATATAACAATGAAATTCATTGCTCGAAGCAAACAATGTAGAAAAAAAATAAAATAAATACTGCTTTCTCAGAGTAGTACAATGTTACTATGGTAACATTATATTGCTCTGGTCAAAGTGTGTTATAATATATATATATAAAAATTACAACTTCAAACAAACTCACCATGCTTCTTACTAAATACCTTGGACGGTCCACATTTCAAAATGGGTCAGTTGGGGGATATTTGTACTGTCCTGAGATACAGTACATCAGGACTGATCAATTTTCAGATATATATATATATATATATATATATACCATAGTTTGTGGACTCTATAACTTTCCTACAGACTAAATAATATACATGAATTTGAGTTATTTTCAACAAAGAAATGTAGCAGAATACATGTTGCCCTAAATTCATTAAGAAAGATTATTTCTATTATAAAATTTAGCAAATAAAGAAAAGCAGTTTCCCCCCCCCCCCCCCCCCCCCAACATTTTCGGTCTTTTTTTCCTTTATTTAGCAAAAAATAAAAAACCCATTGGTGAGTAAAGCGGTGTTTCAGCCGCAATTAAAAAAAAAAAAAAAAAAAAAAAGGACTTTTAATAAAGGACACTTACCTGTCCAGTGAGCCAGCGATGTTGGCCGCCCCCCCCCCCCCCCCCCCCAGGCCAATCCGTCCATCGAATCGGGTGACAGCGCCACCATCTTAACAACTTCCCGACCAGCGCACGACGATGTACGTCGACAGAATGGCACGGGCAGGCATATTGGCGTACATGTACGTCCAATATTCGTTGCCGCCGTGCCATCGGGAGCGCGCCGCCGCCGGCGCGCTCCCGCGCTGGTTGGGACCCCCGTGAGTCCGGTCGCGGGACCCGCGGACTCGATCGCCGCAGGCATCCCCGCGAACGTCTCACGGAGCGGTCGAATGGAGGAAATGCTGTATAAACAACATTTTTCCATTCTGCCTAGCAACTAGTGACGCTGATCTCTGCTCCATGTGATTGGAGCAGAGATCAGTGTACACTAAATGAAAGCCCAACCCCCCCACAGTTAGTAACACACCCCTAGGAACACTTAACCCCTACACTGCCACCCACTGGTTAACCCTTTCACTGCCAGTGTCATTTACACAGGAATCACTGCATTTATATAGCAGTGATTACTGTATAAATGACAATGGTCCCAAAAATGTGTCAAAAATGTCCGATGGGTCCCCCACAATGTCGCAGTCACAATAAAAATCGCAGATCGCCGCCATTACTAGTAAAAAAAAAAATAATAAAAAATTATTAATAAAAATGCTATAAAACTATCCCTATTTTGTAAACGCTATAACTTTTGCGCAAACCAATCAATAATCGCTTTTTGCGATTTTTTTTTACCAAAAATATGTAGAAGAATACGTATCGGCCTAAACTGAGGGAAAAAAAAGTTTTTTTATATATTTTTGGGGGATATTTATTATTACAAAAAGTAAAAAATAATGCGTTTTTTTCAAAATTATCGCTCTATTTTTGTTTATAGCGCAAAAAATAAAAACCGCAGGGGTGATCAAATACCACCAAAAGAAAGCTCTATTTGTGGGAAAAAAAGGACGTTAATTTTGTTTGGGAGCCACGTCGCACGACCGCGCAATTGTCAGTTAAAGCGACACAGTGCCGAATCGCAAAAAGTGGTCTGGTCTTTGACCAGCAAATTGGTCCGGTCTGAAAGTGGTTAACAAAGGAAAACAGGCAGTGGAGCCTTGCGCTTTCACTGCTCGTTTACTACTGCGCATGCGCGAGTCTCGCAGGGCTTTGTGAATGGCCCTGTTGTTCTCTGAGACACATGTCCCAGAAGGCAACGGGGCATCTTACCGAAGAGGAGAAAGCGCAGCGGAATAGGAAGAGGCAGATTAGGAAGACTGCCTAGCAACAAGGGTTTCTGGTAAGTAAAAAAAAAATCTTTTTTTTTACAATTTTTTTTCACAATGTTAATGTTATTTTTTATTTTAGGGTGGCCCTCAGTTTTAAATACCACCAAAAGAAAGCTCTATTTGTGTGAAAAAAAATTATAAAAACGTCATATGTGCACGGTGTTGCATGATCGCGCAATTGTCAAAGTGCGACAGCTCTGAAAGTTGAAAATTGGCCTGAGCAGAGAGAGGGTAAACATGCCCAGTATTGAGGTGGTTATAATGAACCTGTCCTTTGCCTATGCAGAGTATGGGTTGTTACTGAACACTAAGGAAGACTCATCACCATATTTCTATTCCTTAACCCTTCACTGTCCAGTCTGCAGCCTCATTTATCACTATGCAATACTACTGATGTAGTAGAGGTCTGGGACCTGTCTATGCTGACTGGCAGGAGTGAATAGATCACAAGGCTGTCTAATCAGAATTACAAATCTGTTAAAACATCTCCCATAGTGGTCTGTATTCCCTTTTTTTTTCAGCAGTCTACCTGCAGTTGAAGCATGGATCATGCAAGTTTTGTAGGGCTAGAGTTTGAAACTTGTACACCAAATTGCCTTTTGTGAATCTAAAATGTATGATCAAGCCGACATTCTCTGCAAACACACAATTTTCTCCCGTTTTCTGGACACATACCAGAGTAAGATGAAATACAAATATTATTGTAACACCTACATAGTGTTTCATTTGACTGTCCTTGAAAGACCAACATGCAAACCATTACTCACTATTAAAGGGATATTAAACCATGACTTCTGAAGCAGCTAATCTAATCACTCACTGAACGGAATACACGGCTTCTTTAACTTTAAGGCTGCGGGCTGTTGGCGATAGTTTTAGCGGCGCATTGCAGCTGCTTAAGTGGTGCTTTTAGCCCCCAAAAAGGGGTTAAAAGTGCCCAAGTTGCGGCGCTTTGAAAGCACTGCCCATTCATTCCAATGTAGGTGCTGGCTTAAGGGTCCATTATAATTTAAGGTACTTGTATAGCGCTGTCAATTTACGCAGTGCTTTACATATATATTGTACATTCACATCGGTCCCTACCCTGAAGGAGCTTACAATCTAAGGTCCCTAACTCAAATTCACACACTAGGGCCAATTTAGACAGGATCCAATTAACCTACCAGCATGTCTTTGGAGCGTGGAAGGAAACGGGAGTACCCGGAGGAAACCCACACAGGCACAGGGAGAACATGCAAACTCCAGGCAGGTAGTGTCATGGTTGGGATTCGAGCCAGCGACCCTTTTTACTGCTAGGTGAGAGTGCTACCCACTACACCACTGTGCCACCCACAATCTATGGAAAATAGGAGCAGAAAAAGCAATATAAAAATGATCATAGTGGCTCATATTGCACAAGAGTTTGGGAGAGTTTCCGCTCTGCTCATTTATCGATGTATACTTAAAAAACGCAAATGCTCCTAAACGCCACGTTTAGAAGCATTTATGAGCATTAAGCAATTTTTTGTGCCTCCAAATGCCGAGCTTAAAATATCCCTCTAAATGCCCTAATGTGCATGTAGGATAACACCGAGCTGCTTCTACAGGCAGGAGAAAAATAAAAATAAAAACTCCCATAGAAGCAGAGCTCTTTCTTCCCCGTGTGCATGGATGGACCCCAAGGCCCCGTTCACACTTGGACATTTGTGATTGAGGACTGAATTGCAGAGCTTCTGCCCGTAACTCCAAAATGCTCTGTAAAGCTCACAAATCACACCATGCTTATTCAGGTGGCATTCCTTTTTAATGGCACCTAAACACAGGTGTGGATCTGCCACGATTGCCACGCAATAAATTGTGCTGCAATCATGGGAAACCCCATCTTGCAAAGTTTGACGCTCAAAAAGGAGCAGGAGCTTCTTTTGGACGACAAGCTTCACATGATGTGGTTTGCTGCGATTTATAGCGCGACAATCCAGCACCTGCATTTACAGTGCCTTGAAAAAATATTCATACCCTTCGAAATTTTCCACATTTTGTCATGTTACAAACAAAACACATAAATGTATTTTATTGTGATTTTATGTGATAGACCAACACAAAGTGACACATAATTGTGAAGTGGATGGAAAATGAAAAAAAATCTGATTTAAATTAAAAAAAAATCTTATTTAAGTCAAACAAATCAGATTTACGGTAAGTCAAAAAACTAAAAAAAAATTTTTTTTTTTTAAATCATTGTTTTTTATTCACCCTGCAATAAACGAAACATCATGTTGGATATTTTGAGCCTAAACGATCGATTTTCTAAACATTAGTAGTGGAATCCAATCAAAAACAATTTGAAAAAAAAATACAGCGTTAAAATGGAATGGCAGATTGTGTAATCGATTGACAAAAATGTACCGTTTATGTTGCCATTGTTCGATAATATGTTGATGATAAGGCAACATATATTGATGTGCGTTTCTGAGCGATCTTTAGAAATCTGACCATTTTTTTTTCTAATTGTGTATGGCCAGCATAACACAGAAGAGCGTTTAGAGGCAGAAAAAAGAAAAAAAAAATCCAATGTCTGTAAAAGCGGCGTTTTTGACATTGTGTATGGTTTGAGGCCTAAGACATCCCACACATATTAAAGACTCTCTATTAGGGGTGCAACGGATCGTCACTGATCCGTGATCCGAACGGGTCACCCAGTTCGGATTGGCACGCGCCGCGATTCGCGGTCTCGGCCTTAGGAAAGGCCACGGCTTCGGCCTAGTTCCGAAGCGGCGGCCATCTTGGTGCACCCGACGGCGTTTACTCGACGGTGTTTACAATGTGATCGCTCTGTCAAATGATGGAGCGATCACTTGTAAACAAATGACGGCGCCGGTTCCTCTCTCCCCTCTGTGTACAGATCTGTACAGTGGAGGGGAGAGATCGGATGGCAGCAGCGCTGTGGGCTACATCTGTAGTGCCCACAGCTCTGCTCTGTGGCAAGTGCAGTCACAGCCATCCCTCCATACTCTGCCAGTACTCTGCAATACCCTGCAGTACTCGGCAATGCTCAGCCAATAATACAGTGGGGGAGATGTATATTACAGTGGGGACTATATGGTGGTGGAATTTTCACAGGTTTTTGCAAATTCAATTATTATTTGATGATGAAAAATGATCCAATCCTTGACTCTGATCCGAGGAACGATCCGATCCGTGAGTTTTTTGATCCGTTGCACCCCTACTCTCTATAAGATGAATAGATGTGACCAATTAAAAAAAAAAAAAAAAAAACAATATTCAGCCCTATCTTTTGCATGGCTTCCAGTTTTGCAGCGACTTCCCAGCAAGCTGATCCTAAGCAGATTTTATCCCATAATTGTAGCTATTCAAAAAGCCACACAGTAACCCTTCGCGTTCTGTCCGCTTATGTCAATACATTTCTGTATAAACCAGCTACAGATTATAAGCGTGGAGGAAATGAGAAAAGTAGTATAAATCTAGGAATGGAACAGAATTCTGGTTGAGAAAGTCATTGTGCTTGTAAATAAAAGCCTCTTCCAGTTGGAATGTAACCGATCACGTTCTTGTACTTTTCCAGAGTCAGATACTAGAGAACGAACGCAGGTCGACTGAATATTTCATAGGGAAGGATCAGGTGACACCTGTCACACCTCTCCTCCTTAGTCCTCCCACTCCTAGACAAACAGGTTCAGCCATGATATGAAAAGACACACAGAGGCAATCAATGTGAAGGTCTAGTAATACTTTTCCTGTTGAAATACAGACTTATTACATAATGAACCCCTAATATTTTGGGGGAAATCAAATCTAAGGGCACAGGAGTGTATTGAGCCATATAATGTAAAATACGTCTGTATTTCAGCACCCGGGTGCCACAGATGTTGCATATAACTGCCTGCAGGTATACACAGCTCTGAGCGTAAACATGCATAGGAATGACTGCCCCTTGACATGGGTTGTCAGCATCCAGTGGTAAACGTCTATAAACTTATGCATGCTTATATGCAGAGCCACGGATCCTGCAACAGGCGGCTATAAGCAACGTTTGTGGCTTCCACGTACCTAAATACAGCCAGATTTTATGTCATAAGGAAGTCACCCTCATCCAGGGTTCCTATAGGGCAGTGGTCATCAGCCCCGTCCTCAGGGCCCACCAACAGGCCAGGTTTGAAAGATAACTGAAATACATCGCAGGTGATATCATTTGCTGCTCAGTGATTGCAGTATTCTAGTCTGCATCTCCCCAAGGTAATACATAAAACCTGGCCTGTTAGTGGGCCCTGAGGACAGGGTTGATGACCACTGCTATAGAGGTCCCAAAGGGTTCCTTGAGCTGTGGCCGATTGGCCTCCCATTCAATGGTGTCCACATACAGTAGTTCAAGGACAAACGCCACTTGGCAAAGCCAGAAGCATGACACCAATTCTCTTTTTAGCTGTTAGGCCCCTTCCGCATGGGGAGGGCTCCGTTGGGAGTCCACATGCTCAGCAGGGGATCTGTCCTCTGATATTGTTAAGCTGGCGGACGGCTGGTCTGTGTCCACCCCACCTATGCAGAGGGGATACAGACACAGCCTGCTATCCTCTATAGAAGGTCAGATATAAGCGGACTGCCTGTCTGTTTACACCTGACTCCCATCCGATCCGATCCACTAGACTAGATGGAAATGGACCGGATTCCCATCTGTCTGTTTTTAGCGGATAGGATCGGATGTTCTTTTACACCTGTCACTCCACAGAGGAGACAGGAGGGTCCAATTGGATCCGCGGACTGCGCTAGTGGGAAAGGGACACAAGGGTGGCAATCTTCTGTAAGAGGGCATTTTTGCCATTAACTCTCAATGAATTGGCTTTAATAAGGGATCCCCAAGACATGATATTCTTTGAAGGGGCTGCCTGGGGAAAAAAGTTTGAAAAAGATTGTTATATGCCCATGTGTACGAAACCTAAAAATGTAGCTTTGACCAGATATTAAAACAAAGCAGCAAGCATTTATATAGGATGTATTATCGTTTAAAGTGGTTGTAAACCCCTTACACTTAACCTACAGGTAAGTCTAGACATCGGGCGCAGGTGCCCTGAGCATGCCGTTTCTAACGGCAACCATGCCGTTAGTGGCGGCACCAGCACACATGCGCGGGAGTGATGTCATCGCGTCTCCGGCCAGTCACAGAGCCGCGATACCCGGAAGTCACTCCGGGTATCATGGCGGCGACGGAGGTGGTGACCGAGGACCGATGTGGGGGCTTCGATCTCAGGTAAGTAATTCATAATGAGCTAGTATGCTATGCATACTAGCTCATTATGCCTTTTCCTTGCAGGGTGTCTTTTTTTTTTTTTTTTTTTTTTCTTAATGAGGCTTTACTTCCTCTTTAAAGTGGTTAAAAAAGTACAAAATAAAATACCTTTACAAATAAACATGCAGCGAACCTCCTTTTTGCAGGTCCCCCAGCAGCGCTCCTGGCCCCTCCCCTCCGTCCAGTGCCTCCCATGGGAAGCCGCTGTCCATGGGGGAACTCCTGCATGCTCACACTCGAGCCCCGCTGCTATGTCCATTGGCACAGACAGCGGGACCCAGCCCCGCCCACCTGTTACTGGCTTTGATTGACAGCACTGGGAGCCAACGGCTCCTGGTGCCCCAGCAAAGCCAGCAAGACTCGGAAGTGAGAGGAGCGATAAGCTGCAGATGTGCACAGCTCTGGATCGATTGAGTGCTCAGGTAAGTAAAAAAAAAGAGGGTGAGAGGGGATGCTGACATCTAAACATTATTTACCTTATTGCAAAGAATTCATTAAAAGGTAAAACATTTTTGGCTTTATAACAACTTTATAGAAAAATCATATAAAAAAAAAAAAAAAAAAAAAAAAAAAAAAAAACACAGTTTTCAAAGCAATCGTATGATAATCTGATCGTTATCTACTTATATCCTTGATTAACCTTTTTATAGCAAGTTTTTATATTTTGTGGCATAATAAAGATTTTTTTGTATAGCTTTATATAAAGTACTCCAAATTACAATTCATTATACAATAGTACTGTTGCCATTCAAAATCCCATTTATTAGGGTTTCTGTTCCAGGTATGTAGGCAACCATCAGCTACAAGTCACTCCAAAAATTGATAATCTGATCTTTAGTACACAGCTTTCATCGGAAATCATCCAAAGGGACAAACACAAACATTTTTCTCGTACGATACCAGATGGTACGATTTTCATTTAATCAGTACAGTTTTTGTCCGACAATACAATGCAAATACACAACACATGAAATCACTTTCAAATGTTTATTCTGTCGTACGAGAATCTTCAAACTTTAGTAACCTCTTCATTTTCGATATGAGATTAGCATGCAAAAAAAAAAAAAAAACGGTAATTCGTCCGATAATCTCATCATGTGTACCAGGCTTAAAGTGATTATAAAGGCTTGTTTCAAAAAAAAAAAAAAACACAATAACAAACATGTTATACTTACCTCCTCTGTGCAGCTGGATTTGCACAGTGCAGCCTGGATCCTCTTCATCTCAGGACCCTTTTCTATGATCCTGGCCCCTCCCTCCTATCGAGTGCCCCCACAGCAAGAAGCGTGCTACAGGGGGCACCCAAGCCGAGTCACAGCTCCATGTATCCATTCAGACATGGAGCCCTGACCCGGCCCTGCCCCCTCGATTGGCTGACAGGTTTTAAATGACAGCCACTGGAGTCAATGGTGCTGCTGCTTAGTCTCAGCCAATCAGGAGGCGTGTCTGGGACAGCTAAAGAACTTGTGAACATCTCTGGAGAGCGTAAGTAAGTAATTAGGGGATTGCTGGAGAGGCTGCTACACAGAAGGTTTTTTTATCTTAATGCAGTAAGATAAAAAACCTTCTACCTTTACAACTCCTTTGAGGGGCAGATCAATTTTCACAGGGCGTTTGACAGGCAGTGAGGAGGTGTTATGTTGCCTCCCCACCACCTATTTTAACTCCTAGGCACCCACATTGCTGTGGTTACCACTCGTCTCCCCAGCCCATCCAATCAGAGAACGCTTTGTATTCAATTAAGAGAATGCAAAGCATTTTCTGATGGCACCCGTGTGGGCGGCCGACATCCCGTGTTCAGAATGCAGCAAGGCGGTCACTCAGCACAGGACCCAGAAGTAAAGATCACTGGACAGTGGTGTCTACTTCTGTGATTTCCAGCTTCCAGGGGCATCAGCCAAATATGATATATACATAGTTACATTGATCCCAGCTGGACCTACGGAACATGTATGAACACACACACACACACACACACACACACACACCTCTATACTCTGCTCTTTGCAATTCAGTGACCCCAAACCTCCCTTTCTCAGGTCCCTCGCTGGCTCTTCCTATCTGTCCAGTGCCCCCCCCCATAGGAAACCGCTTCCTACGGGGGCTATTGTGCCTGCTTGCTCCTGAGCCCCGTTGCTCAAATATATACCATATATACCAAATATGAAATATACATAAATATATACCAAATATGATATATACATAGTTACAATGATCCCAGCTGGACCTACAGAACATGAATAAAATATCCATACCTGGTATTCCTCTTTAAAGCAATTGTAAAGGAAAATTTTTGTTGGGGGGGGGGGGGGGGGGAACAAAACAAACAAAAAAAAAAAACACACATTTCTATACTCTGCTCTTTGCAATTCAGCTACCCCGAACCTCCCTTTCTCAGGTCCCTCGCTGGCTCCTCCTATCTGTCCAGTGCCCCCCCCCCCCCCCATAGGAAGCCGCTTCTCACAGGGGCTCTTGTGCCTGCTCGCTCCTGAGCCCTGCTGCTGCGTCCATTGATACAGACAGCAGGACTTGGCCCTGCCTCCCCACTGGTGTTGACTGACAGAAGTAGGAGCTAATGGCTTCTGCTGCCCAATGAGGAGGGAGACAACGGCTAGAGCCGCTTCTCTCCTGCACGTCGCTGGATCGGATGGGCTCAGGTAAGTATAGAGGGGGGTTGGGGGGCTGCAGAAGAGAAGGTTTTTCGTGCGTAGAATGCATGAAGGTAAAAAACCTTGAGGCTTTAGAAACACTTTAAGCTTTCAACTCCACACATACAGGCTTGGTCAGGCCATTTTGCAAAAACCTGAAGATTTGGGCGTATTATTTTGTATACTTTAGGGCTAAAGAGTTTTGTAAATAGGTGAGGGGACAGGAAAGGGAGAATGAATGACAGGATCCTTCACTGTCACAGCCTCTCATCCGTGCAGCACTGGAAGATCACAGCTCGGTGTACTATCCGGTATCACCAAAGTACGGATTTGTACTGTAACCAGCAGGACACATGATAGTCTTCATTAAATGTAAACTATTTGACTTTTGCCGTGTCCTCACTTCAGCTTTAAACCCAAAAACAAATGTTGCACCTTACTAATCCTTAGATGTGGTGGCTGTATTAGTTTTCTTTCTTTTTTTTTTTTTTTAAATGATTCTTTTCCTTTATTTTCACCTGGATGTCCAGACAGGAAGTCAATTATTACATAGTAGGTGAGGTTGAAAAAAAAGACACAAGTCCATCAAGTCCAACCTATGTGTGTGATTGATTATATGCCAGTATTACATTGTATATCCCTGTATGTTGTGGTCATTCGGGTGCTTATGTAATCTTATTTTATATCACAGTGGTGGCTGCGGGTGACGTCACCTCCGTTCCTCTGTTGTGACGTCACCCGCAGTCACCACGGTTTGTCTTTCTACGCTGATATACTGGGCACTCAGTTATTAGTGCCATTTTTGTGAGTTTGCTATTTTTATTATCTTTATTAAAAGTTATGTATATACAGAGAGCACTATGTGTTGCTTTTTAATTTTATGATACGTGTGACATTGGAGTGGAGCCCGCAAGTTTATTCTATCCAGTTAGAAGGAGCTTCCTTGGATATTATTGTGGATGACCATCTGATAACTCCAATAGGGGAAGGCGTTTGAGACCCTCTGTAATTTAAAGGGTCCACTGAGTGAGGTGAGCTGCCATCTGCACTATTGGTGGAGGTGTGATTAGCCCACAAAGTCACTCAGCCTCATAGGACAGTCAGAGGAGAATAAAAACACAGATAGAAGTCAAAAGACTATATACTGCTAATGAGAAAACGTTTTGAGGAGTTTATATTTAGGGTCCTGGGTTTAGTAACATATTACATTTGCAACAGACGAAAAACAAGCTCTGGACTGCCGCACTCTTCAGAAAACCACTTTCTTTAAAAGAAAGTGGTTTTCTGAAGAGTGCGGCAGTCCAGAGCTTGTTTTTCGTCTGTTGCTAGTGGTAATAGCCAGCACCTGTGGCTTCCCAGCCAAAGAGACAGTTTACAGCCTACATGTGTGCTCCTGGAGCGGTGAGATCCCTCTTCCAACATATTACATTTGCTGGGGCCACAAGGCATCACGGCTGCAGCATGTGAACAGCCTCCTACATTTTACACTTTATGTGGGTGGCAGCCCGTTTTCACCACTACGCAGCTGTCCATGTAAAGATGGCCTAATGGGCTGAATTACAATCAGGAGATATCACTTTCTTCAGGACATTGCAGTGTTTGTGCCACTCTATGGCAGTTTTTTTTACTAGCCGTTGGAATCTGCAACATCCTATGGAGTGTTCTCTGCACAACGCAGCAGCAGACACTCTAAGCTCCTGTACACACGGTCGGACATTCCGACAGAAAATGTCCGATCGGACCGTGTTGTCGGATAATCCGACCGTGTGTGGGCACCATTGGACTTTTTCCGTCGGAATGTCTGACCAACAAAGTTTTAGAGCTGGATATAACATTTTTCAACAACATGATCCGATCGGACTTTGTCCGATCGTTTGTAGAGAATTCCGATCGGACAAAGTGCCACGCATGCTCATATCAAATTACGAGACCACAGCTATTAGCTACTAGCCTGAACGTAGTCCCGTCGTAACGAATGAACGTCATCACGTTCCGAATGATCAGATTTTCCGACAACTTTGTCCGACCGTGTGTATGCAACACCAGTTTTGGACAAAATCTGATGGAATTTGTGATTGGAATTTCCGACCGTGTATACAAGGGCTAAGGCTTCATGTACACGGGACCTTTTTTACAACCTCTCCTGAACTATTTAACTTGACAGATAGTAACCAACATTTGAAAACCGTCCGTTTTTTTACGCTTAGTGGAGTTTTCATTTCTAAGCACAATATTTTATTTATAATAATATATATTTTTTTTTAAATAGCCAAAAAACTTCTGTAAACGAAGCGTGTCTAAACGCGAGCTACCGCGTTTAGAAGCGTTTCACGCTTGAAATACCTCTAAACTCAGCGTTTGAACTCAATTTTTTTGCTTTCCAAAAAAGGCCTCTTAACTCAACTGCCTAGAAAAGACCCTGTGTACATGTACTGATAAGATAACAGAAGAGAGTTCAGGAGAAAAGTTGAAAGAAAATGCCCAACTGCTCCTATATGGCCGTTTAGCAGCAGCAGTGTACATGAGGCCCAATACCTGAAGAGCCGGGTCACATGACCTATCAAAGTCATGTGTCTAGATTCTTTATCCTCCCCCGACACGTTTTACATTTTCCCACCATTCATTAAAGTGAATGGAGCTTTGCTTGTTTCTGAGTTGGGTAGAACAGCAAGGACAGGACATTTGTAATGCATACTGCAGATCTTTGTATTTTTTTCCTTTCAATGTAGATGCGGTAATGCCATATTGCTATATAAATGGGCCACTTAGACTAAAGAATACTCCCCATGAGTACTAACAGTTATCGAATACATTGTACTTGCTGACAGGACAGCAATAATGTGGAAGGATGTGCTCTAATAATTGTGTAATCATTTCTCCCTCCCCATCACACAAGGGTAAATATTGCACAATGATCAGCCCTGTACACAGCACTGAATGTTACATATAGAAAGGAAGTGATCAGACAACAGCTGTGACACATCGGGGTTTGCCAAGCAGTGGAAGTCTCACACATACAGGAAATGTTAAGACAGTTATTAGACTATCAGAAGTGACAGCTACATTGTGTACTGAGCAATGCATGGTACATATACCTATATATGATATGATCATAGACACCAGTGACAGAGTCACAATATACTGACCAGTAGATGGTACACACACACCTATAGGACATCATCTTACACACTAAAGCTACACGATTCTGGCCAAAATTAGAATCACTCGTTTTTTGCTCAGAATAAAGATCACGATTCTCGCAGCGTAAAATCTTTCACATTATATAAAAAATTGGGCTAAATTTACTGGTTACTTTTTTTTTTTTTTTTAATTCATAAATAAAAAAATTGCATTTGAAAGACCGCTGCACAAATACAGTGCGACATAAAATATTGCAACAGCCACCATTTTATTCTCTAGGGTCTCATTATATATATATATATATATATATATATATATATATATATATATATATATATATATATATAATGTTTGGGGGTTCTAAGTAATTTTCTAGAAAAAAATAAATTATTTTAACTTGAAAACACACAAAATGTCAGAAAAAGGTTTAATGTTTTAGACCCCATTCACACCTGAGCGTTTTGTAGCTTGATGCCTGAAGCTACAAAACGCTGGAGGGGAAACAATCCATTATTCTCAATGGAGATGGTTCACATCTCCACTCCAAGTCGCCTGAAGCCGAACGCCTGAAGCTCAAACAAGTTCCGGACCCTTTTTTGTCGCGCGAATCGGGCTGATTTGGGCGTTTTTCTTCTTTTAACATTGGTGACCTTGTGCCCTGCACAAATTCGCGGCAAATCACGGTAAAAAAATGCTGCGAAACGCGGTAAAAAACGCAGCAAAAAACGCTTGAAAACGCTACGCTCAGGTGTGAATGCAGCCTAAGTGGTTAACCACTTGCTTACTGGGCACTTAAACCCCCCTCAGTCCCAGACCAATTTTCAGCTTTCAGCGCTGATGTACTTTGAATGACAATTGCGCGGTCATACAACACTGTACCCAAATGAAATTTTTATAATTTTTTTCCCACAAATAGAGCTTTCTTTTGGTGGTACTTAATCACAGCTGGGAGTTTTTTTTCTAAACAAACAAAAAAAATCATGTTTAATAGTTTGTTATAAAATTTTGCAAACAGGTCATTTTTCTCCTTCATTGAAGTGCGCTGATGAGGCGGCACTGATAGGCTGCACTGGTGGGCACTGATAGGCACAGTTAAGGCGACACTAATAGGCACAGATAAGGCGGCACCGATGGGCACAGATAAGGCGGCACTGATGGGCAAAGACGGGCATGGATGGGTGGCACTAAGGGGCACTGATAGGTACCACTGATAGATGGGACTGATGGGCACTGATAGGTGGCACTGATAGGTGGCTCTGATAGGTGGCACTGCTGGGCACTGATGGGCGGCACTGCTGGGCACGGATATGTGACACTGGGGTGCAGCACCTTTGTTGAGGCAGATTGTGGGCACTGCTGGGTGGCACTGTGGGCACTGGGTGGCACTGGGTGGCACTATGGGCACTGCTGGGTGGCACTGACAGGGGGGACACATTTTTTATTAATGTGGCAAAGCAGGGGGCAGGTGGGCACTGGCAGGGCTGGCCGTGATCGGGACTGATGTCCCGATCACGGCCGCCGGTGATCGGCTTTTTAATTTCTAATAATTTTAATTTTTAATAATCGGCTATTAAGGAATAATAGCCGATTACCGGCTCAGTTATATCACATGATCAGCTGTCATTGGCTGACAGCTGATCACGTGATAAGGGGTCGGGATCGACCCCTTGCACGGATCGGTGATCAGGCGAGTCTCGTAGACTCGCCGATCACAGAGCGGGCGCACAGGCTGCTCATGCACGGGACTACGTCAATAGACGTAGTCCCGGCAAAGGAGATCCGCGCTGTAGCCGTCATTCGGCTATAGCGCGGGTCTCAAGTGGTTAAACTTTCCTCATTCACACACACAAGTCTATTCCTTTAACAAAATGTTTAGGCTTAGTTCTATTGCTAAAGAATGTTGTGATACTTGGCAAACTGCCTGATTTCTTTTCTTCCTTTTGTTTGAGCTATGAATTCTCTGCATAGAAAGAATCGGGAAATACTTTTGTCAAGATCGCAAAGGGGGGGGGAAAAAAAAATATTCTAGACGATTAATCGTGCAGCTCTATTAGACACCAGTAACAGCTACACAGTATACTAAGCAGTGGATGAGAGACATAGATTGCGTGTATATATATATATATATATATACACACACACACACACACACACACACACAGTGTACCTATAGGATGTGATCATAGAAACCAATGAGAGCTGTATGATGAGCAGTGATTGGTACATACACCTAAGGGTTTGATCATAGACCTCAGTGACAACTACACTGTGTACTAGAGCTGCATGATTCTGGCAAAAATTGGAATCGCAATTTTTTTTTTTTTGCTTAGAATAAAGATCACAATTCTCTTACAATTCTCCTAGGGCATCATCATCTTTCACATTATATAAAAAAAATTGGGCTAACTTTACTGTTTAGTTTTTTATTAATTCATTAAAGTGTGTTTTTTCCCCAAAAAATTGCATTTGAAAGACCTCTGCGCAAATACAGTGCCGCGTAAAATATTGCAACAATCACCATTTATTCTCTAGTGTCTCTGCAAAAAAAAAATCTATAATGTTTGGGGGTTCCAAGTAATTTTCTAGCAAAAAATACTGATTTTAACTTGTAAGCAAGAAGTGCCAGAAAAAGGTTTTAGGCTTCATGTACTGTTTTAAAACCACTTCTGAACGATTTAACTCGACAGATAGTAACGGTTTAAAAACATCCATTTTGCAGTGTTTACGTTTAGAAGCATTTTTTACATTGAAAAATGGTCCAAAATGTTTCTTCATTAACCACTTGCCGCCCGCCCTATAGGCAAATGACGGCAGCAAAGTGGTTTCAAAATCCTGACTGGGCATCATAGGACGTCCTCAGGATTTTGAGCCGCTGCTCTCCCCGGGGGCGCGCATCGCGGCGATCGTTGTTGCAGGGTGTCAGTCTGACACCCTGCAACTACGATCTCGGTAAAGAGTCTCCGACAGAGACTCTTTACCGCATGATCAGCCGTGTCCAATCACGGCTGATCACAGTGTAAATAGGAAGAGCCGGTGATCGGGTTTTCCTCACTCGCATCTGTCAGACGCGAGTAGAGGAGAGCCGATCGGCTGCTCCTCTGACGAGGGGGGGGGGGTCTGTGCTGATCGATTATCAGCACAGCCCCCCAGAGGATGCCCACATTGGACCACCAGGGATGCCACCAGACCACCAGGGATGCCCAGCACCAGGTATGCCACCCTAGACCACCAGGGATGCCAGTCAGTGCCCACAATGGATGCCAATCAGTGCCCACAATGGGCATCTGATTGGCATGCATTATTGTTGGGCTCTGATTGGCATCTATCAGTACAAAACAATATAATACAATGTCGCCTATCAGTGCCCATCCGTGCCACCTATTAGTGCCCATCCGTGCCACCTATCCGTGCCCATCAGTGCCACTTCATTGGTGCCACCTCATCAGTGCCGCTCTATCAGTGTCCATCAGTAAAGAAGAAAACTTACTTATTTACAAAGTTTTGAAACAAACAAAAAAAACATTTTTTTTTTTCAACATTTTCTGTCTTTTTTTTATTTGTTTAGCAAAAAATAAAAACCGCAGAGGTGATCAAATACCACAAAAGGAAGCTCTGTTTGTGGGGGAAAAAAATTATAAAAATTTCATTTGGGTACAGTGTAGCATAACCGCGCAATTGTCATTCAAAGTGCGACAGCGCTGAAAGCTCAAAATTGGTCTGGGCAGGAAGGTGTTTAAGTGCCCAGTATTGAGATGGTTAAAAACGCTCCTAAACGATACGTGAGCAAAACGCGAGTTACTGCATTTACAAGTTGTTACAGGCATTTGGCGTTTAAATTCCTCTGAACATCCATCCCGAATGCATTTTTTTGATTTGTAAAAAATGCTTCTAAACTGCCCAGAAACTGCTATAAAGGACCCTGTGTACATGCACTGATAAGATAACAAAAGGAGAGTTCAGGGGCAGCTGAAAAAACAAACAAAAAAAAAAAACATCCAACTGCTCCTAAACATCCATTTACCAGCAGCAGTGTACATGAGGCCTTAGACTTACTTCCCTCATTTACAGACCAAGTTCATTCCTTTGATCTTTTTTTTTTTGTTTTGTTTTTTGACAGCTGTCAGCAATGAACAGAGAACTCTGCAATGAATCAGGAAAATACTTTGTTAAAATCACGAGGGGGGGGTAGAATCACAATCTCGATTCTTTAACGATTAATCGTGAAGCTCTACTGTGTACCAAGCAGTGGATGGTACATATACCTATAGGATATGATCAGACACCAGTGGCCGCTACATGGTATATTGAGCAGTGGATAGTACATATAGGATGTGATCACACTCCCCAGTGACATAGCATGCTGCTGCAGTACAGTAGAGTATTAAATTGGTTGTATACTCTTTTTTTTTTTTTTTTTACTTTAGCCTACAGGAAAGCCTATAATAAGGCTTACCTGTAGGTAAAAAAAATATCTCCTAAACCTGTACGGTTTAGGAGATATTCCCCTCGGTATGCGCCGCTGACTGCAGCGGCGCATGCGCACAAGGGGATTCTCGGCTGAAAATCCGGCAGCGGCCGACCGGCCAGAAAGAAATCTCCCGCGAGCATGCGCGGGAGTGACGATATCGCGGCTCCGGCCACTCACAGCGCCGGAGCCGCGATACCCGGAAGAAAACGCAGAGGGAGCATGTCAGCTCCCTCGGCGTGGATCGGGCCAGATGTCGGGGCCTCGTTCTAAGGTAAGTATTTCATAATGAGCTAGTATGCAGTGCATACTAGCTCATTATGCCTTTTGCTTTGCAGGTGGTAATAAAAAAAAAAAAAAAAAATATTAGCGGGTTTACTACCGCTTTAATGAAACGACAGGTGTTCTTAAAAACCTAAGGACTCATTCTTGCTGGTAGTTAGTGTGAAATTGTGTGATCTCATCAATGCAGTGCATGTTATCTCAGCTTGCAGGGCTTGGATTCACTGAATGAGTTTACCAATAATGTAAATATTGCAGAATATACAGCTTAATGCTACATAACCAAGCTCCATTTCATACTGAATAAACTAAATTAGTCATGTATCTTAAATATAAAACTATCTTTAGATAGATTTTTACTCCAAAGGCAGTTTATTCAAATATATTTGGAAAAAAAAAAAATCTGATATAAAGTGTTACTAAACCCACAATAGTAAAATCTGTCTGTATATGCAGAATAGCATGTTTGTTGTACTCACTGTGGAACTTAAAGTGGTTGTAAACCCTAGATTAAGGCTTACCTGTAGGACCAAGAAATATCTCCTAAACCTATATGCGCAGGTGCACTGGGCATGCCGCTGCTAACGGCGACATGCCGTAAGTGGCGGCTCCCGTGCGCATGTGCAGGAGTGACGTCATCGCTACTCCAGGGCTGTGAGTGGCCGGAGCAGCGATACCCGGAAGAAGATGGACGCTCTGTGCTACAGGGGACAGCGGTGACATCGCTGGCTTCTGTGTCAGGTAAGTGACACATAATGGCCTACTATGCGATGTATAGTAGCCCATTATGCTTTATCTTTGCAGGGAGACACTGAGGAAGTAAACCCATCAGGGTTTACTTCCTCTTTAAAGGAGTTACCCCCCTCCATTGTGTAAAAAGGCTCGACACTATATGGACAAATCCTTCCCTCCTGCACTGTCTATCTTGGCAAGGCCATATAATACAGTGAGGGTAGCCGTCCTGCACATGCTCAGTTTAGTCTCTATTGCTGGAGAGAACATTTCCTGTTTCAGTTGTTCAGGTCACATGATATTGACATCACACATGTGGGCGTGTATACAAGCTGAAGTGGACATCTCCTCCTACCTGATAATCTCAGCACTGGACTCGGATTTTTAGATTTTTTTTTAAATCATTGATTTTTATCCACACTGCTAACCAGGGAAAACATCCACTAGCTGCCTAGCCATGCTGGATTTTGTTTTATTTTTCTGAAGTTATACCTATGCTTAGATGAGTCTGCCTCTCCCTTCCCTATCTCTAGCGCGATTAAAACGCATGCTTGGAAGAGCTGAATATTAACATTTATGAGAAGATCTTTTCTAAGTAATAATTTTCATTGGTTAGATTGTGTCCACTTGTACAAAAAACAATACCAGAAGAGCCCCCAGTTATTGTGACAGAGCTACGCATAGAACCTTATTATCTGGAATGTTGCATCCTGGATTTTTTCCTCTCTCTATACCATCTATGAGTCTACTAGTTACTTCAACCTATCTAAACCTCTTTTTCCTCTTTCCTCCATAGTAACATCATTATAGAAAATCCCCCACAATGCTCCCCCTACGCAGCTCTTAACTACGGCTGCATCCCACCAGGCTGGAAAAAGTTTTTAGAAAAAACAACAAAAGTGTTTTTCACAAGAGCTCAACATGCCTCCATTCCAATCGCTGCTGTTTTCTGTAAACCTTCTTTAGTTTTAGGGTCCTTTCACACTGGGCGGACTCCATCTCCTATCGGTTTTCTCAGCAGGATCCCTACTGATCAAGGCAGACAGGTCCGCTTATGCAGAGTGAACACAGCAGACACAGCACGCTCTCCTCTATGGGCGATCGGATGTATACAGACTACCTGTTCACTTACACCCAACAGCCATCTGATATGTTTTAAGCGGATTTGATGTAGGTGGGTGTAAACGGACACATGACCGTTTACACCCACTGCTCCATAGAGAATGGAGGTTCTGATTGACTCTGCCTGACAGGCAGAACTGATTGGAGTGCTCATGTGATCTTATATACCCGTGGTACCAAACTAGAGGCTCATGAACACAGAGATTTCTCTAATAAGGTGCTGAAATATACAGCAAAACTATAATTTTTTGAGCGTGTAAGGCTTAAAGTGATTGTAAAAGGTAATTTTTTTTTTATTTTTCTAAATAACAAACATATCATACTTACCTCCACTGTGTAGCTCGTTTTGCACAGATTGGCCCCGAACCTGCTCTTCTGGGGTCCTCCGGCAGCTCTCGCAGCTCCTCCCCACATCAAATAACCCCCTCGGAGAAGCACTTCCCAGAGGTGGTTACCTTGCATGCATGCTCCCGAGTCCAGCATTCGGCATCCATAGAAGCTGAATGCAGGACTCTGCCCCGCCCCCCCGCGTCATTGGATTTGATTGGCAGCAGCGGGAGCCAATGGCTGCGCTGCTATCAATCTAACCAATCAAGAGCCGAGAACCCCGGGCAGAGACAGCGCATCCTAGCTGGGTCAAGTTCGAAGGGTTCAGGTAAGTAAAACGGGGGGCTGGGAAGCCGGTCACTGACAGGTGTTTTTGCACCTTAAAGCGGGAGTCCACCGGGAGTCTGCACTTTATCTTACAAAAAGATATTGAAAAGGATCGAAGGAGCCCAATGGTGAAAGGTCTGAAATATAAAACCGATCAGGAAAGACTTGAGAAACTTAAAGCGGGAGTCTGCCGGGACTCCGCGTTTTTTTTGTTTTTTTTTTAAAGCCAGCAGCTACAAATACTGCAGCTGCTGACTTTTAAAATAGTGACACTTACCTGTCCAGCGCGCCCGCGATGTCGGCACCCGAAGCCGATCTCTCGATCGTCTCTCGGGTGCTGCCGCCGCCATCTTGGGTATGGGAATCAGGAAGTGGAGCCTTTCGGCTTCATTTCCCGGTTCCCTACTGCGCATGCGCTAGTCGCGCTGCGCAATAAGGATGGACCCGCTGCCTCTGGGATCCGTGTGTTTCCCAGCAGGCAGCGGGGGACTTTCAGAAAGGGGCGTAATCTACGCCCCTTTCCGCAGAGAGCTATCCCGGAAGTGGGTGCAGATACCTGTACTGTACAGGTACCTGCACCCTCCTCCCCCCTGAAAGGTGCCAATTGTGGCGCCGGAGGGGGAGGGGAGGATTCCAATGAGCGAAAGGTCCACTTTAGGGTGGACCTCCGCTTTAAAGGGGTTGTAAAGGTTCATGTTTTTTAACCTTAATGTGACCCCCCCCCCCCAGACCCCGTTTTACTTATCTGAACCCTCGAAATTGTCCCACAAGGACACGCTCTCTCTACTAGGGGGTTCTCGGCACTTGATTGGATAGATTGATATTGCAGCCATTGGCTCCTGCTCCTGTCAATCAAATCCAATGACGTGGGCGTCAGGGGCGGGGCCGAGTCCTGCATTAGGCCTCTATGGACACTGAATGCTGGACTCGGGAGCGTGTCCGCAAGGTAATCCCCCGGGAGAGCGCTTCTCCCAGGGGGGTTATCTGATGTGGGGAAGAGCCACGAGAGCCGCTGAGGGACCCCAGAAGAGCAAGTTTGGGGCTGCCCTGTGCAAAATGAGCTGCACAGTGGAGGTAAGACATGTTTATCTTTTTTTTTTTTTTTTAAACCCCGAACCTTTAGTGTCACTTAGGTGAAAAAACAAAGGTTTACAACCCCTTTAAGATTATAAACAATCGACATGTATAAATTTTACCTCCACCTACAACGTTGTGTGTTAAGTTTGTTAAGTCACATCGGCACAGTACTATAATATTTCCTGCATGCACAGAGTATTTCCCCCCTAGGACTCAAATGAACACAGCACAGTGGATGAACAGGAGACCACATTAATGGAAAATACTAAAAAAAAAATAACCGGATCTTACATCACAGATCTCTAATACTGGCCATACATGCTTCAATTTTATTATCTTATCAGTGTTCAATCCAATCAAATTTATCAAATCAGCAATGATCGAATAGAAATAACTTCCCATCTGATCAATTTAGAACTGCTTTCGATGGGATTCAATCAAACTGAGTTGACTGACCAGAGTGGAAAATTAACTGATTGTGGATCGATCGGGAGTCCTGGGATGCTTCATTTGTGAATTCAATTATAGTTTGATTGATCAGATCATGGGACTGCAGGTGGAAACAGAGATATCGTTAATGACTTATAATCATATCTTCAAATCTATTGGTCGAAATCCACGTCCCTGTTTGTGGCATATGGGTTGAATAGGTTGTCACCTATAGATCAAGTATTCCTATCAGGAAGGATTAATCAGGAAATGATTTCTTGAAGCGGGTATGGTCACCATAAGGTCACTAGGAAATCTGCCTATAAAGTGAAGACTAGATGATGTCACAGCTCTGTAATAATGCATCACCTGCAGAGTGACATTTAAAATGGAGCTGAATGATCAGTCTTTGTGCTTTTTATAAAGAGATAGGTCTTGTTCATACAGTTGTTCTACCTCATATGTCCATGGAGGCTCACGTTTACCCGCATGTGTTCCACGTATCCCTGTGCAGGCAGTCTCATCACATCTACTGAGACAGCCTCTGCTCCCAATTTGACATCCACACTGGTGTACAATCCCAAACACACAGTGGGGGATATTTACTAAAACTAGTGCAGTCAGAATCTGGTGCAGCTGTTCATGGTAGCCAATCAGCTTCAGCTTGTTCAATTAAGCTTTGACAATAAAACCTGGAAGCTGATTGGTTACTATGCAGAGCTGCACCAGATTCTGTCTGCTCCAGTTTTAGTAAATCCACCTAACTGTCTACGTTCCGAGCTGTGCACATACCCATGTGGATGGGAGCAGCAGCAGTACTCATGCAGCCACTGCATCCTAATAGACATCATTGAACAGCCTGCATGGGGAAGCATGAACACCTATACAGGTAAACACAGCCCTCGCTCAGCTTACACCATAAACACAGTAAACTGGGCAAACAGTCCCACAACACAGAACACTGTTCTTGCTGTAAACACAGTTAGAAGCTCCTGAATGTCTTTGGGTGCTTTCAGCTTTAGCAAACAATTCCACACTTCCAAGTTAGTTTCCAAATTAGTGCCAAACACATCTGGACACATAGACTTCAATTCCCATGTGCCCAGGGCCCCACTGAAGGGTCACTGACAGAACACATACAGTCTGCATAACAATAATTCTGACAATGGGAATCCGTAGTAATTAAGCTGTAGAGGAACTACAAGCCCCAGCATCCAATGATGGTTGCTAAGCTGGGACTAACGAATTTACACCCAGAAGATACAAGGTCCAGCTCTTAACAGCAGCTCATAGCTGTATTATGATTTGCAAACCCAAAGAGTTCCAGTTGCAGTAACTTAGTAGTTGGCCTTAGGTCCCTTTCACACGGGCCGGATTGGGTTTTGATCAGCAGGGGATCCGTCTGCTGATCTGAGCGGAGAGGCTGAACGACAGATCTGTATAAGTGGAGCGAACCTGGACAGAGCTGCTCTCTATAGGCAGCTGGATGTAAACAGACCCGCCATTTACATCCAACTGCCCTCCAAGCCGATTCAGCCAGATGTAGGGGAGCATATCCCCTTCCATTTTTTATTTTTTTGCCGGATCGGAGGTAGCCAGATGTAAATGGACAGAAATGAATTTACATACGACTGCTCATAGAGGATAATGGAGGGTCCACCTGAAAAAACGAACAGCCAGGCCCAATTGGATCGTCAATGCCAAAGGGTCCTAACACAGCTGGGATCTCCAGTTAGAATCCCAACCAGGACACTATCTGCATGGAATCTGTATGCTGTCTGGGTACTCGTTTCCTCCCACACTCCAAGCACATGCTGGAAATTTAAAGGGCTCCTGTCTAAATGTGCCCTAGTATGTATACATGTGAGATAGGGACTAGTAATGAGATGGGTTTGATATAAACCAGTTTGTCCAACCTGGAATTTAGCGGTCACAGCTGGGCCAATGAGCGGTGGGTGAGGGATTCCCTACCCCACTGCTGCATGTATGCAAAGGGGATGGGATACTTGTTACATCATTGACCTCATATGGCCACATTATGACAGTGGCCTAGTGGGGGTCATGTGGCCATGAGGTCAATGATGTCACAAGTATCCCCGCCCCTTTGTATATGAGCAACAATGGGGTAGGGACTCTCTCACCACAGCTCAATGGCCAAGCAATGACAGCTAACTTCTAGGTTCAGACTGGGGATGACCTTCAGCGTGTTTGCATATTCCACGTGTAGAGCCCGCCAGGAAGTCGGCGCAGCGCTGCGCTAATCACAGGCAGTGGGACATTGCCGATCTCTGCAGCTGCGCATCGGGGCAATGTCTCACTGCCTGTGATTAGCGCAGCACAATGCTGACTTCCTGGTGGGCTCTGCACGTGGAGTATGCAAACACACCAGAGCTCATCCTTAGTTCAGACTATGCCCAACCTCATCCCAAGAGAGACCTTAGAATGTAATTTGGTAGAGTACAGGGACTGATGTGAATGTACAATGTGTAAAAGTGCTGTGTAAATAGTCAACACTATACACATACCTGTAATGAATAAATATACAAATACCCTGCACAATAAATGTGTGCTTGGTCAAGAGTTCTAAATGAAACCTGATAGGTTAGAAATATGGAAGCCTACTGAGTAGGGACGTGCGTGGGTGTCCTCAGAACTCACCTCGACCCCAACATTATTATACTGGATTTATATAGCACCAACAGTTTGTGCAGTGCTTTACAAAATGGAGGAAGACAGTACAGTTATAATAAAATGCAATAGAGGAGGAATAAGAGGAACCTGCTTATTAAAACTTACAATCTAAATCTCCAACTCCTAGTACGTTTCCATGGCCCCATTCACACTGGCATCAAAAGCAGATGTTTGAGACACATTTTTAACACTCCTCAAATGCCTAGTAAAGCAGTCTGCATTTGAGAACACTGACAGCGCACAGAGCTGTTCACATTATTAAAACATGAAGCTTTTCTGTTGCGTAGTCTTGCTGCGGCTCAAAACTTTAGCTACATACAGAGTTTGGAAGGAGTTGCAGCATCACTACTCCTTCCATTCATGTCAATGGTAATAAATGCGCTAGCAAATGTTTGTGGTGTGTTAGGCCCTGTTCACAACTACAGAAAAATAAATAAGTGCCTTGCATGTTTTTAGATTTCAATACATTTATAGATTTTTTTCCATAACATTAGCAAAAAAATAAGATAACTCCAGACCTCCCGAAATTAGAAGGGTAACAGGCAAACATTTTCAGGTAGTAATTGTTGAGCAACATATCCATAATGGTAGTGACCAGATAGATCACAGAAAACTGGCATGTTCTTAATGCATTAACATGCATAAAATACACATCACATGTGCTTAGGGCGTTTGGGAAGAGTTTTTAAAGTACCTTTAACATGTGTGAAACGCGTCAAACGGGCATTGATGTTGTAGGTGTATTTGTTCAGCATCAGTATTTCAAGCACATGTGAGCAAGACCTAACTCCTAGCTCATCTCTAACAAACGTCAAATTCACCTATGACTGACTCCAAACACCTTCCCCATCCGACTCAAAACTTTTTACTCCATTGAGTTGCGGGATGGGCTATTTCTGAGCTGCAGCTCACATAAACAAAGAATGACCTGACCTGCAGCTCAAAGGGAAAAAAAAAAAAAAACATGAATTCAGAGTTCAACAGATGGCTGATCTCATCTCTACTAGTGACTTCTAACAGAGCAATCGCCACACCTGTCACCCTGAATGCCCGTCACCCTGAACGCCTGTCATCCTGCCCAGCTCGTCATCCTGCCCGTCACCCTGAACGCCTGTCATCCTGCCCGTCACCCTGAACGCCTGTCATCCTGCCCGTCACCCTGAACGCCTGTCATCCTGCCCGTCACCCTGAACGCCTGTCATCCTGCCCGTCACCCTGAACGCCTGTCATCCTGCCCGTCACCCTGAACGCCTGTCATCCTGCCCGTCACCCTGAACGCCTGTCATCCTGCCCGTCACCCTGAACGCCTGTCATCCTGTCCGTCACCCTGAACGCCTGTCATCCTGCCTGTCACCCTGAACGCCTGTCATCCTGCCTGTCACCCTGAACGCCTGTCATCCTGCCTGTCACCCTGAACGCCTGTCATCCTGCCTGTCACCCTGAACGCCTGTCATCCTGCCTATCACCCTGAACGCCTGTCACCCTGCCCGTCACCCTGAACTCCTGTCACCCTGCCCGTCACCCTGAACTCCCATCATCCTGAACGTCCGTCATCCTGCCCGTCACCCTGAACACCCGTCTTCTTGCCCGTTACCCTGCCTGCCTGTCAACAGGTGACATGGAGGAGGTGTGACCGTCTCCAGGAAGTGGAGTTGCTGGTCACAGGCCCGGCCAATCACGAAGGAAGGAAAACGATGACAGTGCGGAGATCACATCTATAAATAAGGACAGGTCGGTGAGTCCCGTATTCTTCTCCTGACTGTCCCTTTAAATGACAATCCAAGATGGCTGTGCCCTGGCTCTGACCTGCAGGGTCCTGGCAGACACAAGTTTAGTGTGGGATCCATTCCTCCCCCTGTGTATGTTGTACAGCCCCTCCCCCGATGTCTGATGGTGTATGGGCCACTCAGAACCGATCTGATCGCCTGTAACCCCTTCCTCTCCCGGCTGCTCGGTGATCTGTCCTGTTCTACAGTCTCACTGCTGGGACTTGTAATTCCTCCTCAGCTGCCTTAGTATTCCCCCATCTGGGATGAATAATCAGACACACACACAGTGGCCGGCCTGTGCTCCTCACCTTGTCCCCTTCTCCCGGGCCGCACAGCTCGGGGGTACCGCTCATGTCGCTCCCTCGGGTGTCTCAGAGCCGCCGGTCAGTGCGGGGATTTCCACTTCCTAATCTTCCAGGTAACCCCGGGCTGATGGAAGCGTCCACAACACACAACCCCCTCCGCCTCCTCCTCCTCCTCCCGGATCCGCCTTCCCGGCATCCACCGCGGCCGGCCGTGCGAGCTGGAAGGAGAAATCGCTGCGCAGGCGAAGGCGGAAGTGGAGCCAACGAAGGGCGGAAGAAGAGCAGCTGTCAGGAGCGCTTGCCAGTATCCAGGACACCTGACGTTTGCGGCTGGCGTCACTTCCGCGTATGCGGATCCCGCATAGGATTTACACCGAGTATATCAAATGGGGGCAATTGTAGTCCTATGAATTGTTTCCTGTCATGTTATAACGAGGGGTTATAATACATTCACAGGAGTGACAGAGAATAACGTGTGAAGGTGGCGTCATATCCGGGACGTCTTCCCCGTGGCAGATCAGCAGGCCGGAAGTGACGCAATGGCCGGGACGGTATGATGCCTAGGATGGTTGAGGACTGCTGTTGGTGACAGGGGAGCTCCGGGCGGACGCAGCGACAATGCGGTAAGCTCCAGAGAGGGCGCAGGCGGTATGGTAAGGGGCGGGGCTTTGTTCGACTTCTGTGCCGACTGCTGGCCTGGATTGACCACCTGTTGAGCATCACAAGTCCCAACACAGGTAGTCCTCTACCAGAGCCGGGAGTGGGGTCACCATTGTACTTCAGGATATGGGAGCGGGGTGAGAGGTCGTCTGTTTATTATCAGGTCGGTATAGTAATGTGCGGGTCATGCCTGTCACTGGGGGGGTGGAAGACTATGAGACAAGGCAACCCTGATCATAGGAGCCCCCCCCCCCCCCCGTGCTACCTGATTAGAGGAGGAGAGCCCCCCCCCCCACCAGTGCTACCTGATTAGAGGAGGAGAGCCCCCCCCCCCACCAGTGCTACCTGATTAGAGGAGGAGAGCCCCCCCCCCCCACCAGTGCTACCTGATTAGAGGAGGAGAGCCCCCCCCCCACCAGTGCTACCTGATTAGAGGAGGAGAGCCCCCCCCCCACCAGTGCTACCTGATTAGAGGAGGAGAGCCCCCCCCCCACCAGTGCTACCTGATTAGAGGAGGAGAGCCCCCCCCCCCACCAGTGCTACCTGATTAGAGGAGGAGAGCCCCCCCCCCCACCAGTGCTACCTGATTAGAGGAGGAGAGCCCCCCCCCCCACCAGTGCTACCTGATTAGAGGAGGAGAGCCCCCCCCCCCACCAGTGCTACCTGATTAGAGGAGGAGAGCCCCCCCCCCCACCAGTGCTACCTGATTAGAGGAGGAGAGCCCCCCCCCCCACCAGTGCTACCTGATTAGAGGAGGAGAGCCCCCCCCACCAGTGCTACCTGATTAGAGGAGGAGAGCCCCCCCCACCAGTGCTACCTGATTAGAGGAGGAGAGCCCCCCCCACCAGTGCTACCTGATTAGAGGAGGAGAGCCCCCCCCCCCCCCGTGCTACCTGATTAGAGGAGGGGAGCCCCCCCCCCCAGTGCTACCTGATTAGAGGAGGAGAGCCCCCCCCACCAGTGCTACCTGATTAGAGGAGGAGAGCCCCCCCCACCAGTGCTACCTGATTAGAGGAGGAGAGCCCCCCCCCCGTGCTACCTGATTAGAGGAGGAGAGCCCCCCCACCAGTGCTACCTGATTAGAGGAGGAGAGCCCCCCCCACCAGTGCTACCTGATTAGAGGAGGAGAGCCCCCCCCAAATGCTACCTGATTAGAGGAGGAGAGCCCCCCCCCCACCAGTGCTACCTGATTAGAGGAGGAGAGCCCCCCCCAAATGCTACCTGATTAGAGGAGGAGAGCCCCCCCCCCAGTGCTACCTGATTAGAGGAGGAGAGCCCCCCCAAATGCTACCTGATTAGAGGAGGAGAGCCCCCCCCCACCAGTGCTACCTGATTAGAGGAGGAGAGCCCCCCCCCCCCCCAAATGCTACCTGATTAGAGGAGGAGAGCCCCCTCCCCCCCAGTGCTACCTGATTAGAGGAGGAGAGCCCCCTCCCCCCCAGTGCTACCTGATTAGAGGAGGAGAGCCCCCCCCCCCCAGTGCTACCTGATTAGAGGAGGAGAGCCCCCCCCCCCCCCCCAGTGCTACCTGATTAGAGGAGGAGAGCCCCCCCCCCCCCAGTGCTACCTGATTAGAGGAGGAGAGCCCCCCCCCCCCCCAGTGCTACCTGATTAGAGGAGGAGAGCCCCCCCTCCCCCCAGTGCTACAGTGCTACCTGATTAGAGGAGGAGAGCCCCCCCCCCCGTGCTACCTGATTAGAGGAGGAGAGCCCCCCCCCCCAGTGCTACAGTGCTACCTGATTAGAGGAGGAGAGCACCCCCCCCCCCCCGTGCTACCTGATTAGAGGAGGAGAGCCCCCCCCCCCACCAGTGCTACCTGATTAGAGGGGGAGAGCCCCCCCCCCACCAGTGCTACCTGATTAGAGGAGGAGAGCCCCCCCCACCCCCGTGCTACCTGATTAGAGGAGGAGAGCCCCCCCCCAGTGCTACCTGATTAGAGGAGGAGAGCCCCCCCCAGTGCTACCTGATTAGAGGAGGAGAGCCCCCCCCCCCAGTGCTACCTGATTAGAGGAGGAGAGCCCCCCCCCCCAGTGCTACCTGATTAGAGGAGGAGAGCCCCCCCCCCCCAGTGCTACCTGATTAGAGGAGGAGAGCCCCCCCCCCCCCAGTGCTACCTGATTAGAGGAGGAGAGCCCCCCCCCCCCCAGTGCTACCTGATTAGAGGAGGAGAGCCCCCCCCCCAGTGCTACCTGATTAGAGGAGGAGAGCCCCCCCCCCCCCAGTGCTACCTGATTAGAGGAGGAGAGCCCCCCCCCCCCCCCAGTGCTACCTGATTAGAGGAGGAGAGCCCCCCCCCCCAGTGCTACCTGATTAGAGGAGGAGAGCCCCCCCCCCCCAGTGCTACCTGATTAGAGGAGGAGAGCCCCCCCCCCCCAGTGCTACCTGATTAGAGGAGGAGAGCCCCCCCCCCCCAGTGCTACCTGATTAGAGGAGGAGAGCCCCCCCCCCCAGTGCTACCTGATTAGAGGAGGAGAGCCCCCCCCCCAGTGCTACCTGATTAGAGGAGGAGAGCCCCCCCCCCCAGTGCTACCTGATTAGAGGAGGAGAGCCCCCCCCCCCCAGTGCTACCTGATTAGAGGAGGAGAGCCCCCCCCCCCCCAGTGCTACCTGATTAGAGGAGGAGAGCCCCCCCCCCAGTGCTACCTGATTAGAGGAGGAGAGCCCCCCCCCCCCAGTGCTACCTGATTAGAGGAGGAGAGCCCCCCCCCCCCCAGTGCTACCTGATTAGAGGAGGAGAGCCCCCCCCCCCAGTGCTACCTGATTAGAGGAGGAGAGCCCCCCCCCAGTGCTACCTGATTAGAGGAGGAGAGCCCCCCCCCCCCAGTGCTACCTGATTAGAGGAGGAGAGCCCCCCCCCCCCCCCCCAGTGCTACCTGATTAGAGGAGGAGAGCCCCCCCCAGTGCTACCTGATTAGAGGAGGAGAGCCCCCCCCCCCCCCAGTGCTACCAGGAGAGCCCCCCCCCCAGTGCTACCTGATTATAATAATATTGGGTAGGCTATATTAGGCAGGTATATTAGTAATCCATAAATCCCCTTTGCAGAGGTCAAAAAAAATTATGATTTAAAGGGGTTGTAAAGGTTCGTGTTTTTTCACCTTAATGCATCCTATGCATTAAGGTGAAGAAACACCTGTCAGTGACTGGCCTCCAGCACAGCCCCATATAGGATGCACAGGTGTTCAATGCATTTGAATGCAGGCATTCCTCATTCTTGTCTATTGCCTATTTGACATCCATGCAGGTGCTGCTGTGTGTCCCCAAACACAGTGGTCCACACCTGCTCAGATATAAGATTGGGAGCAGTGGCTGTGCCCGTGCCACCTCTGCATCTCCATAGACCTGAATGGGGCTTCCTTCATGCGGATGCATGGAGCACCTGTGCATCCCATGCGGGCAAACACAGCCCTTATGAATGTACAGTACACTAAAGTACTTCATGGCCTTGGGGTTGTTTTACACAGATATCATCTGTTCAGTCACATTGTTTGCAAAGAGAAAAACTGTTGAATACTAATTCAGGGTACATCTGTTCAGTTGTTTACATCTGTGTTCTCTTTCCTTTTTATTTTTTTTGTTGAAATAATCCTAGGTGACCAAGGTATACAGTGCATTAGAGGTCGACCAATATGGGTTTTTCTCTGGCCGATGTCGACATTTAGAAATCACAGGAGCCGATAGCCGATTATATTTTTTATATTATATTTTTTTATATTATTTATTTTTTTCCTCCCCTTCATCTCATAAAATCTAACAGACACCTTTTCCCACCGGGGCATTTTTTCAGGTGCTTTTAGGCTAAAAAAAAAGCTCCCCTGCAGTCTGTGTGAAAGACAGAGTGCTTTCACACTGAGGCGATGCGCTGGCAGGATGTTAAAATAAAATGTCCTGCAAGCAGCGCCTTTTTGGAGTGGTGTATACCGCTCCTCCACCACTCCTGCCCATTGATATGAATGGGCACCACTGCCGAAGTGCATGCAATGCGATTTGGCAGCCGTGCTTCACAGGCGCATTTAACCTCTTCCTCGGCCGCTAGCTGGGTTATATGCTCCCCACTAGCAGCCGAATAGCACCGCTAAAATGACCGTAAACCGCCGCTAAAACTAGCAGTGTTTTACCGTCAACGCCTGCCCACTCCAGTGTGAAAGCAGCCTTAATAAGTGATACAGAAAATTTCTTACATTTATTAAACAAAAAAAACCTCCAATCAGTTTACTTGTATGTATGATTTAGATTAAAAAAAACTATATATAAAATGAAAACGGGTAATCAAAACTTTGGACAAAAAAGGGCTAACTTTAATGTTTGTTTTTTTTTTTTTTTTTTTTTTTTTCTTTTCTCATTAGTGTGTTTTTTCCAAAAAAATTGCGTTTGAAAGACCTCTGCGCAAATGCAGTGTGACAAAAAATATTGCAACAATCGCTACTTTGTTCTCTAGGATCTCTGCTAAAATATATATATATATATATATATATATATATATATATATAATATAATTTTTGGGGGTTCTAAGTGATTTTCTGGCAGAAAATACTGGATTTTTACTTGTAAGCAACAAGTCTTTAAATGGTTAAACTGAGAACTCTACACACAGAGCTCAGTTCATTCAGAAGTATAAACATTGTATCTCTTTGCTCTTTTCTTGGCAGACTGCCCAGAGAGGAGGAAAGTCTTCACTGAAGACTCAGGCAACTTGCATTGACTTCTATTACAGAAGTCATTTGTAAGTCACGCTGTAGTTATAATCGGCCTTTTTATCAGCACAATCGGCCGATGCCGATTAATTAAACGGCAAATATTGGCCGACCTCTACAGTGCATCCGGAATATATTCGCATCGCTTCACTTTTTCCACATTTTGTTGTGTTAGTCTTATTCCAAAAGGGAATTAAATTCATTATTTTCCTCAAAATTCTACAATCAATGCCCCATAAGAAGTTGTAGAAGATGTGAAGAAGTTTGTATGAATTTTTTTGCAAATTTATTAAAAATGAAAATATCACATGTACATAAGTATTCACAGCCTTTGCCATGACACTGAAAATTGAGCTCAGGTGCATCCCGATTCCACTGATTATCCTTGAGGTCTTTCTACAACTTGATTGGAGTCCCCCTGTGGTAAATTCAGTTGATTAGACATGATTTGGAAAGACCCACGCCTGTCTATATAAAGGTACCACCGTTGACAGTGCATGTCAAAGCACAAACCAAGTCATGAAGTCCAGGGAATTTTTCTGTAGAATTCCGAGACAGGATTGTATCGAGGCACAGATATGGGAAAGGGCACAGAAAAATTTCTGCAGCATTGAAGGTCCCAATGAGCACAGTGGTCTCCATCTGTAAATTGAAGATGTTTGGAACCACCAGCACTCTTCCTAGAATGGGCCCCCCTTCCAAACTAAGTGATCAGGGGAGAAGGGACTTAGTCAGGGAGGTGACCAAGAACCCAATGGTCACTTTGACAAAGCTCCAGTGTTTCTCTGTGGAGAGAGGAGAACCTTCCAGACGAACAACCATCTCTGCAGCACTCCACCAATCAGGATTGTATGGGGGAGTGGCCAGACCAAAGCCACTCCTCAGTAAAAGGCACATGGCAGCCTGCCTGGAGTTTGCCAAAAGGCACCTGAAGGACTCTCAGACCATGAGAAACAAAATTCTCTGGTCTGATGAAACAAAGATTGAACTGTTTGGCCTCAATGGCAAGCGTCATGTCTGGAGGAAACCAGGCACCGCTCATTACCTGGCCAATACCATTCCTACAGTGAAGCATGGTGGTGGCAGCATCATACTGTGGGGATGTTTTTCAGTGGCAGGAACTGGGAAACTAGTCAGGATCGAGGGAAAGATTAAACGCAGCAATGTACAGAGACATCCTTTGATGAAAACCTGCTCCAGAGTGCTCTGGACCTCAGAATGGGACGAAGGTTCAACTTCAAACAGGACAATGACCCTAAGCACACAGCCAAGATAACAAAGAGGACAACTCTGTGAATGTGCTTGAGTGGCCCAGATTTGAACCCGATCTTGAAGATCTCTGGAGAGATCTGAAAATGGCTGTGCACTGACGTTCCCCACCCAGCCTAATGGAGCTTGAGAGGTCCTGCAAAGAAGAATGGGAGAAACTGCCCAAAAATATGTGTACCAAGCTTGTGGCATTATACTCGAAGACTTCAGGCTGTAATCGGTGCCAAAGGTGATTCAACAATGTATTGAGCAAAGGCTGTGAATACTTATGTAGATATGTTTTTATTTTCATTATTTTTTTTTGTAAATTTGCAAAGATTTCAAACTTATTTTACGTTGTGATTATGGGGTATTTTGGTCATTATGGGTAGAATTTTGAAAAAAAATTATGAATTTAATCCATTTTGGAATAAGGCTGTAACATAACAAAATGTGGGAAAAGTGAAGCGCTGTGAATACTTTCCAGATGCACTGTAATAAAAAAAAGTCTCTTGTCTAAAAACAGACATAAATGCATGACATCCGCTCAGATCCATATGAATGTAGAAGGGCACAGCTTCCATTTAAAACCATTGTCCCTGAACAAATGTGGATGTAAGAAGATGATGATGATGATCCCTTTCCATCCACAAGCCCATAAGAATAAATTACTTGCCATTTTTTCAACCAAAGGCGGATAAAAAAAAAAAAAAAAAAAGAGGGATAACAAATGGACGCCTGTGTGAAAGGGCCTTGAATGTTTCCTGCCACCCCCCTGGATTCTCTATCAATATAACTTCAAGTTGGCTCTCATGTATAGCCATCTACTATACCTACATGCAGCGCAATAGAACACAGTGACCCTGCTCCTGGGGTAATGACTGAACGACCCAATGCAGATACCTCCCTTACTCCAGTCATTTCTTGGCCCCCTCTCCTACCCTGAGCATTGCATCTCCCTAATCTCTACTGTGCAATTGCCATGAAGAAGGATATTTTATCTCCTCCTCCCCCCTCTTTTTTTTCTTTTTTTTTTTTTTTTTTTTTTTTTTTTTACCTCTTGGAATGTAAACATTTTACTTAGAAGGCAGAAGCACTGGGATTTGTGTTCATCAACCTTTGCAATGTTAGAATAATATCTGAATTCCAGGATAAGCAAATATTGTCTAACCACTTCAATACCGGACACTTTCACCCCCTTCCTGCCCAGCCCAATTTTTAGCTTTCCACTTTGTCACACTTTTACCGACAATTGTGCGGTCATGCAATGCTGCACGCATATGAAACACACAGATAGCTTTCTTTTGGTAGTATTTAATCACCACTGGGTTTTTTATTTTATTTTCGTTAAATGAACAAAAAAAAAAGACTGAACATTTGGGGGGGGGGGGGGGGGTGTTCTTAGTTTGTTATCGTTTTGCATATTAAGTTCTCCTCCTTCTCCTTCTCCTTCTCCTTCTCCTTCTCCTTCTCCTTCTCCTTCTCCTTCTCCTTCTCCTTCTCCTTCTCCTTCTCCTTCTCCTTCTCCTTCTCCTTCTCCTTCTCCTTCTCCTTCTCCTTCTCCTTCTCCTTCTCCTTCTCCTTCTCCTTCTCCTTCTCCTTCTCCTTCTCCTTCTCCTTCTCCTTCTCCTTCTTTTTTTCCTCCCCTGTACTGATGTTGTGATAAACAGACACCTTGCCACTTGTCAGCACTCCTTTCCTCACATAGACCAAGCGTGTGAAGAAAGGCCTGCCAATAACAGGCAGGTCTGTTTATATATGATCCGCTGTGATTGGACACAGCTGATCACATGGTAAAGGGGCACTGTGATTGGCCTTTTACCCCGTTCTGTAATCAACTGTGTTTAAAGGACACAGTGCTCACAGAGCGTGCCCAATGTGTGACCCAGAGGTTGGGGATATGGGAGCATATATATGAACACCCTCCCAGTACCCTACAGTACTGTGCTGTAGCCATCTTTTTGCTATAGCGTGGTACTAAAGTGGCTAAATACAAAACTATTATCCCTTAAATCTCAGTGTGCTTTGTGTATTTCTGCCAGATCCAGCATGAAACCTTTTACATTTGTACAGGAGCTTCCTGAAATAAAGACCACTCATTGCCGCTCTCTCTCCTTGTGCAAGGTGACTGGTCTTGTCTACGCCCCCCTCTTCTAGTTTTCTGCAGGTAGCCTGTAGTGGATGGAGCCTGCCCACAGCTCTGCTCTCTGCACATATATATTATATACAGCACAATGATGATGTCACTACTACTTTTACAAAGTAATATCTCAGCTTGCAAAGGCAATTTGATCCCCACAAAGCTGATTTATAGCCTTTGTGGCTATTAAGGAATATATTTCAATGAAAGTTTTTGTGCCTGGAGTTCAACTTTAAAGTCTAACGGTAATTCATTTTATATATCAATGTGGGCCCACAGTATATTCGCACTGTGCTTGTTTATAATTTAGGCTTTAAAGCAGAGGTCCACCCTAAAGTGGACCTTCCGCTCATCGGAATCCTCCCCCCCCCCCCCCCCTCCGGCGCCACAATTGGCACCTTTCAGGGGGGAGGGGGGTGCAGTTACCTGGATAATCCAGGTAACTGCACCCACTTCCGGGATAGCTCTCTGCGGAAAGGGGCGTAGATTACGCCCCTTTCTGCAAGTGCCCACCCCTTTCTGCAAGTGTCCCGCTGCCTGCTGGGAAACACACAGATCCCAGAGGCAGCGGGGACCGTCCTTATTGCACAGCGCGACTCGCGCATGCGCAGTAGGGAACCGGGAAATTAAGCCGAAAGGCTCCATTTCCTGATTCCCATACCCAAGATGGCGGCGGCAGCACCGGAGATACGATCTAGAGATCGGCTTCGGGTGCCGACATCGCGGGCGCGCTGGACAGGTAAGTGTCACTATTTTAAAAGTCAGCAGCTGCAGTATTTGTAGCTGCTGGCTTTAAAAAAAAAAAAAAAAAAAAAAACGCGGAGTCCCGGCAGACTCCCGCTTTAAGTTGTGTGTTTTTCTTTTTTCTATATATTTTTTTTTTTTTTTTTTTTTTTGTGCGTTTGTGTTAACTTATGTGTGTATAACTATTTTAGTGTTCATTTGTGTGCTTTATACACAATGCCTATCTGTTTTCATAGTTTAGATTACTTGGCACATTTATGTTTTGTATTTTTTTTATTTAAAGGTCTGTTACATGTGGTTCAGATATGTTGGGAAGATAAGATTCAAGGCAGGTGAGTTTCTGTTCAAAACCACAAATGTTTCTATTTCCACTCCAGGCAGTGACAGTTGTAACAGTTGAAGTAACACTTCATAAAATGAATACAGTGAGGGGGGAAAAAAAGTATTTGATCCCTTGCTGATTTTGTATGTTTGCCCACTGTCAAAACAATGAGCAGTCTATAATTTTAATGGTATATTTATTTTAACAGTGCGAGACAGGCTAACAACAGAAATATCCAGGGGAAAAAAAAACGCTTTTCAAAAAAGTTATAAATTGATTTGCATTGAAATAATTATTTGATCCCCTATCAATCAGCAAGATTTCTGGCTCCCAGGTGTCTTCTATACAGGTAACGAGCGGAGATTAGAAGCACTCTTTCAAAGGGAGTGCTCCTAATCTCAGTTTGTGTGTTTTTGTATTATTCTCGCTGTAAATTTAAAAAAAAATCGGCCAGGCAGGGGCCAGATAATACTGAGTAGAGGTCGACCGATATATCGGCCAATATTTGCAGTTTTTTAATCGGCATCGGCTGATTGTGCTGATAAAAAGGCCGATTATAACTACAGCGCAACTTGCAAATGACTTCTGTAATAGAAGTCAATGCAAGTTGCCTGAGTCTTCAGTGAAGCGACTTTCCTCCTCTCTGGGCAGTCTGCCAAGAAAAGAGCAAAGAGATATAAGGTTTACACTTCTGAATGAACTCAGCTCTGTGTCTAGCGTTCTCAGTTTAACCATTTTAAATAATAAATCTTTTCTGACACTTGATGCTTAAAAGTAAAAATCCTGTATTTTCTGCCACAAAATCACTTGGAACCCCCAAAATTTATATATATATATATATATATATATATATATATATATATATATATATATATATATATATATATATATATATATATATATATATATATATATATATATATATATATATACATATTTTAGCAGAGATCCTAGGGAATAAAATAGTGGTTGTCACACGGCATTTGCGTAGAGGTCTTTCAAACACAATCTAAATTATACATACAAGTTAACTGACTGGAGGTTTGTTTTGTTTAATTTTCTTTATCACTTATTTAAGGCTACTTTCACACTGGAGCGGGCAGGCGTTGACAGTAAAACGCTGCTGTTTTTAGCGGCGCTTTACCGTCATTTTAGCGGTGCTATTCGGCTGCTAGTGGGGCACATATAACCCAGCTAGCGGCCAAGGAAGAGGTTAAATGCACCCGTGAGGCGCCGCTGCTAAATCGCATTGCATGCGCTTCGGCAGTGGTGCCCATTCATATCAATGGGCAGGAGTGGTGGGGGAACGGTATACGCCACTCCAAAGGTGCTGCTTGCAGGACTTTCTTTTTTTTTTTAACATCTTGCCAGCGCATCACCTCAGTGTGAAAGCACTCTGTCTTTCACATAGACTGCAGGGGAGCCGTTTTGCAGGCACTTTAAAGGCGCTATTTTTAGCCCAAAAGCGCCTGAAAAACGCCCCAGTGGGAAAGGTGTCTGTTAGATTATTTTATTTTTATTTTTTTCAAATATAATATTTATTGAGGATTTCAACAGATTAACAGAGAACATTCAGTAAATAGAAAGCATGAATATTCACAATATCTTGTGTGTATGGAGGGCGCATCCTTCCAGGTAAAGAAAACCGTAGATCACCTTATACAGTACATTTATCGTGTCTGAGGCTGGGTTCACACTGCTGCGGAAGCGAGAACCGGATGTGATTGGCACCGCACTGCAGTGCAAATCACATCCGATCTCTGTGCGATGCGAGTTCAGCCATACAGATAGTATGGCTGAATTCGCATCGCACCCGCAGCAAACTCGCACGGGACCCTTTTTTTGGTCCGCAGCAGAATCGGATCGCATGGGTGTTCACACCATGCGATCCGATTCCTGTCTGAGTTTGCAGATCGCACTGCGATATGCGAACTGATCTTTGGGTGTCATTAACATTTCACTGACACTCCCAGCAGTCCGCATAGGGCAGTGTGAACTGCCGGCGGGAGGCATGCGATGCGGGAAAACACCGCGGTTTCGTGGCGTTCCCGCATCGCTCCGGTGTGAACCCAGCCTAAGAACCAGCACTTCTAATAACTACTGCACCCGCGCCTTCTTGTGCTAATTAGCTGTGGTACTAGAATAATATTCCCCCTTCAACTAGTCTTCTGGGAGTTCACGTACCATCAGTAACAGCACATCTGTGGTATACTGGATGTGAAATATCCAAGGAGAGAGGAGAGAAAGCAAAGATATCGGTCAACCTCTAATACTGAGTAACATCCCATCAGGAGCTGGGTAACCAAACAATTAACGAGATTAGGTGTGCTCGGCATAGCTCTTGCTCAACCAACAAATAATTGTGCATGTCCTAAAATATTAATAAAAAAATAAGTGTCTCCAGGTCATACTCGTCATCCCAATTTCATGGTGACTACAAAAAACATCAGGACTTACACGGAGCCTCAGTTGTCTAACATAGAAGCTGTGCTGGGATCAGTCAGCCATTTAGACCACACTTTGTCATATTTTTTTTGGACAGCCCCTATTGGTATAGGTGTCTTTTTATATAACCAAAGGTTAACATTAATCAAATGTTTCCAGAAAGCAAGAGAAGAGGGCGTAACCTTCTTCCATGACATGTTTATGGCTTTGCAGGCATAGAAAAGGAGCAAGCTGTGCAAGGTCCTCTCTGCCACCGTGGGGTAATCTCAGCTTGTTACCTGTGTAAAAGACACCTGTCCACAGAAGCAATCAATCAGATTTCAATCTTTCCACCATGGCCAAGACCAAATAACTGTCCAAGGATGTCGGGGACAAGATTGTAAACCTACACAAGGCTGGAATGGGCTACAACAGTGGTCATCAACCCTGTTCTCAGGGTCCACTAACAGGCCAGATTTTATGTATTACCTTGGGGAGATGCAGACTAGAATACTGCAATCACTGAGCAGCAAATATCACCTGTGATGTATTTCAGTTATCTTGCAAACCTGGCCTGTTAGTGGGCCCCCGAGGAAAGAGTTGATGACCACTGGGCTACAAGACCATCGCCAAGCAGCTTGGTGAGAGGGTGACAACAGTTGGTGCAATTATTCGCAAATGGAAGAAACCCAAAATAACTGTCAATCTCCCCCAGTCTGGGGCTTCATGCAAGATCTCTCCTCGTGAAGTTTCAATGATCATGAGAATGGTGAGGAATCTGCCCAAAACTACATGGGAGAATCTTGTCAAGGCAGCTGGGACTATAGTCGCCAAGAAAACAATTGGTAACACACTACGCCGTGAAGGGCTGAAATCCTGCAGTGCCCGCAAGGTCCCTCTGCTCAAGAAAGCACATGTACAGGCCTGTCTGAAGTTTACTAATGAACATCTAAATGATTCATAGGAGAACTGGGTGAAAGTGTTGTGGTCAGATAAGACCAAAATCAACTCAATTCGCCATGTTTTGAAGGAGGAGGAATGCTGCCTATGACCCCCAAGAACACCATCCCCACCATCAAACATGAAGATGGAAATGGTGTTTTTCTGCTAAGGGGACAGGACAACTTCACTGCATCAAAGGGACGATGAACGGGACCATGTACTGTCAAATATTGAGTGAGAACCTTCTTGCCTCAGCCAGAGCATTGAAAATGGGTTGTGGATGGGTTTTCCAGCATGACAATGACTCAAGAAGTGGTGGCCTTGCCAGTCTCCAGACCTTAATCCCATAGAAAATATGTGGAGGGAGCTTAAGGTTCGAGTTGCCAAACATCGGCGTCAAAACCTTAATGATTCAGAGAGGATCTGCAAAGAGGAGTGGGACAAAATCCCTCCTGAGATGTGTGCAAACCTGGTGGCCAACTAGAAGAAACATCTGACCTCTGTGATTGCCAACAAGGGTTTTGCCACCAACTACCAAGTCATGTTTTGCGAAGGGGTCAAATACTTATTTCACTCACTCAAATGCAAATCAATTTTATAACTTTTTTTTGAAATGTGTTCTTCTGGATATTTTTATTATTCTGTCTCTCACTGTTAATATAAACCTACCATTTAAAATTTATAGACTGATCATTTCTTTGTCAGTGGTCAAACAATCAGCAGGGAATAACATTTAACGTGTAAGTTCACCTTTTACAGAAAATCTGTAAGGTGAACTTGCATTGGACTCTGTCTCCATCGCACCCGGGTCCCGCTAACCTGGAGAGCAACAATCGTCTGTTCTGACACATCGGATCGCCGGTTTACCAGTCAGGATTTGACATCCCCCCGCGGCTTTCTCTCCTTCGCATGCGGTGACAGGACAGGCTACGTAGGTTCTGATTGGTCGTGCTGCCCATGTGACGACACCGACCAATTAGAATGCTCTTAAACGTACACCTCCTGGCGAGGTACGCTTTGCAGATTTAAGTCAAGGAGATTTCTAAGCCCCGGACCGGTGAGGGGGCTATACAAGGTCTCCATATCAGGAGATTGCCGGGCTCCAGGTCAGCAGGACCGGGGTGATTGGGAATGAGGAGGGGATCCTATGTAAGTTCACCTTACAGATTTTTCTGTAAAGGTGAACTTGCCCCTTTAAAGGGGCACATTTACATAAAATATTGTGTTCTTATAACTGTGTTTAGCGAGAATATTTAACCACTTCTTGACTGCCGATGGCAGATTTACTGCTACAGGACGGCTCTCCTGTGCAGAATTATATGTACATACTTACTCTCACAAACGTGAGTGCACCCCTCACATTTTTGTAAATAAAACCCGGACCGGTGCGGGAAAACACCTCTTCCACTCCTCCATGACGACATCACGGAGCTGGTGGATGTTAGAGACCTTGCGCTCCTCCACCTTCCGTTTTGAGGATGCCCCACAGATGCTTAATAGGGTTTAGGTCTGGAGACATGCTTGGCCAGTCCATCACCTTTACCCTCAGCTTCTTTAGCAAGGCAGTGATCGTCTTGGAGGTGTGTTTGGGGTCGTTATGTTGGAATACTGCCCTGCGGCCCAGTCTCCAAAGGGAGGGGATCATGCTCTGCTTCAGTATGTCACAGTACATGTTGGCATTCATGGTTCCCTCATTGAATTGTAGCTCCCCAGTGCCGGCAGCACTCATGCAGTGCTTGACACCATCTGAACCAAATAAGTTTATCTTGATCTCATCAGACCACAGGACAAGGTTCCAGTAATCCATGTCCTTAGTCTGCTTGTCTTCAGCAAACTGTTTGCGGGCTTTCTTGTGCATCATCTTTAGAAGGAAACTTGATGCGGTGTGTGGTCTGAGCACTGATAGAGTCTCTCTCTCTCTCCCTCTCCCTCTCCCTCTCCCTCTCCCTCTCCCTCTCCCTCTCCCTCTCCCTCTCCCTCTCCCTCTCCCTCTCCCTCTCCCTCTCCCTCTCCCTCTCCCTCTCCCTCTCCCTCTCCCTCTCCCTCTCCCTCTCCCTCTCCCTCTCCCTCTCCCTCTCCCTCTCCCCCCACAACACTCATGCGTCTATTTCCCAAAGACAACCTCTGGATATGACGCTGAGCATGTGCACTGCACTCAACTACTTTAGCCGACCATGGCGAGGCCTGTTCTGAGTGGAACCTGTCGTTGGGTCGTTCACACTAGGACGACTTGTCAGGTGACTTGGCCACCTGACAAGTAGTGTCCCGTTCTGTACAATGGAACCGTTCTAATCGGAGCGACATAAGTTGCTCCGACTTAGGAAAAAAAAGGTTCCTGTATGACTTTGGGGGCGACTTGCATTGACTTCTATACAGAAGTCATTTTGCAAGTCGCCGCAGTTGTCGCATCCAGGTCGCCTGAGGCAGTCGCGTTGTAAGTGGTGCTGCCTCAGTGTGAACCGGACCTTACGAGTCACATGACACCAGTGAGGGAAAATGGCTAATTGGTCTCAATATAGACATTTTCATTTGGGGGTGTACTCACTTTTGTTGCCAGCGGTTTAGACATTAATGGCTGTGTGAGTTAATTTTGAGGGAACAGAAAATTATACAAGCTGTACGCTCACTACTTTACATTGTAACAAAGTGTCATTTCTTCAGTGTTATCACATGAATAGGTATAATAAAATATTCACAAATATTGTGAGGGGTGTACTCACTTTTGAGAGACACTGTGTGTATAATATGTGTAATATATACTTAGTTTTTATATAAAAATAAATTGGCATATAATTTGGCTTCCTGGGTACCAGATAGTCCATTCTCCTTGCCAGGAGCATGATGGGGGAAGCCTGGGCTTTCCCTTTTAAAGACAGGGAATCTTTTGTGGCCTGTGCTCTGGAACTAATAAATGACTGTGTATTCATAAATTCCACCTTCTTGTGAGAGGAAGGGACGGACTCTCAGATTTAAACAGTAGTACTGTTTACATTTGTGATCACTGATTGGTCATCCCAATGATCACACTGTAAAGTGACATCCCATGACAGCTTGATTCACAACCATTAATGGATGTACTGATCGTATGAGTACACTTCTAAGCATCACTTCAGACACAGATGTCCATCTCCTCCACAATATTACAGCAGGGAGGTGGTTAATCTAAACGATTGTTTCATTAAAATATGCCATAAATGATCATAAATGCTAATTTTCCTCAGATACAGAAAACAAAGGCTGGTCTCAAACCGGCAGCTGTTTGCTCCACAATCACTTCAGCAGAGCTTTTTCCCATCCTGATAATACTGAGGCTTAGAGTGTGCAGGATATTTGTGCAACCTTTTTAATGATTGCAACCAAGGCCAAAGTGTGTGACACATTAGACTTTGTCCCGGCATTGTTAACCACTTGCCGCCCGCCATATAGCAAAATGACGGTGGCAAAGTTGTTTTAATATCCTGGCCGGACGTCATATGACGTAATCGGGATATTAAGCCGCTGTGCGCACCCGGGGGAACGCATTGCGGCGATTGTTGTTGCGGGGTGTCAGTCTGACACCCTGCAACTACGATCTCGGCAAAGAGTGTCCGACGGAGACTCTTTACCACGTGATCAGCCGTGTCCAATCACCGCTGATCACAGTGTAAATAGGAAGAGCCAGTGATCGGCTTTTCCCCACTCGCGTCTGTCAGACGCGAGTAGAGGAGAGCCGATCGGCTGCTCCTCTGACGGGGGGTGGGGGGGGGGGTATGTGCTGATCGATTATCAGCACCAGACCACCAGGAGATGCCCAGCACCAGGTATGCCCCTTAGACCACCAGGGATGCCAGCCAATGCCCATAATGAATGCCAATCAGTGCCCACACTGATTGGCATGCATTATTGTTTGGCACTGATTGGCATCCATCCCGACCAAAACTTTAAATTACAATGCCGCCTATCAGTGCCCATCCATGCCGCCTATCCATGCCCATTTGTGCCACCTATCCATGCCAAGATTTTCGGTCTTTTTTTATTTGTTTAGCAGAAAAAAAAAATCCCCCAGAGGCGATCAAATACCACCAAAAGAAAGCTCTATTTGTGGGAACAAAATGATAAAAATTTAGTTTGGGTACAGTGTAGCATGACCGCACAATTGTCATTCAGAGTGCGACAGCGCTGAAAGCTCAAAATTGGTCTGGGCAGGAAGGTGTATAAGTGCCCTGTATTGAAGTGGTTAAACTGCACATAATTATGTAATGGAAGGGGGGAGCACTAGGGAATTGCCTGGATAATTTGGATATCCTCATGCACTCTGCGGGGGTCTCATGCACGTAACTGAAATGTCTTGTGTTCTGCCAAAATTAAGGTAAGAAGGGGTTGTTGTTGAGTATCTAGTTGTCTAACCTTGCTCCTTTTTTAGGTCACTAGTTTATCTAGAAATGCTTTAGTTATGTTACTAGTGAGCATTGGCTAGTACAAAGTGTGTCTTTGTTTCCGTGTTAATTTTGTCAACCAACACATTTTAGTTGACCTAATGAATACTATTTTAGTTGACTAAAATATGACTTAAACTAAAATGCCATTTTAGTCAAGACCAAGACTAAAACTAAATTGAAATTTGACTTCAAAATTAACACTGGTCTGTAGTGCATGTTCATACCTCAATACCATAAATAATATTAGATTTTTCACTCCAGCGGGTTATAATAATTTTGGAAATTGTAGAGAAATGTTAACTAATGCATTACAATTTAATTTCACCCATTAGATTTTAGACGGCTCAAACGTAGGACATTTTAGTCGACTAAAATATACTGGAGATTTAGTCAATTAAATACGAGTAAAACAATTGCAGAAGACTAAAATGAGACTAAAACTAAAATGCCATTTTAGTCCTAAGACTAAATCGAAATTTGATGCCAAAATTTAACACTGGTTTTGTTTTTAGTTTTTATGTTTCAAGCCCAAATCTTCCAAATGACTGTATTTTTTTCAGAATATCATATCTCTGGTTATCTGAGTTAAATTGTGTGCAGCCATTAAAGCTTAACTCCATGTTTTTCGTGAACGTTATATAGTTTGTTTGCACCAAGGTAGTCCAAATTAACTAACGATTTCCTTCACGAACGTGCAGCGGCTGTCAGCACGTGGGTTTGATTTACTGAAATTGGTGCACCCAGAATCAGGTGCAGGTCTGCATAGTAACCAATCGGCTTCCAAGTATTCTTGTCATTGAACAAGCAGAAGTTAGAAGCTGGTTACAATGCACAGCTGCTCCAGACTGTGTGCACCAGTTTTAGTAAATCTCTCTGGGTGTAGCTGGGGCTACATACCATATACAGGGCTGATTTTTGCAGTGGGATGGGCACTTCCTGTCCTGCTCCTGAAACAAAATTGATCGGGCTGAGCGCTGCTCAGCTATTCACAGGAGGCTTTGTATTTTTTGGATGAATTCAAAGCTTTTGCTAATTGGCTGAGGTGGAGATGGGGTAATTCACCCAGAAAATATAAAGACTCCTGTGAATGGCCGAGCAGCATTCAACTTGACTGTTTTTTTTTGTTTTGGGAGCAAAACAAGAAATCCCCCATTCATGTTGCCAGGACACAGCGCTGTATAATTTATGTAGCTGGGGCTAGTTCATACAGCAATGCCAGCTGTTGCATGTGTTATGAAGGAAATGGTTTGTTTGGACTTGCCTGCTTCCAAAAGTTAACTAAAATAAGGTTAGGCTTTAACTTGTAATTGCATACACCAAACAATGTAATTGTGTCATACAAAAAAGTATGTTTTTATTTTAGATTTTATCCTCGGTTCACACAGGGGCAACACGACTTTTGGAGGCAACTTTGACGTGACTTGCAACACTACTCCAGGCCAGGCGACTTGCCGTGGCCAATCAGAGAATGAGCTCTCAGGGGGGAACTCCTTTTGAGAGCTGATAATTCTCTGAGAGTCGCCTCTGTATAGACAGAGATCCGACTTGGAGGCGACCTCCATTGAAATCAATGGGTACCAGTCACCTACAAGTCGGATTGAAGTAGTACAGGAACCTTTTCTGAAGTCGGAGCGACTTCAGTAGCGTGCATTAAGATGGCTTTCATTCACTTGCATTGATTTCTACATGTTGTGCGACCTGAGGTGACTTGGGGCGACTTGAAGTCGGATCTGAGTCGCCCCTGTGTGAACCGGCACTGAGTCTAACCTTCATTGCATGTAAGCAAAACAAACTCAATTTAATTCCTTTGTTAGTCATCCATCAATATCTCCATGCTATTTATTTTGCTGAGAAATCACTTAAAAAAAAAAAAAAAAAAAAATAAAACACCTGCTAACATTTCTGGCTGCAACCATCTTTTGTAAGGGCAGATGATTCATGTAACATTTACTTCCTGGAATCCTCTGCCCTTAGCTCAGACAGAAGGGTGTGATTAGCTCAGCAAACCCCTCCTTCCCTCCTGAAGACTCCTGGGATGTATGACATTTGCTTAGGCATGAAAACCAGGAAGTAACCTAAAGAAATGTAATAAAAAAAAAAAAACACAGTCTAAAACAAGTATGATATACTTTCCTATCTATTTACTAATGCTAGGATTACAAATAATCAATGTTGATTGAGATTGGTGAAGTTCTGCTTTCATTTGTTTCACTTTTCCTTAATGCATACTCAGATTTTTCAAACTTGTATGTCTTTCTCCTCTCGTCCTCCGCAGTACTCGTCCCTAGATGCTCATCTGTGTGTGACCGCTAAAAGAACGTCACCATGATAATGGCTGGACAGTTCCGCAGCTACGTGTGGGATCCCATCTTGATCACCTCTCAGATAGTGCTGATGCAGTTAATCTACTACACATCACTGGGCCTTTGGATTGCCTCCGTGGACTTGCTGATTCGCTATAGTCCTTCACTTGACCAGATATTTAGTTATGAGAGCTTGGGATTTTCTTCAGTACATGGGAGAGTCTCTATGATGGCTTTCATTCTGAACTCCTTAACATGTGCCCTGGGCCTACTGTACTTTATCCGCAGAGGGAAGCAGTGCTTAGACTTTACTGTGACTGTTCACCTCTTTCACTTCTTTGGATGTTGGATTTATAACGCTCAGCTGCCCAGCACTATCACGTGGTGGCTACTGAACATTGTGTGCATTGGTTTAATGGCCGTAATCGGGGAGTACCTATGCCTGCGGACTGAACTCAATGAGATTCCTCTAAACTCTGCTCCTAAATCAAATGTGTAGACTTTCCGAATCCTGCATATGTCTATATTGTTGACACAATTCAGTATTCCTTCTCCACACTGTTAGATTTCCTAATGGTTCCTGGAGTCTGTTCAAAATCAGTTCTATTGTAAAGTCTACAAGGTACAGAACAACCAAGTATACAGGCATTGAGCAAGTATACAACTATTATTTTAAATCCTCAAAATTTGCACACACACACTTTTTTTTTGTTTTTTTGTTTGTTTTTTTATTGTTATAGCTACTGCCATCATGGGTTCATCCCTGGTGCATTCATAAATAAAAAAAAAATACCATGGGTTAGGAAAGAGGACATTTTTGACAATTTAATGGTGGACGATTAATGCTCATTCTAGCAAATCTCCATGTAATAGAACTTAAATATTGTTCTTTTCACAGTTCTAGTTCTCAATGTGTTTGATCTGAGCGCAGATTTATTATATACAGCATTTTTAGAGATTGCTGAATTCCCAAACCTTGCAAGCAATTTTCCTGACCATTGACATTCAGTTATTTGAAGCAAAGGAAATGATATACACTGTGATTGGCACTGTACAAACTAAGCTTGATATTGTAAAACCTTTTTTTTTCCCCCACTCTTTCTTTTTTTATTTTACAGCTCTAACACTCTGAAAGATGTCAGGCTAAGGCGATTGTAGCAAACCATTGAGCTGTGTTAGACTTTTATTATCTCAGGTGTTAAACTTTCATACAATCATAGGGGCTGTCATTGATGAAAGTGCCACCGCTGTCATCTGAACTTTCTTTAGGCTTCATTTGCACTTGGCTGTTATGTGTCGTGAGAAAATGCTGCAAAAGGTGTATGTGGTTGTTTGTGTTTTTTTTTTTTTTTTTTTTTTTTTAGGAGCTTTGGCAAAAGATGCCAAAAGAGCCTAAACTCGAGTTTAGGAGCTGTAGTGTACATGAAGCCTAATACAGACTGAGACAAGTATTTAAGTCAATGGTATCAGTTTGCAACGTTTCTTAGATCAGAAACATTTGACCCACTTCTGTAAGCGTTCCATTCCCATAGACTTGTATGGGAATACAAAACCTGTTTTAGGCCTGGTCCACACCTATGCAGGTTGCAGTTGATGTGTTTTCCGGGTGGATTTTGTGTTCTCTGCTGTCTTGCTGGAGAACCCATCAGAAATGCAAGCACTATATCATTTATTTATTTTTTTATATTTTTTTGCTGTTTTTCTATTGAAGTTTATAGAACCAGAAACGCAACCTGCTACCGGGGGAAAAAGGCCTTTCCAAAAAAAAACGCACTGGTGGAAAATGCGCAGATGTGAACATGACCCATAGGAAACCATGTTAAATCTACTGTAGTGTGTTTCTGCAAAACTGAAACCACACTGAAAAATGCATAGGTGTGAACCAGGCCTGAAGCTAACAAAAACCCATTGATGCAGGCCCTTGTCCATTTCTTTCAGGGATGCAAGTAGTGACTCTACTTGGTCAATGTCATGTGACCACACTGACCAATGCCCACTAGTCATTGCTGGGATTATGCTGCTTCACAGCCTCCTGGGTTGTGTATAGAGTTTAGAAGCATACAGATCAGAACACTGGCAGGCGATTATCAGCATAGCAGATAAGTGTAGCAAAGAGTCCGGTGGGTGATGGGAATTTGTAGATTTTCTCTCAAGCAGGTGACTCTATATGCATTTATTGCACAAGCCACTCTCTCCTTTTCCTGTAAACTGGTGAGAATACAGTTCTTGAATGTCCCTTTGGCAAAACATATACAGTTGAATTTTTTTTTTTTTTTTTTTTTTTAACAACGTAAGGCCTCGTTTACACTTGTGTTTGGGGGCAAAAGCAGCAGAGGGGGGAGAACGTATGCCACGGCAGTCGCCCCACACCCTGAATGTGACCTATTCAACTGAATAGGGGTGCCCCACAACCCCATTTACTGACTGTGGACATATACTCCCACTAGTTGTAGTGTGCTAGTTTGGGGTTTAAGGGAATAAAACAGGATGTGAAGTGGCAAGTTGATGCCTCCTACTCGCATTTTCATTGCTCCCTGAAGCGTGATCAGAATGCAGATAGCTCTTCAAAGAGTAATGATAGTGTAAGCTAGCCCTAAGACTAGGTTCACACTGATGCAGTGTGAATCTGATGCCATTTCACAGGTCAATTTCTGTTGTGACAGGTACAATTCTAATGTGAATGAATACGATTTTATGAGGGGATTTGGCATAGCTGGAGATTTGCAATGAACTCACAGGACCCTTTTTTATTTTTGTTTTATTTTTTAAACCGGATCGGAAAAGCCCTGCATAGATGTGAATGGCTTTAATAGCAAACAATGTTTTTTTTTTTTTTTTTTTTTAGATGATATGCAAATCTTTGCCTTTCGGATCAGATCTAATCCTCATAGAATTCACATCATTGTAAAGCGGGACTAAAGGGGCTACTGAAATGGCTAGAGATTAGTTGCTGATATTAGCAATCGGTGGATAAACGGCTGTCATAATTGAATATTGCTATGACGTGACCTACATAAGCGGTCTGTAGTAGCCATCAATAGCACACAATTAGATCAGTGAGTGATCATGTGATCTTAATGGCTGCTACTGGCCACTTATGTAGCTTAGACCATAGGGGGGCAATTTGTTCCATCTAATTACTATTCACCAGCCATTTTAGCAGCATATTTTAAAGTGGTATTAAAGCTCCGTAATTTTTATTTTTTAAATAACAAACGTTATACTTGTCTGCTTTTGTGCAGTGGTTTTGCACAGAGCAGCTCCGATCCTTTTTTTCGTGTCCCCCGCTGATGCTTCAGGCTCTACCCCCTCGAGCAGTGCCCCCATAGAAAGCGCTTGCGCTGGGGGCACCCCCTGTATGCTCATTACCGGACCGCTGCTCTATGCTTCCATAAGATATAGCCGTGACTCGGCCCTGCCCCCACTCTCTCCTCATTGGCTCAATGTCTGTGACTGCTGTCTCGGCCAATGGAGAGGCAGAGTCTGGGACAGCCGATGCTATTGTGAACATCACTGGATCAGAGGGAGCTAAGATAAGGCCGCTGCACATAGGTTTTTCTTTTTTTACCTTAATGCATAGAATGCATTAAAGTAAAAAAACTTAATCTTTTAGAACCCCTTAAAAGGATAAGTTCACCTTTTTAAAAAAAAAAATGCTCAGCTTTTTGCAGGTTAAACATTTTTTTTTTTTTTTTTTTTATATATAACTAAGAACCTGGAAAGCATTGTACCAGCGATTAGCAGATCACTGGTACCGTGCAGGACTCCAGAAGACTTGTCAGTGTATCTGTCTGCTTGTACAGGCAGACACCCCCTGACGGGAAGAATGAACAAACTACTAGAGCTTCTCAGTAGCACTAGGGTAGTTCTTTGAATCTACAGGTCGACAGCCACAAAGGCTTTCGAGACTTGTAGTTACCCTTTCACAGAGCACTGTGAATGAATGATGTGGCTTGGCAGAGCCCCACACAGCCACGTTATTTTCAAACGGTGACAGCAGCCGCCCAGAGAAGGTGGTCGCTCGCTGTCACTGGGGAGGGAGAGGCTGCAGCTACTGGAACATGTTCTATATTCTACCCTAAGTATGAGTGTAACATGTTCCAAAAGGTGAACTTCTATTTTAACCTACTAACAACATCCCTCCTAGCGATAGCCTAGTTATATTTCTTATATTAGTGCAGATATAAGGTGAGGCTTCCACAAACATCTGACTACTGTTTTGGTACAAAGAGGAGAGAGGGGCAGAGTATAGTACAGAAGACCTTTTTCTCCTTGTAAAACTACCTTCTCAGTGTAAAGACTAGCACACAAAGCTTATAAATGGAGGTCAGAATATCCCCAGGGGACATTTTGTCATACTATATCGTACTTTTACATTTTCTAATGTCTGTTTGTGACCAGCTACATGTATATTGCTATCAGGTTTTTGCAATGTTAAACCCTAAGGATGGTTATGAAAGTCACACAACTAGTATGTTTAGGGAAGTGGTTCTCAACTCCTGTCCTCAGGGCCCACTAACAGGCCAGGTTTGCAAGATAACTGAAGTACATCATAGGTGATATCATTTGCTGCTCAGTGATTGCAGTATTCTAGTCTGCATCTCCCCAAGGCAATACTTAAAATCTGGCCTGTTAGCGGATCCTGAGGATGGGAGGTGAGAACCACTGGTTTAGGAAGTTAAATCTTTTGACATATTGCATTTGAAGCTTAGCACCAGGTTAAAAAAAAGTGGTTTAATTAGCTGCAAAGGATAAAAAACGGCTTTGTGTGATTCTAAAGTCTTAATGTATTCTCTGCCTGACGGTAAACTCCCTACTACTTGTTACTTTGCACCCCCTGTCCCTAAATACTTTCCTGACTTCTCTCTCTAGATCCAGCACTGTCCTTGGTACCAGCACTGCTCTCCTTTCTATCTTGTTTCACAGGTGCCTGAGAAAAGCGAGAGCCATAAGCTCCTGCTGTTAGTTAAAGCGGAGTGCTGCTGTTTAAAAAAAAAAAAAAAAAAAGTCAGCAGCTACACATACTGCAGTTAAATACTACATACTTTAAAATATGGACACTTACCTGTCCAGGGCGCCCGCAATGTCGGCACCCGAAGCCGATCTATCCCACGGCTGTCAGGTGCTGCCGCCGCCATCCTCGGTGAGGGAATCAGGAAGTGAAGCCTTGCGCCTTCACTTCCTGGTTCCCTACTGCGCATGCACTATACCACTGGTCCCTGCTGTTTTCTGGGACCCGTGTGTCTCCCAGAATACAGAAGTGGTGTAGATACCCATGGGTGGCTCGGGTATCGATGCCTGGAAGTGGGAGCAAAATGCCTGTATTAGACAGGTATCTGCTCCCCCCACACCCCCTGAAAGGTGCCAACTGTGACACCGGTGTGGGGAGGAACCGGAAGTTCAATTTTTGTTTGGAACTCCGCTTTAAACTCCTGTGAGTAAGAGGGGGCAGGGCTTACCGACTCTCTATGTGTGCCTATGACTGCACCCAGCCTTGCTCCAGACTGTGCCTTCATGAATGATCACTCAATACCATGCCTGATGAGGGGGCACCTGAAGGAGAGCAGTAGCTGTCAGGGGAATCCGTAAGAGGAGGGAATATTGTGGTACAGAGCAGGCAAGTATAACCTCCTTCCCTTTTTTTATTATTTAAACTAAAGGCAAACCCATATATTGCCTTGTAAAAATAGTAGTGACATCATCACTGCTGCACTTACCCTTTGCATAAAGCTGAGCTGTGGGCAGGGCCCAGCAGGTTTACCGCCTACAGTACAGGCTGTTTCCAGAAAACTACAGGCGGTGGACACAAGACCAGTCACCCTGCACAGAGCATGAGAAAAGCAGTAAGTGGTCTTTATTACAGGAAGATCCTGCACCGAGGTAAATTGCAAATTTAATTCTGCATTACTGCACAGATCTAGAAGAAATGCACAAAAGACATCAATATACATCCCTCTTTCCTATAGACAGTATTTTAGCTTTACCAGAAACCTGCAGTGATAGAAGTGGGAAGGTCACTATTACATACCTCTCTTTCAGAAAATGCTATTTGCCATGCTGTGAAGCTGATCCCCCTGGCATCAATATTTTTGACTCCCTGACCTAGAAAAAGAGGCAGATCAGGAGTTCTCACTTGATGTTTGCCTGTTTTCAGGTCAGTGATTTAGTATTAAAGCCATGCAAGGTAACTAGCATGTTCAGAAAGAGCGCTATAATGGCCACTCATATTGAATACTGATATTTGGTTTCATGGTGCAGCAGTACCATTTTAAAGGGAAATGGTTGTATCAAGTTCTAAGCAAACTTCTGCAGTCTACATTTTCAGATTTTAGTTTTTACAATAAATGTTTACACATTACACTTTCACACAAAGCAAAGCACAACACAGTTGCTTATTAGCCATGTTTTGGATGCAAGGCATAAAGGAAATAATCAATAATTTAAATGCACACTCACTCTTGAAAGAAATAAAGTCAAACCTAAATAAGGGTTTCAACTACCAAATTCAGAATTTATTTATGTTTTTTTAAGCACAGTCATTGAAATACAAGAATTATGCTACTATCAGTGAACTGTGCAGAACATTGCATAGCACTTACCAACGCAAGACTCCTCAATTTTATGTTCTGGCACAGGAAACCCTCGTTGGACATCTGTTCTTGGTTGTCCGTAACAAACATGTATAAACCGTTTTTCCAGATTCAGTCGTTTTCATATGTCCTTACCAATACCATATTTATATATCTCACATCTAACTTTTTTAATTTGTACATATTTCTGCCATTTTTAGTTTATTTCAAATAAATTTTGAATGTGTCCTGTCTACTCTTCATTTTTTTTTTTTTTGTAAGTTTTTGTTCTGTTCACTTGAATGTATTTTAAATGCTGGGCACCAAGCCATGCTATTCATGTTACCATAGATCAAAAATCTCATACTTTAATAAAACAGAGCCCTGAGTTAGAGAGCTTTTGGATGGGCCAGCCAGGTATTATTATTCAGGATTTATATAGCGCCGACAGTTTACGCAGCGCTATATAAATCGTCTAAAAAAGCAGCTAAATATAAACGGACTCACTAAGACCCCTTTCACACCAAGGGCGTTTTTCAGGCGTTATAGCGTTAGAAATAGCGCCTGCAATCCGCCCTCAAACTGCTGCTCCATTCTGTCCAGTGTGAAAGCCCGAGGGCTTTCACACTGGAGTGTTGCGCTGGCAGGACGTCAGGAAAAGTCCTGCCAGCAACTTCTTTGGAGCATTGTGTTTCCCGCTCCTCTGCCACTGCTCCCCATTGAAATCAATGGGGCAGCGCTGCATTTCCCGCTGGCAAAAAGCCGCTATTGCGGCATATTATGGGCAGTTTTAACCCTTTCTTGGCCGCTAGCAGGGGGTAAAAGCGCCCGCTAGCAGCCGAAATGCGATGCAAATCCGACGGTAAAACGCCACTAAAAATAGAGGCGTTTTACCGCCGACGCTATGGGTGCGGCAGTGTTAAAGGGGTCTAAGTGGTAAGTGATGGGAAGGGAGAGCCCAGGAAAGGCAGTGGGGGGAAGGGCAGGGCCTCCTTCCACTGTCTATAAAATTGATCCAGAGGCTGTATAGTTACTGGGTCACTTTTACTAAAAAGAGCATTACAGCAGAAACAACGGTACTGGGTAGCCTCAACCATGATCCTGGTATAAATACCTCAAAAGGTTGCTCTATATACAGTGGGTATAGAAAAGAATCAGCCCCTTTTAAAATCACATTTTGTTGCTTTGCAGCCTGAAGTGAAAACCGACAGTTTTTTTTTTATGCAGCTGTATTTATTAGTGCAACTTCTAACATTCAAGTGAAAGATATAACATCAACATGTCAGAAAAAAATGCTCTTGTAAACAAAGCTTTTCCTCATTCTGCCTAGTGACAGGACAGATGTTGTGTGTGTGGTAGCCCCTCCCCCCCACAGTTAGAATCACTCCCTAGGACACACTTAACACCCTTCATTGCCCCCTAGTGGTTAACCCCTTCACTGCCAGTGTCAATTACACAGTAATCAATGCATTTTTATAGCAATGATCACTGTACAATGGTCCCAAAATAGTGTCAAACGTGTCCGATCTGTCTGCCATAATGTCACAGTCCTGATAAAAATTGCAGATCGCCACCATTATTAATAATAAAAATGCCATAAAGCTATCCCCTATTTTGCAGACACTATAAATTTTATGCAAATCAATCAATATATGCTTGTTTTTTTTTTTTTTTTATCAAAAATATGTAGAAGAATATGGCCTTAACTGAAGAAAAAAACTTTTTTTATAGCAAAAAGTAAAAAATGTTTTTCAAAATTGTTGCTCTTTTTTTGTTCATAGCACAAAAAATAAAAACCGCAGAGGAGATCAAATACCACCAAACGAAAGCTCTATTTGTGGGGGAAAAAGAGCGTTAATCGCACGACTGTGCAATTGTCAGTTAAAGGACCCAGTGCCGAATCGCAAAAAGTGCTCTGGTCAGGAAGGGAGTAAAATCTTCCGGGGCTGAAGTGGTTAAATTTAAAGGTGACCGTTTGTGGACTGCAGTCTTCAAGACATTTCACAGATTTGCAATGGGGTTTAAGTGTGGGATCTGACTAGGCCATGCAAGAACATTCGCCTTCTTCTCCTTCAACCACTTTGTGGTGATTTTTGCTGTGTGCTTTGGGTCATTGTCATGTTGAAAGGTAAACCTTCCCATTGACCACTTTCTGGCAGAAGGCAGCAGATTCTCGGTGGATGGCTGGATGGTATTTTGTCCCATCCATTCTCCCTTCTATCCTGACAATTGCTCCAGTCCCTGTGTTCTGTCTCAAGGACATACAGCTAACGTTCTTGTTCCAATAACTGTAGATACCATATTTCTCAGTTTTATTAGAACAAGCCAGGTGAAACTACAAAATAACAGAAATAGACCTCAATAAGTACAATATTGCATAAAATACGGCATACATTGCAGAAATAACGATATACTCTATAGCAGGAATATGCAATTAGTGGACCTCCAGCTGTTGCCAAACTACAAGTCCCATCATGCCTCTGCCTCTGGGTGTCATGTTTCTGGCTGTCAGAGTATTGCTATGCCTCATGGGAGTTGTAGTTCTGCAACAGCTGGAGGTCCGCTAATTGCATATCACTGCTCTATAGGATCAGATAGTAAAAATGTACTTTTTAAGTTTTCGAAGGGGTGATGACGACGGATTGAGATAGACATGTCTTGCTTCTTGCAATGTCTTGTAAAAATGGTGGCTGGATCCCTTCCTGTGAAGATTCTACCCAGAATTCCCTGTGTACTAACAACTTTCTTAACTACACATACAGTAATCAAATAAACAGAACTGAAGTAATACCAAAAGAGAACGCTAGATGGCGCTTGTACTCAATGTCACATATGATTGTCTTATGTAAATCATAAAACCTTACATGTAAATTTAACAACACAGGTACAAATAATCAGTATAAACCTCTGATGGACAGAACACCCTGCTGCAGAGAAACAGCCACAAACACGATCTTACCACCTCCATACTTTACTGTAGGAATGGTGTTATTTGGATAGTGAACTCTATTGGATTTCTGCCAGGCATATAATAAAATTTTAGTCTCATCTCATTGATGTTGGTCTGTACCATTAGTAGAGAAACAGCCCCAAAGCATAACGTTTCCACCTCTGTGCTTGACTGTAGGGATGGTGTTCTTAAATTCATGGACAGCATTTTTCTTCCTCCAAACGTGGCGAGTCCTCCTCATCAAAAAGGCACATGTACAGTCATGAACATCTAAATGATTCAGAGAAGGATTGGGAGAAAGTGCTGTAGTCTGTTGAGACCAAAATTTAGCTCTTTGGCATTAACTTGACTTGCCGTGTTTGGAGGAATACTATGACCCTAAGAACACCATCCCTACAGTCAAGCATGGAGGTGGAAAAAAGATGGTTTGAGGCTGTTTCTCTGCTAAAGGTACAAGGCTGACTTTGCTGCATTGAGGGGCCAATGGACGGGGCCATGAATTGTAAAATCTTGGGTGGGAACCTTCTTCCCCTCAGCCAGATCACTGAAGATGGGTCATGGATGGGTCCTCCAGCATGACAATGACCCAAAACATATCGCCAAGGCAAGAAAGGAGTGGCCTAGTCAATCTCCAGAACTTAATCCTATAGAAAATGTATGGAGGGAGCCGAAACTTCGAGTTGCTAAGAGACAGCCAAGAAACCTTAAGGATTTAAAGAAGATCTGTAAAGAAGAGTGGACCAAAATCCCTTCTGAGCTGTATGCAAACCTGGTCACCAACTACATCTTACCTCTGTGCTTGCCAACAAGGGTTTCTTCACCAAGTACTAAGTCACGTTTTGCTTGGGGATCAAATACTTATTTTACTCACTGAACTGCAACTCAATTTATAACATTTGTTTCATGTTATTTCTGGAGTTTTGATGTTGATATTCTGTCTCTATCATTTGAAATATAAACAAAAAATTTGTAGCGCTAAGGCTTGTAACAACCATAAAGGTCAGAAGACGAACAATACAGTGCAATGTGCAACTCAAAGTCCAATGACTAGTAAACACTAGAAAATGAAAGTCAATGTGAGGAACTGAATCCAGATGTGAATAAACCGTGGTGTCTCAGAAGTGATGACTGCACAAGGGAGTGGTGCACATGACACGGAGAACATCAATATTGTGAATACTTAATGAAGTACTCTTACCAGCAGGGGTGGACACACATACCATCTGGCAGTGGGTCAAATGTGCATGAAAGGTGGTCTTTTGGGTGTGGTGCCAAGGTACCAAGTAAAATAAAAAAACAGCATTTTAGCTTACATATGATTCGATGATAAAATCAGCAGAGCTTCCCCTCATATCTACAGTGACTGCACTTCCAAGTGCACTTGTAGTGCAAAATGGATTTGCCTTTCATAAATAACCCCCAAAGTCTCATATCAGATACTTGAGAGTCGCCTATGCGCTTTCTAGAGTAGTCTGTTTTTAATATTTCTCTTTCAATCCTTTTTTTTCTCCCCTTTCTAAATATCTTATTCCTTTTGTATTGAAAATATTAGAACACAATAACAAAATGTCAATTATAAAAAAAAAAAAAAAAAGAAGAACCGACTGAGATTCAGGTTTCTTCACATGCACCGGGCAGAAGAAGGTGTTCTATCTAAAGAAATTATGTTATGTGCCTAGGGTATTTTAAATACAAATAATGTCAGAAGAGTTTATTTTCTGCTAACTATAAGTAATATTTTATTGCTCTCTCCCTTCATAGACTTTGCCTGTGAGCGATTAACAATTGACAACACGTGAACACACGCTTGTAAACGGTCTGCACCAGTCACCGGCTTCTTCATTCCAATCTTTCTAGAAATAAAGGTGCAGCGATGATTCACTGACAGATTCCTGACATAAACGGAGCAGTTCCCATGGTAGCACTGTGTAATTTACAAGTATATGTGTTTAGTGGCCGATAAGAAATAGCTAAAGTGGTTAATTACACGTTTTCTGATGTTGATAATAAAGCCACATTCTCTCTGTAGATTAGAAAGGATGATTAACCCTGGTTTTCATCAGCTGCATAATTGGGTCTAATGGTAAAAAGAAATTACTCTAGAAATTCCTTACTTCTTGGTCATTTGTTATTAATGCCGTATCACCTTGTAGACAGCTGCTATGTGCTAGGGCCCTTGGATTCTCCGCATCCAATTCGCAATAGCAGGAGAATATGTCCGGCTCTCTATGGAGCCGGTTCACATGTCTCCGCTGCGGCTCCAGTGAGAATTTGCACAGGAGCCCTATCCGTCTTTTGGTCCGTTTCAGGTCCGTAATTCAACCAAAAATTTGGGCTGAAATCGCACCTGAAGCAGTGAACCAGGACGAACCGGACCACTGTTGTGAGCCACATGCGGCGATGGTGTGAACCAGGGGCGGTGATAGGTGTGCAAAAGATCTGGGGTTAAACCCCATACACAGCAGCGGTCAACAACCTTTTTGCAGGCCCGGGGGGGGGGGGGGCACTCCAGTGGTAAGCAATTTTTTGTGGGCAATGGCTGGTGTTGGTGCTTCAATCATCATGGCACCATGGTTGATATTGTATCAGGGCGATTGAAGTGCATTGTTCCTATTGTTACATTCTAATATATAATGAAGTGGTTCAACTCACCATAATGCAAAATCAGTGGGAGCCTTGGGCGTGTCACTTGCCACATCTCCTGTCACCAAATGCAGCGCATCACTTGCCACTGTCGCCTGTTACCAGATGTAGCTTGTTACTTGCCACTGTCACCTGCCACTAGATGTGGATTGTCACTTGCCACTGTCACTTGTCACTAGGGATGAACCAAACACCCCCCAGTTCGGTTGGCACCAGAACCTGCGAACAGACCGAAAATTTGTGCGAACTTTAGGACCCCATTAAAGTCTATAAGACTCGAACGTTCAAAATCAAAAGTGCTTATTTTAAAGGCTAATATGCAAGTTATTGTCCTAAAAAGGGTTTGGGGACCCGGCACCTGCCTCAGGGGACATGTATCGACACAAAAAAAAAGTTTTAAAAACTGACGTTTTTTCGGGAGCACTGATTTTAATGACACTTAAAGTGAAAAAAAAAGTGAAATATTCCTTTAAATATGGTGCCTGGGGGGTGTCTATAGTATGCCTATGAAGTGTTTCCCGTGTTTAGAACAGTCCCTGCACAAAATTATATTTCTAATGGAAAAAAAGTAGTTTAAAACTGCTTGCGGTTTTAATGTAATGTATGGTTCTGGCAATATGGATGTAAATCATTGAGAAAAATGGCATGGGTAGCCCCCTGCCCATTACCAGCCCCCTTGGGTCTTTTATGTATATTAAGGGGAACCCCGTACCCAAATTAAAAAAAGGAAAGGCGTGGGGCCCCCAGGCCCTATATACTCAGAACAGCAGTATACAGGCGGTGCAAACAAGACATGGACTGTGTAGGTTTGTTGTTAAGTAGAATCTGTTTGTAATTTTGAACTGGTAAATTTTTTAAGTGTAGCTCCAGTCAAAAAAATCTATTTTTAAGCTTTTTGGAAAACATAGGGAAGAGTTATCACCCCTGTAACATTTTTTTTCCGTCTGTGCACCTCTTCAGAAGATTTCACCTCACTTTCTGTCCCAATGACCAATGTTTGTTGAAAATTTGGGTTTTTTAGTAAAACAAGGTTTGGGATAAAGCATCAGTGGAGAGGAGACATGTTTTTCCCATATCAACTCTTACAGGAAAGAATTTCCCTTCCTAGGGGTAGATTTAATCTCACTTCCTGTTGTCTCCTTCCGTTTGCAAGTAGGAGACGTTTGTAAGTTGGATGTTTGAAAGTAGGGGCCTGCCCTATATGCTCTGCAGAAATTTGGGCCTAAGGTGTTGGTGTTGCCACAACACTGTAAGCCCACAAAGTGACTCTTGGTGGGCGCTAGAATGCCCTGCTATGAACTATTATATCAAGAATTGTAATTACATGCCATTGTTGAACAGTGGTAGAAAAATTGGGCCTTTGGTTCTGGTGGTGCTGGTGCCAGTGCCAGTCCTCACAGTTACTCTCGGTGAGCGCTAGAACGGGCCCTGCTGTGAAATATTATATTAAGAATTGTAATTACATGCACCTGTTAAACTGGGGCTGAAAAATTGGGCCTTAGGCACTGGTGCCACGACACTGCAACCCCTCACAGATACTCTAGTTGGAGCTCAGGAATGAGCCCTGCTGCAAAGTATTGCATCAAAACATGTAATTACATGCCCCTGTTAAACTGAGGCTGAAAAATTGGGCCTTAGGCACTGGTGCTGGTGTCACGACACTGCAACCCCTCACAGATACTCTAGTTGGAGCGCAGGAATGAGCCCTGCTGCAAAGTATTGCATCAAAAATTTTAATTACACGCCCCTGTTAAACAGGGGCTAAAAATTGGGCCTTAGCCACTGGTGGCGGTGCCAAGAACCAAAAATGTTCTTCCAAGCTATCAGCAGGATCATTGAGGAGGGAGAGGATAGTCAGTCAGCATAACAGGATAATCACTCAGCATCAGCATAGGCAGTCTTGAAGGGATCTCACATTTAAAAAAAAAATATTCGGTTACATCAGCTTCAGGTGCTTGGTAGCTGGTGGTGATCCAAGACTGATTCATCTTTTTGAAGGTCAGTCGATCAACCGAGTCGATGGACAGGCGCACCCTGTGATCAGTTACAAAGCCTCCAGCAGCACTGAATGTGCGTTCTGAAAGAACGCTGGATGTAGGACAGGCCAGTAGCTCAATTGCATACTGTAGCCAGTGATCCATCCTCAAGACCCAGTAACCCAGAGGATTTTCGGTGGGAAAGGTGTCCAAGTCTGACCTTGCCCCTAGGTATTCCTGTACCATGTAAATCAGACGCTGGCGATGGTTGCTGGAACCAATCATACCTTGGGGCTGCAGACTAAAAAATTGTCTGAACGCATCGGTCAGACGGCCACCTTCTCCACCACTCCTTCTGTGACTGACCGAAGCCTCAGCAACATGTTGTCCAGGACCATGGAATTTGTAACCTCCCAGTCTCTGGGAACGCGTTGCACAGACCTTTCTGCAAGGCCTCCCGAATATGTCTCATCCTCTGCTCCCTCTGCAATGGCAAGATAAGGTCTGCAACCTTACCCTTGTACCGTGGATCAAGGAAAGTTGCCAGCCAGTAATGATCCTCTTCTTGATCCACTGAATATGAGGATCCTTCCGCCGGTTTTGCAGGATCAGGGAGGCCATGCAGCGTAGGTTAGCTGAGGCATTCGGTTCGGAGTCCTCTGGGTCACTAAGGACGACATGATCCGCAGCCACCTCCTCCCAGCCACATACAAGTCCATGCTGACACAATCCTCCTCCTCCTCTTCTTCCTGTGTGATCGGTGGGCCAGCAGGAGCACTGTCTGGATAAAGGGGGCCTTGAGAGGCAAGTCCTCCTCTTCCTGCCTCTGTTCTGCCTCAAGTGCCCTGTCCGTTATTCCACGCAGTGTGTGCTCCAACAGGTGGGCAAGAGGTACAATATCACTGATGCATGCACTGTCACTGCTCACCATCCTCCTCAAATGGTGACAGGACAGTGCATGCATCCCTGATCATGGCCCACTGGCGTGTGAAAAAAAAAAAGAGCTGTGGTCGTACAGGTACTCATTGATGGCCCTCTGCTGCGTGTGCAGCTGCTGCAGCATGGCCAACGTTGAGTTACACCTGGTGTGCATATCACAGATTAGGCGGTTCTTGGGCAGGTTCAATTCCTTTTGGAGCTCAGCTAGCCAAGCACTGGCATTATATGACTGGCGGAAATGCACACAGACTTTCCTGGCCTGCCTCAGGACATCCTATAAGCCCGGGTACCTATAGATTGCAGAGAAAATGTTGGGACTTTAAATGAGGCCAGATGACCTCCATCCCTATTGATACGGTAAAAAGAAAGGGTTGGGACTTTGACGAAGCATGCGATTTTGGAAGCAACAAGCAGAAGAGCAACAAAAATCAAATAGTGTAGATTTATTAACTATAGATTAAATGTATAGCATAGGGCACAAAGATACACATTGTATAATCCATGATCCATCATAAGTAGTAAATATATTGAAGTATTACACATCAAAAACATCAATCCCACAGTTCATACATCAAAAACATTGACTTCATGTGTAAGCAATTTTGCACATAGTAAAAAATCAATAGAATTAAGTAAAAACATTCCAGAGTCTAGTAAAACTGCATGTTTGGATGTGGTTTGTAGTATTTAAAGCTCTACGCGTTTCGTGGCTACATTGCCACTCATCAGGAGCTGATATATGATGAATATCTGTGGGACGAAAAATGGTGTGCCAACAATTAGTCAGGTTTGTATAATAAATAAGAAAAAATGGGGGAAAAGGGACAGTGTATCCAAATCAAGTACCCATACTTACGGGTCCGGGAATGGCGAGAGGCGCAATCACGGGCAACGGAAGTAGCCAGGAGTGTCGACTGACACGGGAGCTGAGGCAGACAGAGCGTGCGGTGTCGCGATGAGGCAATGTACCATTGATGTGAACCAAAAGTGATCATCACCCTAGGATGAATGATTGAATGTGTGAGTGTAAATTAATTAATTGAGATATCTAAGTGACTGAAATATAATGTGAATTGGATTGGAAAGAGGTGTGGCACAGTTTAAGGAATGTGAGATAGTGAAATCATGTTGAGAACAATTGAAATGCTCCAACGGTGGTAAACACCATCGTGTAAGGATAAATAAAAATTGAATGTGAACTAAATCGACAACAGGAACAGAAACAAAACAAGTGAGTGTTGAAAACAAAAACCACTAAGTTGCCCGTGATTGCGCCTCTCGCCATTCCCGGACCCGTAAGTATGGGTACTTGATTTGGATACACTGTCCCTTTTCCCCCATTTTTTCTTATTTATTATACAAACCTGACTAATTGTTGGCACACCATTTTTCGTCCCACAGATATTCATCATATATCAGCTCCTGATGAGTGGCAATGTAGCCACGAAACGCGTAGAGCTTTAAATACTACAAACCACATCCAAACATGCAGTTTTACTAGACTCTGGAATGTTTTTACTTAATTCTATTGATTTTTTACTATGTGCAAAATTGCTTACACATGAAGTCAATGTTTTTGATGTATGAACTGTGGGATTGATGTTTTTGATGTGTAATACTTCAATATATTTACTACTTATGATGGATCATGGATTATACAATGTGTATCTTTGTGCCCTATGCTATACATTTAATCTATAGTTAATAAATCTACACTATTTGATTTTTGTTGCTCTTCTGCTTGTTGCTTCCAAAATCGCATGCTTCGTCAAAGTCCCAACCCTTTCTTTTTACCATAAGCCCGGGTACCTGCCCAAAAACCGCTGCACCACCAAGTTAAGGATGTGAGCCACACAGGGCACATGGGTCAGTTGTCCCTGTCGGAGGGTGGAGAGGAGGTTGGTGCCATTGTCGCAAACCACCATTCCTGGCTTAAGCTGGCGTGGCGTCAACCACCTCTCAGCCTGCCCCTGCAGAGCTGACAGAATATCTGCCCCAGTGTGGCTCCTGTCCCCCAAGCACACCAGCACAAGCACAGCATGGCAAGGCATCTTTTTGCCTGTGTACTTGCGTAGCCTCTTGAATGCCTACAGAGCACCGCTGGTTCCGAGGGCAAACCACAGGAAGAGGACATGGAGGAAGAAGAAGAGGAGGTGGTGGGGGAGAGAGGCATGTCACAATCACCTGTAGTAGCATTTTGGAGGCGTGGTGGCGGAACAACCTCCAACACTACTGCACCTTGTCCTGCATCCTTCCCAGCTGCCAGAAGAGTCACCCAATGCGCTGTGAAAGATAGGTAACATCCCTGTCCATGCCTGCTGAACCATGAGTCAGCAGTAATATGCACCTTACCACTGACCGCTCTGTCCAGTGAGGCATGGACATTGCCTTCAATATTATGGCACACTAGATAGTTGCGGATAATAGCAACCACTCTTATTTTGCTATTATCTGCCACTATCTAGTGTGCCATAATATTGACTACTAGTCTCTGTCACTTTTTTGCACACGATAGCAGTAACATTTGTTCAACCATGTTATTGTTTTAGTCACTTTAAAGCACTACACCATATACATCCATTTACCTTTGAAACAATCTTATCCAGTTGCTGTGTTAGCAGCTATTTTTCTATTTTGTTTTAGGCAGCACAGTGTTTTCTTGATTTTACATTTTATGGACATTGCCTTCCACGTGCCGGTAGAGAGCCGGAATTGCCTTCCGTGAGAAAAAGTGGCGTTTGGGAACCTGCCACTGAGGAACCGCACATTGCATAAACTTAAAGAAGGGGGCCGAGTCTACCACCTGAAAAGGCAGCAGTTGAAGTGCTAGCAATTTAGCCAAGCTAGTATTCAACCACTGGGCATGTGGATGGCTGGGAGTGAACTTCTTTCGACGGTCCAGCAGCTGGGGCAGGGAAATTTGCTTGCTATAATTGGACATCGGTGTACTGCTAGCAGATTGCCTGCATAGTATTTGGCTGTGACACGCCTAACCTTTTTGGTTAATTATAACCGCATGATGTGGATTATTTGGCACATTGCTCTTTTTTGCTATGGTGACCTGCAGTGCACATCTGGGCCATGAGCCGCTAAGTCAACGCTACATATTTACTAGGGTACAGGGTTGGAACAAGGGGGTTGGCTGGGCATTCAAGGGGAGCAGCTGCCCTGTGTACAGTGTTTTAATGTGGGAAAGAGGGAATGGGGTGGAGGGGGTAAATAAACAAGTAGTCGTAGACACCAATGGCACTTTATCACATTACTATACTAAACTGGATTGTGACCAGAGACCCTTCTGTTGGAAGCAACCCAAAAATGTAGCCTGGGACATGACCCGTCACATGAGCATGCTGGTGATTGCCCTTCGACGTGTGCAGAACGAAAAAATTAGCTTTGTTTCAATTCATTATTTACATAAATTTGTTTAGTTAAATTAGTTTAATTCGTTTCATTTTTTTCGTAATTCTTTCCGTTTATTCGTATTTGAATCAATTGGAATTTCGAATTCGAATTGTGATCGTTTTGAAAAGTTTTCAAATTCATTTCAATTCTTTTTTGAATTCGAATCGTTTTTGAATTCGAAAAATTTTCGAATAATTTTCTAATTCGAATTAGAAATGTTTTCCTATTTACAAAGAGAATAAAATAGAATAGAAAATAAAGGAATAGAATAGAAAATAATAGAATTAAAAAACAATAGAATAGAATAGAAATAATATAACCATTTTCCAAAATTCAAATAGATTAATTTCAAATTTGAATAGAATAGAAAAGAATAGAGTAGAATAGAATAGAAAAAAACGATAGACTAGAATAGAATGAATATAACCATCTTCCTATTGGAATCTATTCTTTTCTAAGCTATTCAAATTCAAATTGATTATATTTGAATTTTTGGAAATAGTTATATTCTTTCAATTCTATTCTATTCTATTGTTTTTAATTTTAACAATTTTAACAATTTAATTATTCTTTTTCTATGTGTTTATTCATTTTTTTTTCTATTCTATTATTTTATTTTCAGTTCTATTCTTTTCTATTCATATTTATTCTATTTGAAATTCAAATTTCGGAAGATGGTTATATTCTTTCTATTCTATTCTATTCTATTATGTTGTTGTTTTTCTATACTATTCTGTTATTTTCTATTGTAATCTATTCTTTTCTATTCTATTCAAATTAGAATTGATTCTATTTGAATTTTGGGAAATGGTTATATTCTTTCTATTCTATTCTATTGTTTTTTTTTTTCTATTCTATTATAGTCCATTCTATTCTTTATTTGTCTATTCTATTCTTTTCTTATGTATTTGAATTCAAATGTATTCTATTTGAAATTCGAATTTCAGAAGATGGTTATATTGTTATTCTATTCTATTTGTTTCTATTATATTCTAGTATATTCTGTTTTTTTGTTTTCTATTCTATTTTGTTCTGTTTTACTCTATTATATTCTATTTTTTTATTTTCTATTATATTTTAGTCTATTCTGTTCTTTTGTTTTCTATTATATTTTGTTCTGTTTTACGCTATTATATTCTATTTTTTATTTTCTGTTATATTCTTTGCTATTCTATTCTTTTTTTCTATTCTATTCCTTTATAATCGATTCTATTTTATTCTCTTTGGAAATTTGAAAACTATTTGAATTCGAAAACTATTCAAATTTGCAAACTTTTCATATTCGAATTTGAAAACCTTTTTTGTTCTGTTTTACTCTATTATATTCTATTTTTTAATTTTCTATTATATTTTAGTCTATTCTGTTCTTTTGTTTTCTATTCTATTTTGTTCTGTTTTACGCTATTATATTCTATTTTTTATTTTCTGTTATATTCTTTTCTATTCTATTCTTTTTTTCTATTCTATTCCTTTATAATCGATTCTATTTTATTCTCTTTGGAAATTTAAAAACAATTTGAATTCGAAAAACTATTCAAATTTGCAAACTTTTCATGTTCGAATTTGAAAACCTTTTGAATTCAAAAAGTATTTGAAAACTATTCGAATTAGAATTTTGTCCGAAATTGTTTGTTATTTCGGATTCGTCTAAATTCGGTACTATTGTAATCCGAATTTCCAAACAACAAAAATTTGTCCGAATTCCACATGTCTAATTGCCCTTGCAGAGAGAGGATGGGGGGTGCTGGAGAGGTGATTTTGTTATGTGGGGAGGGGGAATTTTTTCGTGAGGAGGGAGTTTGGGAAGCATTCTGTACTTTAGTTACTTTTGGGCTCTACACACTGCATGGTATGCCCTCTTGACCCAAAGTAGGCTTAGGTGTTTGGTCTTCTCTATTCATGGAAGTCAAACTATTGGTTACCCCAGTGAAAATCGTCTATGAATGTAGGATGGTCTGAAGAGTGTAAGGTCTGTCTCTTCCAATTATGAAATACTTTTCATTGTGGGAACTGATAGTGCAGCTTCTATAATTGGAGCATAGGGTAGAAAGAGTGGGCATAGACAGGCACTTGACAAGTACCTACCACAGGTGCAGCCACTCGTATTAACTTTCACAGCACCAGGAGATCACTGCTGTAGGGGTATCCAGGGACAAAGTTCATATTGCCACAGAACACAGCAGCCACCAGCACACAGGATGATCTTCATTCATGAAAAGTGGTCCCTGGTGCTGTTAATAAAAAAAAAAATGCTTACCTTCAGCTGTAAGTGCTATCCTTTAATTCCAAACAATTTACTATAGTTATGGGCATATAGATCCAGAATTCTCTATTGTTATCAATGTTATTTGTATGTAGCAAGGTCCCAGGCCTCCTTGATTCTAATGAGAACCTCCAGGGCCAGAGATAGCTGACATTCTTCTGTATATGGTGGGTTGCAACGCATAGTGGGTGTAATGTAAGGTAGATTCATGGGCGCCAGACACTTATTGAATGCAAAGAGATTTTATTTCTCTTAACAGAACTTTGGGAGAGTGGGTTAGGGCCAGGACCCTTAGGAAGTGAAAATGTTAATTAACAGACTCCGAGAGGGAAAGGCATCCAGCAAGATGCAACATTTGCATTTGCAACAGTCTTTAACAGTTTCTAACACAAAGTACCCTCACTTCCACTACAATCACTTGTCAACCCACTGAGCTCCCAGTTTCTCTCACTAGATTAGATGATTCACTGCCACTGAATCCCTTGAGCTCTTCCAATCTTCACTTAAGTATCTTCCTCAAGCATCACCCCTATCTCTCTGTTGGGTTCCTAGCTTGGCACTCAGATACTTCTCAAGCTTCAAGTTTCACCCCACTGGCCTACTCGGCCCCTGGCTTGACACACAAGGCTGCTCTGCAAGCATCACCTCCGCTGGCTGGGTCCCTGGCTTGACACCTGCTGAAGTTTTCTGATTCTTCACCATCCCCGGTTGGTGAGAATACTGCTCCAGTACTTGCTTCAGCTACTCACTGTGGTCCCTGGTAATAAGGTGGTTGGTCCCCTAGTGGTGACGGCTTCCCCTCTACCTCCGACCACGAGATGTTCTCCGGCCGGAAAGAACCGTCACTTCTGGTTTGACTGCAAGCCACAATCCCAACTCTATGCTGCTCTCTTGCTTCTGGATAGGCACTCAGACAGCCTGGCAGCCAGATGTGCCCAAACTCTGGCCTAGCAGCCCGGGCAGTACAACACACATCCATCCAGGCAGCCATCCAGGTGGCACAGAACAATGATCACCTAACTTCACCCAAATATATAGGTTCTTCCAGTAGGCCAAGGGATTTAAGAAAACCCCTGCCCATTGGCTGAGATACCCCATATACTCATATTCTGACCTCGCATTTCCCTTGTCTTATCTAATGCCACCAAGTGCCCAACCACCTATTGGCATAAGAGAGAAGTGCAGCAATTACAATCTTAGAATGAAATAAATTGATCCCTAACAATGAGCCAAGGTAACTACAACTGTCAGGTAAATTTAGGAGCAACCCTGCCTAAACATTAGGATGCTACATGTAGAATATGCTAAAGAATTGGCCTTGTGCACATGGCACAGCCAGTACCCCTAGGCATGGGCGTCCGCAGCAGGGGGCAAGGGGGGTCAAGTGCCCCCCCCTGGAATCCCCAAGGTGTTGCCACTGCCGCCGCCGCCGCCGCCATGCTGCACTATTTTTTTTTCTGAGTCCGCTCTCTCCTGTGTATCACAGCGCTGGATGGCTGTGTTCGGCGGCCGCTCTGTAACACAGTCCCGCCCCCCCAGACCATCTCGTGTGATAGTAGAGAGAATCAACGCTCCGCCTATCACATGAGCCGGTCTGGGGGGGGCGGGACTGTGTTACAGAGCGGCCGCCGAACACAGCCATCCAGCGCTGTGATACACAGGAGTAGATGCCCATCCATGCTACAGTGCCTGGATAGGAGGATCGAGGGGGGAGGGGGGCTGCAGTGCTCTCCTCCACCACCACACTCTCCTGCCCCCCCCCCCTGCTCTTCTCTTCCACCACCGCACTCTCCTGACCCCCGTGCTCTCCTCCACCACCACACTCTCCTGACCCCCCCCAGTGCTCTCCTCCACCACCACACTCTCCTGCCCCCCCCAGTGCTCTCCTCCACCACCGCACTCTCCTGCCCCCCCAGTGCTCTCCTCCACCACCGCACTCTCCTGCCCCCCCGTGCTCTCTTCCACCACCGCACTCTCCTGCCCCCCCGTGCTCTCTTCCACCACTGCACTCTCCTGCCCCCCCCAGTGCTCTCCTCCACCACCGCACTCTCCTGCCCCCCCCAGTGCTCTCCTCCACCACCGCACTCTCCTGCCCCCCGTGCTCTCTTCCACCACCGCACTCTCCTGCCCCCCCAGTGCTCTCCTCCACCACCGCACTCTCCTGCCCCCCCAGTGCTCTCCTCCACCACCGCACTCTCCTGCCCCCCCGTGCTCTCTTCCACCACCGCACTCTCCTGCCCCCCCAGTGCTCTCTTCCACCACTGCACTCTCCTGCCCCCCCCCCCAGTGCTCTCCTCCACCACCGCACTCTCCTGACCCCCCCCCCAGTGCTCTCTTCCACCACTGCACTCTCCTGCCCCCCCAGTGCTCTCCTCCACCACAGCACTCTCCTGCCCCCCCCAGTGCTCTCCTCCACCACCGCACTCTCCTGCCCCCCAGTGCTCTCCTCCACCACCGCACTCTCCTGCCCCCCCCAGTGCTCTCCTCCACCACCGCACTCTCCTGCCCCCCCCCAGTGCTCCTCTCCTCCACCACCGCACTCTCCTGCTCCCCGTGCTCTCCTCCACCACCACACTCTCCTGCCCCCCCCGTGCTCTCTTCCACCACCGCACTCTCCTGCCCCCCCCCAGAGCTCTCCTCCACCACCGCACTCTCCTGCCCCCCCCAGAGCTCTCCTCCACCACCGCACTCTCCTGCCCCCCCGTGCTCTCTTCCACCACCGCACTCTCCTGCCCCCCCCAGTGCTCTCTTCCACCACTGCACTCTCCTGCCCCCCCCCAGTGCTCTCCTCCACCACCGCACTCTCCTGACCCCCCCCAGTGCTCTCTTCCACCACTGCCCTCTCCTGCCCCCCCAGTGCTCTCCTCCACCACCGCACTCTCCTAACCCCCCCCCAGTGCTCTCTTCCACCACTGCACTCTCCTGCCCCCCCAGTGCTCTCCTCCACCACCACACTCTCCTGCCCCCCCCAGTGCTCTCCTCCACCACCGCACTCTCCTGCCCCCCCCAGTGCTCTTCTCTTCCACCACCGCACACTCCTGCCCCCCCAGTGCTCTCCTCCACCACTGCACTCTCCTGCCCCCCCATGCTCTCCTCCACCACTGCACTCTCCTGCCCCCCCCAGTGCTCTTCTCTTCCACCACCGCACTCTCCTGCCCCCCAATGCTCTCATCCACCACCGCACTCTCCTGCCCCCCCCCCAGTGCTCTCCTCCACCACCGCACTCTCCTGCCCCCCATGCTCTCTTCCACCACTGTGCTCTCCTCCACCACCACACTCTCCTGCCCCCCCCAGTGGTCTCCTCTACCACCACACTCTCCTGCCCCCCCCAGTGGTCTCCTCTACCACCACACTCTCCTGCCACCCCCTCCAGTGCTCTCCTCCACCACCACACTCTCCTGCCACCCCCTCCAGTGCTCTCCTCCACCACCACACTCTCCTGCCACCCCCTCCAGTGCTCTTCTCCACCGCCACACTCTCCTGCCCCCCCAGTGGTCTCCACCCCCTCCAGTGCTCTCCTCCACCACCACACTCTCCTGCCCCCCCCCCCACAGTGCTCTCCTCCACCACCACCACCACACTCTCCTGCCCCCCCCCCCCAGTTTTCTCCTCCCCCTGTTCTTTCTGCTCTCCAGCTCTCCCCATCCTTCTCTAGCCACCATCCCAGTGCTTTCCCCCCCAGTGCTCTCCGCCCCTGTTCCCCCCAGTGCTCTCCCCCCCCCCGTGCCCTCCACTCCCCCCAGTGCTCTCCTCTCTCCCCCTGTTCTTTCCCCTCCAGTGCTCTCCCCTCAGTGCTCTCCCCTCCCCCCAATGCTCCCCCCCTGTTCTTCCCCCCCCCCAGTGCTCTCCAGCCCTCCTTACTACCCACCCCTGTTCTATCTGCCCCCCTGGTGCTCTCCAGCCCCCCCCAGTGCTCTCTACCCTCCGTGCTCTCCACCCCTGTTCTTTTTGGCTCCCCCTTAGCACCCTCCACTCCCCACCCCTGTACTCTCCTCTCCCCCTGCATTTTGCGCCCACCCATGTGCTCTCCACCCCCCATAGTGCTCTCCAGTCCCCCGTGCTTTCCACCCCTGTTCTTTCTGGCCCCCACTGGTGCTCTCAAGCTCCCCCCCCCCATTGCTCTCCACTCACCCCTGCTCTTTGTGCCCCCCCCCAGTGCTCTTCACCACCCCGCACTCTTAGCCCCCCCAGTGCTCTCAGCCTACCGTGCTCTCTACCCCTGTTCTTGTTGGCCCCCCAGTGCTCTCAAGTTCCCCCCAAGTGCTCTCCGCTCTCCACCCCTGTGATCTCCACTCCCCCTCACTCTTTGCCCCCACCCATGTGTTCTCCAACCCCGCCAGTACTCTTTGCTCCCCCTTCTCTCCAACTCCCACTCAGTGCTCTCCACTTCCCCAGGACCAGAGGGCAGGCTGACTGGGGCCAGAAAATGAGGACAGCTGAAGGTGCAGGTGGCCAGGGACCACTCCATCTCACAGCAGACAAATCCTCTGGAAGGAGCACCGTCCCCATCCAAAACGAGAACAGACCCTGCCTGCTGCTGGCCGTCATGGATATCCTGCTGGCATGCAAGGTACTGTACCGAGCATAAACAACACACCTTCCCACAAACAGGGACTGCAGACTGGGACATGGGGCACAGGAGGGGCTGCAATGATGTGCACAGTGAGACTGCATTTACGGCACAGTAAAGCTGCATTTGATGGACACAGTGAGGCTGAATTTGATGGACACAGTGAGGCTGAATTTGATGGACACAGTGAGGCTGAATTTGATGGACACAGTGAGGCTGCATTTGAAGGGCACAGTGAGGCTGCATTTGAAGGGCACAGTGAGGCTGCATTTGAAGGTCACAGTGAAGCTGCATTTGAAGGGCACAGTGAGGCTGCATTTGAAGGGCACAGTGAGGCTGCATTTGAAGGGCACAGTGAGGCTGCATTTGAAGGGCACAGTGAGGCTGCATTTGGTGGGCACAGTGAGGCTGCATTTGGTGGGCACAGTGAGGCTGCATTTGATAGGCACAGTGAGGCTGCATTGGTGGGCACAGTGAGGCTGAATTTGATGGGCACTGGTGAGGCTGCATTGAGCTCTTGCATCAAGTCTGCAGTCTCTGTCCATCTCCTGTAGCATGTCTGAAGTCTCTGAGGGAGTCTGGAGAGGAGTCAAAAGTGGGAGCACCGCCGGGATGGGGGTCATGGGAGAAGTCAGACTTGTGTGGACTGTGGATAGGAGACTATAGGATAAAACCTCCAAGCTGGAGCCGACTGACTGAGCCCTGCACAGTGCACCTGAGAGGAGGTCAGTGAAAGCACCGCCAGGCCAGTCGGGGGTCACTGATGTAAAGGGGGAGTGAATACGATAATGTAAGGGGCACTGACATAAAGGGTTTCCTCCTTATACTAGTAACCCACCCCCCTTACCTTAGAGTATTCTTTCTGAAGAAGGTGGTTCCCCCCCACGTTCTGAGTTTCTGGGGTCCCCCTTGATGATTGATCACTTACCACTATTAACTGGAATTTGAATATATATAAAGCCCTATGTGATTTCATATCTATATCTAATACTCTCTTCATCAAAGGTGCTTTAAAATGTATGGTTTTTCCCTTTCATGAACCAGAAAATAATTACGTTATGCTGTTGGGCTGGTATAATAATGCTGTTGGGCTGGTATAATAATGCTGTGAGGCTGGTATGAAATTTTTTCCAGGGCTGGTTTTTGAAAGCATGGGCGTCCGCAAGGTTACTCAGGTGGCTGCGTACCATGCCCATATAGCCTAGAGAATGTACATCTTTTTACATTGCAATACATCTGTTGTTGCCATATTTTTATCTTGATGAAAACAGTCTATACAGTGACAGTATGAGATCAAAATATGGCCACAACAGATGTATTGCAATGTAAAAAGATGTACATTCTCTAGGCTATATGGGCATGGAACACAGTCAGAGTAACTTCCAATACAAAGTGAAGATGAATTATCTGTTATATAACACATATGTATTACCAGTGTAAAGATTTTCATGAGATTGTCAAAAAGGGGCGGAGCATGAGTGGCGTTGAAATGATGCCCCCCCTTGGAAAAAGTTCTGCGGACGCCCATGCCCCTAGGGATGTTTAGATATACCAAGCCGTAAAAGTGTATGGTACAATAAGTTTATTAATCAAAGAAGTATATTACATGCATGTAAAAAACATATAGTGGCAATTCATAACAGGTTTCTGAGCCAGTTATTAATGGTATAAACAATAAACTTGCGACTTAAGTAGCTTTGGAGAAAAATGCCGACATGTTTCGGACCGTCCGTTCTTTTTCCTAGGCATATATTTTATCTCATGTGTACATAGTCTAAAAGTATAAATGTAATTAAATTAGTACAGCAAGATATATATCAAAACGTGCAAAAAACTTGCAAGAAGGTTGTACATAATGATACATAAAATGTATAATACATACCAGCCAAGCATTAATACCAATAGGAACCAGCATGGGTCATTTGTCATAGGTTCCTCAGCAGGCAGGGGGTGCTCCTCGGACCGAAGAGAAGGGACTGGGAGCTCAGGCTGCCTAAAGAATGGGGAGTGCTGGTGTCTTTTTTCCAGGGCCCTCTCCTGAAAGCGAATATCGATCTGGTTACACAAGGTGATGACACTGTCCAGATCAGCAGGAAGGGATCTTCCTACTAATTCATCCTTCACTCTATCAGAGAGGCCATGTAAAAAGGTTGCAACTAGGGTCTCATTATTCCAGCTCAATTCAGCTGAGAGGATACGGAACTGAAGACCATACTGTCCCACAGAAGTGGACTCTTGTCGGAGACGTAAAAGAGCGATAGCCGCTGAGGAGACACGACCCGGTTCCTCGAAGATATTCCGAAAAAGTTTCAAGAAATTAGACAGACTAGAAACCACTGGATCATTCAGTTCCCACAGAGGGGCAGCCCAAGCCAGCGCCTCACCAGACAGGAGGGATATAATATATGCTACTTTTGCCCGATCGGACTGGAAGTTTTGGGGCTGAAGTTCAAAATGAATTGTGCACTGGCTAAGGAACCCCCTGCAAGCCTTGGAGTCCCCAGAGAAACGGGCCGGAGCTGGTAGTTGTAATTAATGTGTGGCTGCGACTGATGCGATAGGTGCAGTGGCAGATAGCGGTTGAGGTTGTTGAACCGGGGGTCCTAATGAGGCCTGAACCTGTTCAACACGGGATGCCAAATCCTGAAGGAATCGCATCACCTGGGTCTGATGCGATTCTTGGGTCTCAAGTCTGCGAACTAAGCTCTGCAATGGATCATCTGCAGGAAGCGGCACGTCGGCCGGATCCAAGGCTGATCAAACTGTCAGGTCACTCTGAGGCGAGGTGACAGATGCACACCGTAGGGATTAGGAGTGCACCGCAAGGTTGTGGACCCTACGGCTGACTGCTGCAGATGGGAGACAGGTCCCACTGGGGTTAGAGCGTAAGATTCCCTGGGGCGCGGAGTCTAAGAGCCAGCAGGTGTTCACCAGAGCCTCGAGTGGTGAGGATGGACTTGGCTGCAACTGGCTCCAGGTCGCGACCCCCAGGGTCCCCCTGCTCACACCCACAGTAGGAAACAGGAGGATAGGGATGGTGAAGGACAAATCCAAGGTCGGGGCCACAAGCAGACAGGAATAGTCTGGGACACGCCAAAAGGTCAGGATCACAGGCAAACAGGGATAGTCAAAGACACGCCAAAGTCGGTAACGGAACAACAGAAGAGCACACGGCAGGTAACAGGAAGCTAAACACACAAAAGAATACACAATGGTTGATCAGCATTGTTGGCTTGCAGTGCACAGGTTAATATAGTGTTCCCTGATAGGGCCTGGGGTGGAGCCATGCTTAGAGGAGAGGTTATAAAAACCACCAGGTGGAAGTGGCTGGCCTCTTAGTCAGAAGACATGAGGGGAGGTAAGCAACCAGAGGAAGATCACTGCATAACCATGACAACGGTTCTTTGGAATCCCTAGAAGGATTTATGATGGAACTTAATAGGAACGACAGAGGGATTGAACTTAAATATGTTGCGAGTCAACACACTATCAATTTCTTAGATCTTAAGATTTGGAATGAGGGAGATACCTTAATGACATCCACCTTCTTCAAAAGTAAAGACCAGAATGCATTTATCCCCCGGGACAGTTGCCATCATAAGGCGTGGTTGGAGTCGGTTCGGAAGAGCCAGTTCATCAGAATGAGCCGCAACTGTACCCAGGAGGTAGATTGTCCTCGTAGAGAGATTGATAGCAAATGGTTACGATGAGAAAAACTTGAAAGAAAAACTTACGGAAGTACGGGAGATTGATCGTGACCTTTTGCTTAAAGAAAAAACGGAAACTGAAAGACAAAATAATAACATTAATATAAATTTTCAATGCCCATTTATTACCGGATATTCTCAACAACACTTTTCAGTTAAAAAGATTATACAAAAGCATTGGCACATAATTAAAAAGACTAAGGTACTAGGATCGTCCCTCCCTGAGAAACCGCAGGTGGTCTTTAGAGGGATGCCGTCCATTAAACATGGAATAGCACCCAACGTTGGTGACCCTCCTACAATTAAACCCATGTTTTTTCAGAACTTAATAGGGTTTTTCAAATGCAATACGTGTAGTGTATGTTCTATTAATAGTATAAAGAAAAGAAAAACAACAGAATTTTGTTCATTAAACACCATACAAATTTTTCCCATAAAATCTTTCATAACCTGTTCCACAGAGGGGGTGGTTTACCTTTTAACTTGTCCCTGCGGGCTTCACTACGTGGGCCGTGCTTTACGCCCACTTCAAGTGAAATTAGGAGAGCATTTGGGAAATATTAGAAGGGGGTTCAAAGGTCATCCGGTCTCAAAACATTATTTGGAAGTACATGATCAAAACCCTCAGGGGACTTCCCTTATAGGAATTGATAAATTACAGCTGCCTTGGAGAGGAGGCCCTAAGAGAAGGGTGATTTTGAAACTCGAAATGAGTTGGATATATAGGATTAAAAGCCTTAAACCCTCTGGACTTAATGTAGATATAGAAATTAATGCTTTTATAGATAATTCATGAGGGTTATGTGAAATTTTCGGACCATTTTTAAGGAACCTGATATTTAGGAATATAGGGATTATACTTTCCATGATCTATGGAGGGGCACCTCTGGGATAGGCTTAAACTGGTCTGTCTATGAATTGGATGGGTGTTTAAATATAACTTTTCCTTATTATATATTTTAATTTTAATTAGTAATACGATTGATGGACTTAATGATATAGAGTGACGTTTCCGGGAAATATATATGCATCGTGAATGTGGAGGTTGTTCGTTGTATTGACCCGGACTTTAGGAGATCTGATTTAATTCTGGCCTATAAGAAAATGGCGTTTGAATCATTTTTGTCACGTATTGTTATATGTAATTTTGGTCTATAAGAAAATGGCGTCTGAGCGGAGTCGAGGCTTGGCTTTGACCCAAATGAGATCAGATTCATCGTTGGTCTCCAAAATAATGGTGGTCGGACGGAGTCGAGGCTTGGTCTGACCCAAAGGAGATCAGGTTTATTTTTGGTCTCCAAAAAAATGGCGGTCGGATGGAGTCGAGGCTTGGTTCGGCCCCTATGCTATTTAAGTGATGGATCAGCATATCACCTGTGCCCCAGGAGGACGTAAGGTATTACGAAACATGTCGGGCTGTTTATGCTGATACCACCACGTTTAGAGTATCCCCTAGCACGGGTGGGTATTTGTTCTTAGTATAAGCGTTTTTTTTATTATTTTCTTTTTCCATAATATATTTTTTTGTATTCCGGCCATGGTGGCTCATACCCCTGGTCTGCTGTGTTTTTAATTGAATAAATTTGTCCATTTTTCAAATGGTACGTTCACGATTGGAGCCCGTTTTTTCCCCCTCTTCCCTTTCACTCGTGGCCTGGTGGCCCGAGTGTTTTGTGTCTCACTACAGGTTTGTGCATTGAGGAGCCTCCGCGCATAGCTTTACATCGGAGAGCTCTTCAAACCTCGACAGGAAACAATTAAAGATTGGTCGGCTAACCTGTCCATCCTCTCAGCGCAAACCGAGACGAAGGAAGGTCAATCGGCTCTTTCCGGAAGTCATCGGCCCCTGTCGGAAGTCCTTGGGAGGTTCGCATGCGTTGACGCTTTTACCGGCTTGCAGTAGTGGAGCGTGTACCAGTAATCCCTGCAGAGGGTCTTTTCTGCCAGTGCTAATGACTCCGTTTGTTTGGAGTCCATCAGTTGCGGTAAGAGTCCAACTTTTCTTTTCAATACCGGGAAGAGACATTGGCAAGATTTGGAAGCTCTACCAAACTTTGAGAGAAAGATCAATTTCTTTGTTTTTGGGACTAGATCCATAATCATAGTCTTTTGTGCCTTTTCACCTGTGAGGACTTTTGAATAGAATATGAGTCTTAAGATTTAGTATAACCTTATATGGCACAGCTTCAATTTTGGTTTTATGATTTATGCACAATTTTGTATTTTAATTTACTTTTATAATTTGCATCACAGGTTTTCATGTATACTTAGCGCAACTTTATATATATTTTTTGATTTGTTCAATAATGATATTTGATGGTGTTTTAGTTGCAGCTTTTTTCTTGTCCTAGCGTGATATTGTTTTATTTAAATTTTTTATGCTATTGAAGTAACAAGGGGTTGCAGCAATTTATCAACATATTTACTGAGGTTGTCAGTCAAGCTGCCACGGCCAGAAACAATGGGTCGACCAGGTGGCTGTGTAGGATTTTTGTGCACTTTAGGAAGTGCATAGAAGGTAGCTTCACGGGGAAAGGCCGTCCTAATGAAGTCCCGGGTAGATTTGTCAATGGTATGTTGATTAAAAGCTTGCTCTATTAGACTATAAAGTTGTTGGGTAAAGTCTTGAATAGAAGAGTGAGATATAGTTCTGTAACAGTTTGTGTCAAAGAGGATAGTAAGACACATTGCTTCATAATCAGTAGACTTGTGCACAACAGAAAATTTTGTTTAGTTTCGGTTCATTGTCATTCGTAAAATACATAATTTCGTTCTGTTATATTCGTGATGTTACGTTAATACGTTTTCGGATAATTCGTAATTATTCGTAGAGTGTCGAATTCATTCATTCGTATTCGTTGAAATTCCCTATTTATGTATCTATAGACATTCGTGATAATGATTCGTAGTTTGGAAAGTCGTTTGTTTATTGAATCTTTTAACACACACAATGACAATGTCTCTTCTCCTCGGCTCAAATACAATACAACACCCTTCTCACTCAGTTCTCAGGAATGTACTTTGCCAGTAATCCATCCTCCGGCACAAAATTAGCTGATTGGACTATAAGATTTACTTTGAGCTGACCTTTTGTTTCACTAGAGCTTTAAAGAATTACACAATCCATTCGAATTCATTCGTTATATTTCTTTCGTATTCGTTGTTATTCGTTATTTTTTTATTCGGACATTTGGATGCATCCGAATGTCCGAAAGATGCAAAATTCGGCCGAATTTCGATTCGTTACGAAACGAATTGCACAAGCCTAATAATCAGATTTATTTTGGATAACTATATTCCAGCCTTTATCGGCAGGTTTGATAACAATAGAGGAGTTTGTTTTAAGATTCTGAAGAGCGAGATGTTCATGGTATGTGAGATTTCTATGGTGTTTCAAAGTGAGTAACAATTATGTCAATTCTCCTTCCATAATATACCCATGTTACCCACGTTAAGTATTTTTGATTTTACCTGTGTATTTTTCCTCTTCAATGTATTGTGCATCACCATTGTTACATACAGTGGTGTGAAAAAGTGTTTGCCCCCTTCCTCATTTCCTGTTCCTTTGCATGTTTGTCACACTTAAGTGTTTCGGAACATCAAACCAATTTAAACAATAGTCAAGGACAACACAAGTAAACACAAAATGCAATTTGTAAATGAAGGTGTTTATTATTAAAGGTGAAAAAAAATCCAAACCATCATGGCCCTGTGTGAAAAAGTGATTGCCCCCCTTGTTAAAACATACTATAACTGTGGTTGTCCACACCTGAGTTCAATTTCTCTAGCCACACCCAGGCCTGATTATTGCCACACCTGTTCACAATCAAGGCATCACTTAAATAGGAGCTGCTTGACACAGTAAGGTCCACCAGAAGATCCTTAAAAGCTACACATCATGCCGAGACCCAAAGAAATTCAAGAACAATTGAGAAAGAAAGTAATTGAGATCTATCAGTCTGGAAAGGGTTATAAAGCCATTTCCAAAGCTTTGGGAATCCAGCGAACCACAGTGAGAGCCATTATCCACAAATGGCGAAGACATGGAACAGTGGTGAACCTTCCCAGGAGTGGCCGGCCGACCAAAATTACCCCAAGAGCGCAGCGACGACTCATCCAAGAGGTCACAAAAGATCCCACAACAACATCCAAGGAACTGCAGGCCTCACTTGCCTCAGTTAAGGTCAGCGTTCATGCCTCCACCATCAGGAAAAGACTGGGCAAAAATGGCCTGCATGGCAGAGTTCCAAGGAGAAAACCACTGCTGAGCAAAAAGAACATCAAAGCTCATCTCAATTTCTCCACAACACATCTTGATGATCCCCAAGACTTTTGGGACAACATTCTGTGGACCGATGAGACAAAAGTGGAACTCTTTGGAAGGTGTGTGTCCAAGTATATCTGGCATAGAAGGAACACTGCATTTCATAAAAAGAACATTATACCAACAGTAAAATATGGTGGTGGTAGTGTGATGGTCTGGGGCTGTTTTGCTGCTTCAGGACCTGGAAGACTTGCCGTGATAAAAGGAACTATGAATTCTGCTGTCTACCAAGAGATCCTGAAGGAGAATGTCCGACCATCTGTTCGTGTACTCAAGCTGAAACGAACTTGGGTTCTGCAGCAGGACAATGATCCTAAACACACCAGCAAGTCCACCACCGAATGGCTGAAGAAAAACAAAATGAAGACTTTGGAGTGGCCTAGCCAAAGTCCTGACCTGAATCCTATTGAGATGTTGTGGTATGACCTTAAAAAGGCCGTTCATGCTCGAAAACCCTCTAATGTAACTGAATTAGGACAATTCTGCAAAGATGAGTGGGCCAAAATTCCTCCAGGACGCTGTAAAAGCCTCATTGCACGTTATCGCAAACGCTTGGTTGCAGTTGTTGCTGCTAAGGGTGGCCCAACCAGTTATTAGGTTTAGGGGGCAATCACTTTTTCACACAGGGCCATGATGGTTTGGATTTTTTTTCACCTTTAATAATAAACACCTTCATTTACAAATTGCATTTTGTGTTACTTGTGTTGTCCTTGACTATTGTTTAAATTGGTTTGATGTTCCGAAACACTTAAGTGTGACAAACATGCAAAGGAACAGGAAATGAGGAAGGGGGCAAACACTTTTTCACACCACTGTATGTATATGTGTGTTGTATATAGCATTGATTTAATCCCCACTATTAGACCTGTATACAATGTTATTCCCCGCCAATACCATTATCCAATTCCTCCAGGGGGTGTTTGTTACATATAAGGCCGCGTACACACGCGGGGACTGTTCACCCAACTTTGTCCGCTGAACAGTGTTTCGGCAAACAGTCCGCTCGTGTGTGGGCTTTCAGCGGACAGTTTCAGCGAACAGTCCGCTGAACAAGGTTTTTCGGAATTTCCGAAAAACTGTCCGCTGAAACCTTGTTTCAGCGAACAGTTCCCTCGTGTGTAGGCTTGTTCGACAAACTAAGTTCCGCGCATGCTCAGAAAGGCTTTACACGCCGAAAGTTATAATGCAGTGTATAGGACGTCGTATTTTTCGTCCCGTCGTACGTGCCGTTCACGTCATCGCGCACGGTTTCAGCAAACTGTTCGTACGTCGTGTGTGGCCATGTCCGTCCATGCTAATTTTGAGCGGACTGTTTGCCGAAACTGTTTGATGGACAAAGTTGGGCGAACAGTCCCCGCGTGTGTACGCGGCCTTAGACGTCGTCAAACACATGTCCACTTTGGTAGCTATCTTGTGCTTCCCCTTTTTTGCCAATAATATTGCCATATTTCACTAGGGGGCGCTTTCATATTTGTTAATTATGTAACCACATCACTTCTTATATTAAATACATTATATATTATTTCTATTTTTCCCCCCAATACATCGCCCATTATTGCTGCTCTGGTACCCGGCGCGCGGGAGACCTGCACGCTCCCATGGCTATTGGGAAGCGTTCAGCTCTTTAGCCCAGCTGGTGGGGTTGTTCCACTTCGCCATGGTGCGCTTGTGCTCCAGCCTGGAGCGCTGCGACCAGGGCTACCCGCACGCCGGTGAGGTCATGACGCAGGACACAGCCCCGCCCATTGTGGGCGGGCCGCACCCCGCACTGTCCCATCAGAGATCTCAACGCGGCCGATTTGATAGATGCCATTGGCACTCCCACTGGCCCCACTGGCTTAGTGCCGCCTACTCACAGCTGATTAGTATCACTGTTATGGGTGATATAAGGCATGCACAGGCGGCGTTCAGTTCGCTGCCTGGTGCATGCCGCTTTGGATCCACACACTCTCGCCTACTTGGTGAGCCACTACCGCATCCCATTTATATTTATTTATGCTTTTTGTGGACATTTTGTCTCAGTATACTCATTACTTTCATATACTCTCCTTGTTGTTTAGACAATATCCCAACGATGTCTCACACTATGCTGGTGTTATACTGGGTTAGGTTATCTGTATACCTTCCCAGTTGAGATCTTGTTACCACGGCAGCTTTGGACACCATTGGCTCAATATTTGTATCACCAGAGCATAGCGGCTCATCTGACACCAGGTACAGCTTTATACATTGTGGCAATTATCAACAGTACTAACATTCGCACCCCCTGCTGGTTCCTATTGGTATTAATGCTTGGCTGGTATGTATTATACATTTTATGTATCATTATGTACAACCTTCTTGCAAGCTTTTTGTACGTTTTGATATATATCTTGCTGTACAAATTTAATTACATTTATACTTTTAGACTATGTACACATGAGATAAAATATATGCCTAGGAAAAAGGACTGACGGTCCGAAACATGTCGGCATTTTTCCCCAAAGCTACTTAAGTCACAAGTTTATTGTTTATACCATTAATAACTGGCTCAGCAACCTGTTATGTATTGCCACTATATGTTTTTTACATGCATGTAATATACTTCTTTGATTAATAAACTTATTGTACCATACTCTTTTACGGCTTGGTATATCTAAACATCCCTAGGGGTACTGGCTGTGCCATGTGCACAAGGCCAATTCTTTAGCATTGCTTTATTGGGGTGATATTTACCAGCCCAGTGTTGATCGCCAGCCTGCAGGAATTATATTGATTTTGAGTTCTACATGTAGAATATGTTCTATGTTTTTATTAATATCAAAATGCATCAATCACCTGTACCCACGGTAATACATAATTATGTACTCGTAATTTAAACCTTTATATTGTAGCAAAAGTGAGGAGAGCATTTTGCTGTCAAAGCGAGGAAAGGCAATCAAATAGAAAGCAGAGCCCTGCTAATTGAATCTGTTGTTTAATAAACTAATTACTCTCCAGACGGCCCCTTTATTATATAAGGACAGGGCAGATTCTTGTACAATTAGGTAATGTCTGGCTGTGATGGAAGGATGTTTTGGCATTCGTGTCAAAAACAAATGATGCATCTCGCACCTTCCCACTACTTGTCAATCCTGTTTCTGGCTGCCTGCACTTACCACAATATTACAGCCACCGATCTCATGCTGAATAATGAGGCTTTATGGAAATCTGACATGTGACATATTTTGTAGAAAATTCCAGCCACCTGAACGAATATAATGCTAGGAAAATGAAGCTGTAGAACTATATAAGGCACAACTCACACTAGTGATCCTGCCACTGGTGGCAAGGGTTGCCACCTCATCCCTTTAAACCCAAACACATATGAATTAAACAGGTTCTGAGGCTAATTTAATGCAGATAAGGCACCAAGTGAGATTAATTACCACCTTAATCAGCCACAAAACCTATGTAATTAATATGTGTTCAGTTTTAAAGGGATGAGGTGGCAACCCTAGTGGCAACTCACCAGCTAAAAGAGCAGAGGGAACACATGGCTGATCCTACAGCATTGCTCCCTCTCTGGCAAAGCCAATCAACTGCTGCTGTAGATGCTTCCTCGCTGGTGAGCAAGATACTGCAGTGTTTTTGCCATCAAGGAACGCCATAGAAGCAGGAGTCTCCTTTTAGTGATCCTGTTGCTGGCAACTAATTGCCTGTGCCAGGATCACTAGTTTGAGACACCGGAGTGTTTTTTGTAATGTTATCTACAATAAAATTTAAATAAGTGCACTAAGTCATGAGGCAGTTGACAAAGGTCACCATGACCAAAGAGTTGATCTCCCAATATGGACACAGAGAGCAATAAAAACCTTACAGTGGCGCCAAGCCCTTTCCTAATCAGATTTGGTTGAAGATTCACTTTAAATTAAGACATTATTTATAATATTAATTTCACGATTGGGTAGAATATATTGTCCCCGCTTCCTAGGTGCGCTGTAATGCTTACCTAAATGTTGGACAAGGTGCACCCAAGCTGTCTGAACACCTTACCTTCCTCTGCACTCCTCTTGCCAGTGCCTGCCTCAAGCAAATGCTGGGAGATGGAGATAGGCACTTGCTAGTGTAGCACCCTCTAGTGTGTGCTAGAAGTTAGAGTAGGAAAAAACATAGTTTAGCTTAGGGCGAAGCCTGAGATATGGAATCTGGGCCAGGGTTTACTAAGGTTCAGGGCTAGGTGACTCATCCTGGCAGTCTAGAAGGTTGGTGAAGGTTAGGAGGAGCTGCCTTGAATATTTATGGAGCCTTAGCCAATTCTCAGTGGCAGGCTGGCAGGGGGCTTAGACCACTCCATTAATAGACATGAGCCATGTCAGCAGGGATAGTCAGATGGAAGATGGCGATACAGTGTAAAGGAAGCTTCTGGTGGCCCTCTAGTCTGGGGGGGTGGGTGTCCTGCCTTGGGCCGGGGCTCAGGTGCTGGAAGGATCCTGCCAAAACACATGGGAGGAAGTCTTTGATGGAGGCATGGGGGCAGGAGAGAGGATGGAGTGAGTAGATCAACGCTGTGGGGAATAATAAAGGGTGTGGACTTCCACACATGTAGCCAGTCTCTCTTGAAGACAGTGGTGTGCTTAAGTCTTCAGCCTTTCCCTAGAGATCTCCTGAGAGTCAGGCGGGTGGGCTGGTGAAGAGAGAAACAGCCAGGAGGGCTAGTGAAAGGGTCAGCTGCAGCCAGGTGGGTTGGCAGTGCCTGAAAAGGTGGTGCTGAAATCAGTGGCCACAAAGGAGAGGTTACAAGCTGTTTCAGTACAAATGTGCTACACAACAAGGGGCTACGAGTTCCTGCCTGTAATGGGCCATTGCTAATCTGACTGGGAGCCTGTCAGATAAATCACAGTGATTCAGCTGGAGCAAGCAAGCAAGTGAAGTGCAGGAGGAGAGTGATGGAGACTGTATATCGATCTATATAGGAAGTTGTCCCTGAAGTTTTGTTGATGTCAAGTGGGCATCCCATAACCTCCCATCCATATCCAAGTTATTAACCCTCTACTAAAAAAAAAAAAAAAAAAAAAAAAGCCATGGACTGTTCTCTGACTCTGGTTGCTTGGTATTACTGGCTGTGTAGGAGTGGGGGATCCAATTTCTTAAAGTGAATGTAAACCCAATGTCCTCCTTTCTAAACTACTGCCATAGGGGTTATCTATAAGGATATACATGCCTCATGCATGTATCCCTACCTGTCAAATGTCTCCCCTCTGTCTGTTATGAGAACCAAAAAACTGCAGATTCTATGGGTGGGTCTGTTGTCTGGAGCTCGGTGGGTGGAGTTGTGATGTCAGTAGACTCCCTGCCCACCTCTACACTCCCCTTGTCAATATGCATTTTTTCCTGTGTATTTCTTACAGTGAACTTCTGCTATGATCTCTAACATCCAGTGAAAAGACAGGAAAGTAACCACATGACTTCAGCATGCCCGATTATGCTGAGGTGGGGAACACCCAATCCTGGCAGAGCAGCAGAAGAAAGGAGTGGGAGGGAATATAAAAATAATGCATGTCTCTTAGGCTAGTGCTGGAGATATATAAATCACCTGTCACTCAAAGCAAAGGGGGGGGGGGGGGGGGATTTGACAATGTTTTTCTCTGTTTGTCAAGATTTATCTCACTGAACAATAAAAGAGGATTGCTCAGAGTTGGATGAACTCTTTGTGGCAAGACTGGGCTCAAATGATAGGAAATCCTATATTCAACATTATGATATAAAAAAAAGAAAATTTTGGGTTTACATCCACTTTAAAGTATAACTAAAGGCAAACAATTTTTTTTAGTTTTGTACACAATGGAGGGGGATTACAATACCTGTCAGTTTTTATTGTGGTCTATGCCCCTGGTAAGGAGATTCACCCTCAATTCTGACTCCAATTGTTGTGAAGCGATCTATCCCTTGTGAGACCTCTATGCCTGGCCTGTATAAGATATAATCACTGAGGACAATCCTCATCAGATAGCTTGAACTCACCAATACCGATTTCCATCCACAAGATGCTTTTATTCTGAACATCAGATTACAAAAAAATAAACTTGAGAACACAAATGCATTGCCACAAAGGGTCACTAGATGGCAACATGTGAACTAAATATAAATGTCCATAGAAAAATGGTTAGGGGCAGCACACCCTCTCTTACTCATCTTTACCATTATCATTGAAAGTGAAAGTAAAAGAAAATCCCCACATTTTGGGTTGTCCCCAGAAAAGTAATAGAGGGGAAATCTTACAATGGGGACACTAGTTCTTGTGACCCCGGGGTCGCCAAGAAACTCCCTTAATTTGCAGGGATTTCTTCTCACGTCCTGTTTGGCTATGGGGCAGGAAGTGAAGGGAAATCCTTGCAATGGAACACAGACGGTGGAAACAAATCTGACAGGGGTTATAAACCTCAATTACACTATCCCCAAAAAATTTTTTTTTTAAAGTTTGCCCATAGTTCTACTTTAAAGCAATAATAAAGTCCTTACTTTTTGTGTTTAAAAATAGCAAACATGTTATACTTACCTGCTCTGTGCAGTGGTTTTGCATTGAGCAGCCCAAAGCTTCCTCTCTTCAGGTCCCTTGCCAGTGCTCCTGGTCCCTCCCTCCTGCCCAGTGCGCCCACAGCAAGCAGCTTGCTATGGGGGCACCTGGGCCAAGCCGCTGCTGCTCTATGTGTCCATTTATACACCCAAAGCAATAGTGGAGAACTTCATCACACTGTTCGGATGAATCTGCAGGCAAACAAGACAAATACATTAAGAACTTCCAATGTGACTACAGGGCACACTTTGCTTCTTCGAGATTTTTTTAGAAGAGGGGAGACCCTGTCATTATAATATCCAGGTAAAAGCACCAAAAATCAAGTATTTGTAAATGCTTACTTGCAGTGCTTATCCTTTTCATGAATAACTTTCATTGACTTGTAATGTGCCAGTGAACTTACTAGAAATAAACAGCCCCTCCCTCCTTGTATGCCATACCCTTCTCTTCCTTTGGGTGTGTGCAATTACTGCCGGTGCTAGCCCAGCTCCTCCACCCCTCTCCTCATATCCCCACATTATGGAGCAGGGGGAAGAGGAGTGAAGAGGAATACCATAGATCCCTGGTGGCTAACCTGTGGCCATTTGGTATTGTTTGCACAGCTCTTAGGGTCCCCCGCAGACACTGATCTGTGTTTTCCTAATGCCCTGTTATAGCAGCGATTTGTAGCGGTCTCATGTAATATGTCTCCAGTCAATTATTGTTTGCTGAAAGCATCTCCACAGTCTCCAATGGCTCATATAGCATGTTTACAGTCTCTAAAAGACTACTGCAGCATATTCATAGTCCCTGGCTTTCTTTTGTATCCTTTTCACAGTCTCTGACCATCTCTTGTATCATAGCTGCATTCTCTGACCATCTCTTGTATCATGTCTGCAGTCTCTGACCATCTTTTGTATCATGTCTGCAGTCTCTGACCATCTTTTGTATCATGTCTGCAGTCTCTGACCATCTCTTGTATCATGTCTGCAGTTTCTGACCATCTCTTGTATCATGTCTTGTACCACTACTATTCCTTTATACTGGCTTTTGATATTTACAAATGCAGACATTTATAAATTGGATGAAAGATTTAGCACTGGGGAAGATAAATAGTGTATTTTATATACTACTATATACATCAGACCAAAATGAGGGACAAATGAGGAGGAAAGAGGGACTTTGTTCCGAATCAAGGACAGACCCTCCAAATCATGGGCAGTTGAGAGCTATGACTATATCCTTTGAGAGATTTTGCTGATGTCCTGTCCCAGTCAAAAACAACAATAAGGAGGGGTGTGGTCTCGGCATGGAAGAGTGAGGACGCAAGCCATCTGAGCTCCCGGTCCGTGACCCCTCGGCAGCCTAATAGCACAGCCATACTGCATATTTCAGCGTCCCCAGCAGTCACAGACAGCGGCAAGACACAGACCGCCGGGCGGCAGACATTGCAGGAGAGATGGAAAGGTATTTAATCCCGCTCCAACCCCCGGCCTCCACGCCGGATCCAGCCAAGATGGCGCCCGCTGCATCGGGCGCCTTAGGACCAGCCGCGCCTGAGAGAGGAGGGACAGAGTGGGGCCACGATCTGCCTCCATTCTCGCCGCCTAGCGACCTCTCTCCCTGCCTCCCCCGCACACTATCCCTCGTCTCTTCGGGCAGCCCGGAGCACAGTGGGCTGCCGCCCTGGTTCCAGCAGGGCTCAATAGCATCCCAGGGGCCCTCTCAGAGCAGGCTACTTTCCCCTGAACTGCCTGGCCAAACTGCACACACATCAGAGACACAGAGGGAGGTCCAGCTGTCCCACCCTATTGCACCTTCTGTGGACCAAACCCTGTGGGCCCTATTACAAAATCTGCCTACCAAGGATGATTTGAGCCACATGGTGACCAGACTTGAAACAGCACTGAGCAGTGAGATAGCGGGGGTTAAGCAGGAAGTGTCAGCTACAACCACAAGGGTACTTGCTCTGGAGACGGAAGTGACAGCCTTGAGTAAAGATATCTCGGGTATGCGGGACTCCCAGGACACCCTCACAGACAGGGTCGCACAGCTGCAACTACTATTAGATGACCTTGAAAATCGCAATCACAGACGCAATATTAGAATCAGGGATCTGCCTGAAGCGACAGGACAGGTCAATCTTAAGGCTACGGTCACAGCCATCTTTAATAACTGCTTAGACCGCCCTGCAGAAACCCCGATTACCATCGACAGAGTCCACAGAACACTGGGCCCAAGAGGCCCCGCAGAGGGTAGACCGCGTGACGTTCTTTGCTGTTTACACAGCTACTCGGTGAAGGAAGACATTCTGCAAGCAGCATGGCACAAAGGTAGTCTGGACTTTGACGGAGCCCAAATCACATTGCTACCTGATGTTTCTCGGAGGACCCTTCAAATGCGACACTGCATGCGGCCCCTCCTGGAGAAGCTAAACGAACAGAGGATCCCCTACAAGTGGGGGCACCCATTCCATCTTATCGTCCGCAAAGGAGGTCAGTCCCACGCCCTGCGTCACCCTTCAGAAGTCCCGGCTTTCCTGGAAACGTTGGGGCTGTCACTGGTTTCTATTCCTGATTGGCTGGCATTTGTTCTTCCTCAAAACACTACGGCCACAGCGACCAACCCACCAGCTAGACCCCAGAGATCACGGCGGAATTGCCAGTCCCAGCGCCGGAGATCGCAAGCACCTCAGGACCATGAACCCTGAGTAAGTAAAGCTACACCTTACATCTTGAAACCTGGTGACGTTTGTTTATAGTTAGACACTATTTGAGAGTGCCACCCAGTCTCACTCCGAACTCGGGGAACATTGCCAGCTGGGGGGGGGGGGGGGGGCTGGGTTTGAAAGCTCTGCTCAGCTACCTCTCCGGTTGGGGCATAGGACTGGACTGGAGGGTACGGAAGTGCCCCTGAAAGTCAGAAACTGCCTCCATGCCCCGCGGGACACATGCAGGACTCCAAGGACCCTCCTGGCACTGTTGTTGTTTGTTGCATTGCCCCCCCCCCCTGGGACTCTTCCCTGCCACTGAGAGACTTGGGACCCACGGTTCGCCCCGGCCTCCCCATGGCCTCTGGTGGTGACTTGCCGTCATTTGGAGACTCCCTGGGATTTATTGATCAGCCTCCTGTTTATACTGGTATTTATCTCGGGTAAGGGAAGACCTCCGGTATAGGGGTGCAGGCTGAAAGGAAAACGGCTCCCAACGGGGCCCCAATGGAGAACTTAGGGAACTTTTGGTTTGTCAGGGAGGGGACATGGCGCCTAGAGGGCCCCTGATGTATGGGCTTTTTTTTTTCCCCCACCAAAAAAAAGAAGAATTAAGAGGGAAGAAAGAGGAAGGGCTATAGGGATTTAATTATTTTTCTTTTCCTCTCTTCCCCTTTCCGCCTACAGGGCACGGCCCCCCCTCGGGCCTGGGCCGTTGCCGGAGAGGGTCTTCTATGGTGATGGCAGATTGCTCCTCCCTGCTCGGCTCCTCCCCTGTGGTGGGACCAGCAGGGGGGAGGGAATGCGGCGGGAGGATGGTATTTGGGTGGTCCAAATGTTTATACACTCTGGGTTGAAAGGACTGTTTTGGTTACATGTACTTGTATTGTTTTTTATGTTGCTGAATGTTCTCCATGGTATGCAGCGCCATGGTCTTTTATGTTTAAATTGCTGTTGAGATACTGACTAACTATTTGCAGGCCCTACGGGGGCTGCATTAGATTGCAGGCTGTTGAGGTGGTACTGTACCGATGGGATCCAATCTCTGAAGTGCCCTACCTCCTCCCCCAATAGGCCCTGACTGCCTTGATTGGCAGTTACTCTCCGTTTGGAGACTTAGTACTCCCCCGACCTCACCACACCCCCGTCCCTGCTATCCCCCTTTTCTCTCTTGGACTACTCTTAGTCCTTCCCTATCCTTTCTTCTTGACTTACCTCCTTTCCATCCTCCGGTCCCCCCCCCCCCTTTTTTTTTTCTTCTCTTTCTCTCTCTCTCTTCTTCTATTTGACTCCGGTGGGGACCGCCGGCCCGGGACTGCAACCACCATGGCCTTGAAGTTGGTTTCCTGGTATGTTAAGGGACTGAAAAAAGGTCTAGCTGCCTGACGGAGTTATGGCGGATGAGGTCTCAGGTAGTCTTCCTCCAGGAGACCCACTTCCTGTCAGACCAGATCCCAAAACTCTACAGCAAACACTTCCCCCTGGCATACCATAGCACTTCATCTACCTCTAAGTCGAAGGGCACGTGTATCCTCCTTGCTAAAACTGTTCCGGTGGCGGCTAATAGACCTCCAGACTGATAGTGAAGGGAGGTACCTCTTTGTTAAGGGTACACTCCACTCGAAAACTTTTACCCTCGCGAACCTATACATGCCGAATGTAGATCAGTTCCCGTCCCTGGACGCTTGCCTGGACGCCCTGGCCTCTTTCACAGAAGGAACCTTGATTGTGGGGGGTGACTTTAACCTTACCATTGATCCCCACAAGGATTCGTCGACAGGGGCCTCCGCCCTCTCTGCGAGAACGCGCACACCCAAATTAGAGAGTTGCTTTACTCCCACCGCTTGATAGACATTTGGCGCACCCTCCATCCACAGGAGAGGGATTACACGTTCTTCTCCGCTGTCCATGGGTCGTACTCAAGAATAGACATGTTTCTGGTCGCCCACGGTACGATACCTCTAGTCTCTGATGCTCGGATAGGTCATATAGCCTTGTCGGATCATGCCCCGATCTCCATGGTGCTGAATCTGCTACCTGAGCCTCGTGGTTCGACCTATTGGAGGCGAAATGAGTCCCTCCTGAAGGATCCGGATATGCACGCGGATATAACCCGGGAAATAGAGTGCTTTTTTGAGAACAATAACGACTCAGTCCCCAATCCCCTCACAGTCTGGGCTGCCCACAAATGCTACTTAAGGGGTATTCTTATTAAACACGGACATAGACTCAAAGCAGCCAGGTCAAAGGCCCTCTCTGAGCTTATCTCCAAGTTACATGTGTGCGAGCAACGACACAAGTCCCATCCAAACAGCGCCCTAGAGGCAGAGGTAGGGGAACTTAGAGAAAAAATTAGGGAATACTCCCTCTTTCAAGCTAAAACCAAACTCTTGTGGATTCGTAGAGCTTATTATGAATTCGGAGACAAGTGTAGTAGGTCTCTAGCAAACGCTTTACGGGCACAGCGTAATGCGTCTTATATCCCGGCCATCTCTTCTGCCACGGGATCCAACATCCATGACTCAAAAGGTATCGCAGAGAACTTCCGTTCCTTCTATGAGGACCTGTACAATCTGCACCCTCAGCCATCGGGAAACCACCCCCAAGCCCACTCTGAAGCCATTGAATCTTACCTTGCATCAGTGAGCCTACCTTCCCTGACGGAGGAAGATGTGGAGACACTTTCACAACCTATCTCCCTGGAGGAATTATCGGCTGCCTTGGCAGGCTCCCCCAAGGGCAAGGCGCCTGGCCCGGATGGATTTACCATCCCTTACTATAAAGCATTCCAACCCCTGCTAGCCACGCCGTTTATCGCTGCCTTCAATGCCATATTGGAAGGCCAGAATGTCCCGCCGGACCTTCTTCAGGCCAGTATTTCGGTCATACCCAAACAGGAGAAGGACCCGCTGCTCTGCTCGAGTTACAGGCCCATCTCATTACTGAATTGCGACCTCAAGCTGTTTACAAAATACTGGCGGAGAGGCTGGCACCTATTCTTCAGCGACTGGTACCCCTGGATCAAGTGGGTTTCATTCGCTGTAGAGAAGCTAGAGACAGCACCACGAGGACTATTGACGTAATAGCCAGAGCCAAATGCCTTAAAGTCCCGATTATGTTTTTATCTGTAGATGCCAAAAAGGCATTTAACAGAGTGAGCTGGCCCTTTCTCCTGGCCACCCTGAGACACCTAGGTCTGCCTCCTCCTATGATTTCCTGGATAGCGGCCCTCTACTCGTCCCCTTCAGCGGTAGTTAGGGTTAACGGGGCCACCTCAGCTCGCTTTACAATTAGTATTGGTACAAGGCAGGGGTGCCCGCTGTCTCCCCTTCTATTCATGCTTTCCCTTGAGCCCCTCCTTCAACACATTAGACTTAACGCCAATATCAAGGGTCTAGAAACGTTGTCATACCACCACAAGGTCGCTGCCTTTGCAGACAACCTGTTGTCTCTACCGGTACTCTTATCGGAAATAAGACGCTACGGAACGCTTTCAGATTTCAAGATTAATTTACAGAAATCGGAGGCACTTAACGTCTCCTTATCCTCTAACACCCAGGCCCATATAAGCAAAAATTTTCCCTTCCGCTGGGCGACTCAAGCCATCCAATATTTGGGCACCAAGATCCCCAAACCTTATTTTTCGGCTGAATTTTTAACCCCTTTTAAAGACGTTCACCGCGGACCTGGAAAGGTGGTCAAATTTGGCAACCTCCTGGTTTGGTAGGTGTAATGTACTCAAAATGAACGTAATGCCGAGGTTATTATACCGTTTGCAGGCCCTACCTATTAAGATCCCCCAATCCTTTTTCAGAGCGCTGCGCTCCATGTTTAGTAAGTACGTGTGGCGGAATAGACCGCAGAGACTTAGCCGAACATTGCTCCAAGGATCAAAGCACAGGGGGGGGGGCTCCCGGACCCTGCTTTGTATTATACGGCGGTTCACATGAGTAGGACGGTAGACTGGTGCAGGCACATGGCGGATAAACTCTGGGTCCGTTTGGAGTGTGAATCGATCTCGTTCCCTATTGAGGGATTGCCTTGGAGTGGGACCAGCCTGACCGAGATGGCACTGGTACATCCCCTTATTGAGCCCATGCTACGGGAACTGCACAGGTATTTCAAACTGGCAGGAGTGCCTGGATTTCCCTCACCCTTGACCCCCATAGTGGGACACCCACACTTTGTGCCAGGCGCATCTGATAAATCCTTCCAACTTCAACAGGACAGGGACCTAGCCCGGGCCTCCCACTTCTTGGGAGCAGGGGATTGGAGAGATCCCTCGGCTCTATATGGGACGCTAGGGAACACCGCGATGGGCAGGTGGAAACAAGCCCAACTTTCCCACTTCCTCAAATCATTACCACACAGTGACCGCTTCCGCAGATCTTTAACCCCATTCGAGGAGATGTGCGTGGGAGAGGGATCGATCCGCGGATCACTATCACTCTCGTATGGCATCCTCTTGGACCATTCCTCACAGGGGGACCCGCCTTTCATTAGAAAATGGGAGAGGGACCTCAATGTTAAATTTTCGACAGACCAAAAGAACCGGGCGCTCCTTTTTGCTCACAAGTCTTCCTTGTGTAGCAAATATCAAGAAATCACTTACAAAATTTTGACCCGCTGGTACAGGACTCCCACGGTCCTAGCTGCCATCTTTCTGGGACACAGCCCAATGTGCTGGCGGTGCGGTACGCAAGCAGGTACGTTGCTTCATATCTTTTGGGAATGCCCGCAGTTAACTCAGTTCTGGAGACAAGTTCTTAAGATCACTCATGACCTCACCACGGTAGACCTTCGGGATAATCCAGCTGCGATATTCCTCAATCTAACTCCTATGTCTGGTAAACGATACCGTAAATCTCTATTGAAACACCTTTTGAATGCGGCCAGGGCATGCATACCTAGTATGTGGAGGCAACAGTCCTCACTGGCAGTAACACAATGGTTCGCGAGGATCAGTGACATCTATCGTATGGAGCAACTGACGGTGACCATGTGGGATAGGGAGGAGGAACACGATGCCCGTTGGATGCCCTGGAACCTTTTCAGGTTTTCTGATGAATATAAGACCTATCTGTGAGTCCCATGGTGGGAGGTGAAGGGAGGGCCTGGCTCGTGGGAACCACTGGAGTCTCCCCCCCTTATCTCACCCCGTTTGGACCGCGCTGGTCCACATTACCCCCCTTCTTTCCCCTACTGTTTTTTCTCTTCTTGCTCAACAGTGCCACCTATCAGTGCCCATCTTTGCCCATCAGTGCCGCCTTATCTGTGCCCATCAGTACTGCCTTATCTGTGCCTATAGGTGCCACCTTATCTGTGCCTATTAGTGTTGCCTTAACTGTGCCTATCAGTGCCCACCAGTGCAGCCTATCAGTGCCCACCAGTGCCGCCTCATCAGCGCATTTCAATGAAGGAGAAAAATGACCTGTTTGCAAAATTTTATAACAAACTATTAAACATGATTTTTTTTTTTTTTTTACTTTGAATCTTTTTTGGTTTGTTTAGCAAAAAATAAAACTCCCAACTGTAATTAAATACCACCAAAAGAAAGCTCTATTTGTGGGGAAAAAAATGATAAAAATTTCATTTGGGTACGGTGTTGTATGGCCACGCAATTGTCATTCAAAGTGCATCAGCCCTGAAAGCTGAAAATTGGTCTGGGCAGGAGGGGGGTTTAAGTGCCCAGTAAGCAAGTGGTTAAAGAACTTTACAAATGATTTTTTTCCCCAAAATAAATTCTGTAGACGTGAGCATCGTTAGCCTTTATGACTTCATTTCAGAGCATAAAGAAAACTTTTATCTATTTTTTTTATGTGTTTGCAAAAATCCCCAGTTGCCAAAAATACTGAAGGCCAGTCCCCTAAAGCCTTTAATAAATGAAAATGAAATCTAATAAAAAAAAAGAATAAGCTAATCAATAGGCAAGTCATTTTAAATCTGTAATTCTTTCTTAGTACAGTAGAGGGCAATATTTTCCCACAGAGTCAATGAACACAGTAATTACAGAGCTACAGGTCTTTACATATCTACTGAAAATTGCAATTTCTGGTCTACAACAATCCTGTAGTTCCCTCCACATCCAGATTATTTGATACAATAGTAGTGTAATATTGTGGCTTTTTGAATAGACCAGTGGTTCCCAACCTTAGTCCTCATGTACCCTGATGAGGTCATGTTTTCAGAATTCCCTTTACCTTGCACATGTTCTGTAAATCAATGTCATGTAAATGTGGGTTGTGAGGGTTCTGGGGACCCTTCCTCTTCTGTGACATTGAACTGAACACTGCTCAAGTCTAAAGCAATTTGATTATACAATCTCCCTTAGATCTACCATCTATGTAGTACAGGATTGGATACAATTTGAATTGATTGTTTAGGTGTGTCCTCATATTTGCATAATTTTGGTAAATCTAAAGGAGATTGTACAATCTGATTGTATGGTGTATAGCCATCTTTAGACGGGTTAGAGTTTCTTGATGCTGTCATGACCAAACCCATGGTGTCCAGAAGACGTCACCTCCTTGACAGGCACTGACACATGCACAATACTTCTTCTGTTATTCCTTGAAACCATTCCTAGCGTAAGTAAAGGCCCGTTCTGACGTAATTTGTATGGTATAAACCTTGAGAAGGTTCCAGGTCTGCACATGCCTTATGCAAACTTATGCCGCGTACACACGATCAAACAATCGGGTGCAAAAGTCCGGTAAACTCAAGTCCGCCGGACAATCCCCCTGTGTGTAGCCTCCGGCGTACTTTTTTTACCTGAAAGTAGCGTGCTCGGACAAGGGTCTTATGTGGACCTGGGGGGGACCCCCACGCCGATTTTTTCGGCGTTGGGGTTCCCCTTTAAGTCCATACCAGGTGGCGGGGCTAGCGACGTCTCCTTCACAGGCCCCGCCTACCTGGAGATGTGCTCAATATGAGCGGACTTTCCTCCGCGTGTGTTCATTTCAAAAGTACGGCGGACTTAGTATGCCGTATTAGTCCGCTGAAAAAGTGCCGTGTGTGGGCAAGTAGCCCGTTCGGAAAGTCCGGCGGACAGTCCGGCGGGAAGTCCGGTGGACTTAGTCGGCTACGTGTGTACGCGCCATTAGGCAACCCAACAACCAACTGAAGACGCACACACAGCAGGCTGATAAAATTTTTGCTAATCTTTTAGATTGTAAGCTCTAATGAACAGGGCCATTTGATTCCTCCTGTATTGAATTGTATTGACACTGTACTGTTTGCCCTAAGGTTGTTATTCACTGTGCAAACTGTTGGCGCTATATAAATCCTGTATAATAATAATAATAATAATAATAATAATAATAATAATTTAAGGACAGCTGCTTAGTGTTGCCAGCCTGGAATAGGAAGTACTGTTACTGGCAGGATCTCCAGGTAACGCTTAATTTGCACAAGCAAATGTAGTCTAAAAGATTCATGAGAAATTATTTTCTTAAGACAACTGTATATAGTGAGACATGGTGCCAAACATACTAAAAAGTAGATTTAGGGTTCATATTCACTTTAACCACTTCAGTACCATTTTTCCATTTTCACTGCTGTGATAGCTGGATTGACAAGTACAGTAAGCCTTGGATTGAGAGTAACTTGGGTTGAGAGTGTTTTGCAAGGCAAGCAAATTTTTTTACTTGTCTCAAAGGAGAAGGCCTTCAAAAAATATGAGGTTGAGGGATCATCATCAGCATTCACACTTTATAAAGAATGCAACAAGATATGTAAGGTTGCAATTAGGGCGGCTAAGATAGGACACAAAAGACACATAGCGGAGGAAAGCAAAAAAAATCCCAAGAAATTCTTTGAGAATGTAAACAGTAAAAAAGGGAGGACAGACCATATTGGCCCCATAAAGAATTAGGAAGGACGCCTGGTTACAAAGGATGGGGAGATGACAAATGTATTAAATGTATTCTTCTCCTCATTCTTCTCAAGGGAATCGGGGGGCTTCAGCAACCTAAACTGCCTTGTTTATCTTCATGACACATCACAGGAAGCACCTCCATGGTTAACAGAGGACAGAATTAAAATCAGACTTGGGAAACTTAACATTAATAAATCACTGGGACCAGATGGCTTGCACCCGAGGGTACTTAGGGAACTCAGTCAAGTAATTTCAAGACCATTGTTCCTATTTTTACTGACAGCCTACTGACTGGAATGGTACCAGCTGATTTTAGAAAAGCCAATGTAGCCCCAATATTTAAAAAGGGCCAAAAATACATCTCTGGGAATTACAGACCAGTTAGCCTAACATCAATAGTATGCAAGCTCTTGGAGGGGATGATAAGGGACTATATACAATATTTTAGTAATGAGAATGGTATCATTAACAGTAATCAGCAAAATCTAGATAGACCACGTCTACGGGCTTTCCTTTATCTAGATGGCAACTCACCTCCTCATAGAAGGTTAATAGATTGGTTTGGCAAGAATGGTTCTTCATGAACAAATTAAATAGGATCGGTGAGTTGCCATCTAGATAAAGGAAAGCCCGTAGATGTGGTGTATCTGAATTTTTCAAAAGCATTTGACACAGTTCCCCATAAACCTTTACTGTACAAAAAAAGGTCCATTGGCATGGACCATAAGGTGAGTACATGGATTGAAAACTGGCTACAAGGGCGAGTTCAGAGGGTGGTGATAAATGGGGAGTACTTGGAATGGTCAGGGGTGGGAAGTGGGGTCCCCCCAAGGTTCTGTGCTGGGACAGATCCTATTTAATTTGTTCCTAAATGACCTGGAGGATGGGGTAAACAGTCCAATCTATCTATTTGCGGACAATGCTAAGCAGGGAAATAACTTCTCCGCAGGATGTGGAAACCTTACAAAAAGATCTGAACAAATTAATGGGGTGGGCAACTACATGGCAAATGAGATTTAATGTAGAAAAATGTAAAATAATGCATTTAGGTGGCAAAAATATGAATGCAATCTATACACAGGGGGAGAACCTCTGGGGGAATCTAGGATGGAAAAGGATGTGGGGGTCCTAGTAGATGATGGGCTTAGCAATGGCATGCAATGCCAAGCGACTGCTAAAAAAGCAAACAGAATATTGGCATACATTAAAAAGGCGATCAACTCCAGATATAAAATGATGATTCTCCCGCTCTACAAGACTCTGGTGCGGCCACAGCTAGAGCATGCTGTCCAGTTCTGGGCACCAGTCCTCAGGAAGGATGTACTGGAAATGGAGCGAGTACAAAGAAGGGCAACAATGCTAATAAAGGGTCTGGAGGATATTAGTTATGTTAATGTTAGTTATGAGGAAAGGTTGCGAACACTGAACTTATTCTCTCTGGAGAAGAGACGCTTGAGAGGGGATATGATTTCAATTTACAAATACCATACTGGTGACCCCACAATAGGGATAAAACTTTTTCACGGAAGGGAGTTTAATAAGACACAGGGCCACTCATTAAAATTATAAGAAAAGAGGTTTAACTAGGGATGAGCTTCGTGTTCGAGTCGAACATATGTTCGAATCGAACATCGGCTGTTCGCCCGTTCGGCGAATTCCGAACGTTCTGGGCCGTTTGCGCCAAATTCGTGTGGCGCTCATGGCCCACAATGCACTGCGATGGCGCAGTGCATTGCTGGCTCATGATTGGCCAAGCATGCACTGTGACCCCGCATGCTTGGCCAATCACAGCGCCGGCAGCGAGGAGAGCCATGATTGGCCACAGGCAGGATGCCTGTGGCCAATCATAGCTCAGTCTGTGTAGTACACGCCCCACACTATATAAGGCCGCCAGCGCGGCGGCCTTGTGTAGTGTGTTGGCGTCTGAAGCAGTTAGTGGGTGTTCTGCGTACCTTCAACACAGTATACACCGATCGTTATCGGCCGATTTTCGTTCTTGCTCTTCTGTAGTGGTTGTTGTCTGCGTGCCCTGACCGCAGTATACACCACTATATTCACCTATATAGCTAGCGATATATCTATCTTTTATAAGAGAGCTTGCAGTCAGTGTTAGGAGCTTGTGCGTGCTGTCTGCGTGCACTGAACCCAGTACACACCGCTATATCCACCTATATAGCAAACTATCTTGCTCGTTTTAAATAGAGCTTGCAGTCAGCGGTAGGAGCTTGTGCGTGCTGTCTGCGTGCTCTGAACCCAGTACACACCGCTATATCCACCTATATAGCAAACTATCTTGCTCGTTTTAAATAGAGCTTGCAGTCAGCGGTAGGAGCTTGTGCGTGCTGTCTGCGTGCTCTGAACCCAGTACACACCGCTATATCCACCTATATAGCAAACTATCTTGCTCGTTTTAAATAGAGCTTGCAGTCAGCGGTAGGAGCTTGTGCGTGCTGTCTGTGTGCTCTGAACCCAGTACACACCCCTATATCCACCTATATAGCAAACTATCTTGCTTGTTTTAAATAGAGCTTGCAGTCAGCGTTAGGAGCTTGTGCGTGCTGTCTGCGTGCTCTGAACCCAGTACACACCCCTATATCCACTTATATAGCAAACTATCTTGCTCGTTTTAAATAGAGCTTGCAGTCAGCGGTAGGAGCTTGTGCGTGCTGTCTGCGTGCTCTGAACCCAGTACACACCGCTATATCCACCTATATAGTAAACTATCTTGCTCGTTTTAAATAGAGCTTGCAGTCAGCGGTAGGAGCTTGTGCGTGCTGTCTGCATGCTCTGAACCCAGTATACACCCCTATATCCACCTATATAGCAAACTATCTTGCTCGTTTTAAATAGAGCTTGCAGTCAGCGGTAGGAGCTTGTGCGTGCTGTCTGCGTGCTCTGAACCCAGTATACACCGCTATATCCACCTATATAGCAAACTATCTTGCTCGTTTTAAATAGAGCTTGCAGTCAGTGGTAGGAGCTTGTGCGTGCTGTCTGCGTGCTCTGAACCCAATATACACCGCTATATCCACCTATATAGCAAACTATCTTGCTCGTTTTAAATAGAGCTTGCAGTCAGCGGTAGGAGCTTGTGCGTGCTGTCTGCGTGCTCTGAACCCAGTATACACCGCTATATCCACCTATATAGCAAACTATCTTGCTCGTTTTAAATAGAGCTTGCAGTCAGTGGTAGGAGCTTGTGCGTGCTGTCTGCGTGCTCTGAACCCAGTATACACCGCTATATCCACCTATATAGCAAACTATCTTGCTTGTTTTAAATAGAGCTTGCAGTCAGCGGTAGGAGCTTGTGCGTGCTGTCTGCGTGCTCTGAACCCAGTATACACCGCTATATCCACCTACATAGCTCTTCTCTATTTGAGCCATCTGCAGGAGTTAGTGGAAGTTGTGTGTGCCTCCAGCACAATATACACTACCCAATTGCTGTTTTTCCCAACTCCCTTCAGGCCATTACCATGTCTGGAAGGCCAGCAAAGAGAGGCAGACAGGCGCGAGACGATAAAAGAGGGCAAGCAGGCTCTGTGTCTAGAGACAACAGTGCTGGTAGTGGACGCGGTGCATCGTCATCATCAGCACGTGGCCATGGGACACGCTTGTCCTTCTTTTCGGCAGCTTTGGGGAAAAAGGCATTGTAAAAAAAATGTAAAAAAGAAAAACGAATTTGTAAAATAAGTGATTAAACAATAATAATAATAAAAAAAAAAGACTGAAAAAATCCACTGCTGTACTGACAATGTCCACTGCCCTACTGACACTGTCCACTCCCCCCCCCCCCCCACGTCCCCAAAAACAATGTAAAAAAAACTATTTAAAAAATACATTAAACAAATAATAAAAAAATGTAATTGTAAGAAATAATAAAAAAAAAAATTAAAATAAAAAACTACTGACACCATCCACTGCCCTACTGTCCACCCCCTCCCCCCAAAGCATTGTGAAAAAGATATATTAAAAAAAAAAAAAAAAAAATTATAAAAAAATGTTCTAAAAAATTATAAAAAAAATGTTCATTGCTCTACTGACACCATCCACTGCTCTACTGACAATAATCATTTTGGAAAAATGAAAAAAAATAACAAAAAAATTTAATTGTAAGGAAAACTAAAATTGTAAAAAAATATAAATAAAGAACTGCTGACACCGTTCACTGCCCTCCTGACACGATCCTGCACATACTACCCACCGCTGTATACACCACACTCCTCACCTACACATACTACCCACTGCCCCATAAACTCTGCACTCCTCTCCTGCACATACTATCCACCGCTGTACACTCCGCACTCCTCTCCTGCACATAAACGTTACATTCCGCACTCCTCTCCGGCACATAATATTCACCACCATACACTCCACATCCCTCTCCTGCACATACTACCACCACTAGACACTTTGCATGGTACATTCCCTATTTAACATTACCACATTCTGCACTACGTGAGTCATCTCTGACCACCCCCCCTTTAAGCTATGCCCAATATTAAGCACAATTTAAACCACGCCCAGCTATGCGCGAAACATTTTTTTTCCGTTCATACCTAGGGGCCACTTTTGATCTTGCACACAGGCCCACTGATTTTATGATATGCCTGACCCTGATATGACGTGGTTGTGATCAGGATGCTGGTAAGGTGTATGTAGGTGATCAGGATGCTGGTATGGTGCATGGATGTGATCAGGATACTGGTTTGGTGTATGGTGGTGATCAGGATGCTGGTATGGTGTATGGTGGTGATCAGGATGCTGGTATGATGTATGGCGGTGATCAGGGCACTGATATGGTGTATGGCGGTGATCAGGGCACTGATATGGTGTATGGCAGTGATCAAGGCACTGATATGGTGTATGGCAGTGATCAGGGCACTGATATGGTGTATGACGGTGATCAGGACATTGTTATGGTGTATTATAGTGTACCTATGAGCAGTGGTGACACTGGGACAAGTGACAGGGGCTGGCTGCACTCTACATTTGTATTATGCTGGGGCAGTGATCAGGGACACTGGGGCAGGTTGGAACTGCAGTCTGTGGGTGTACATGCACTGTGACACTGTGTACTCTCACATGCTGCAGCAACGGTTCTGTGAGAGCAGAGAGAACCAATGTTTCTATTCATTTTCCTTTGAGTACTATGTGATGGCTGTGATTGGACACAGCAATCACTTGGTACAAGACCATGTGATCACCCAGACACAGCAGTAACATGATCCGCTCTGTCTGGGGGACACACCGATCACTGGGCTGCTCTTTCAGCCCTCGATGTGGACTGATGTAGAGGTACGTTATCCCGCATCGGCGCAGCTTCCCGTCTGGCTTTTATGGGCTGTGGGCGGATGGGAAGCGGTTAAAGTACATATTGATAGCGGTCGGTTTCTCCACTGGGAAGATTCACCCTCTTTATTTGATTGTTGTCACCTGGACAGAAAGTGATGAGGAAATTTTACAGTTGTCACTGGAACAGGAGGTGATGGGAAGTCTTATAATGAGGACACCTGAATGACAACTGTGTAAGTGGAAATTTGCCCTCCCTTTACAAAGATTTCTTCTCACTTCCTGTAGTGCCATTAGTAAAGGGAAAGCTCTCAACAAGACAGATATGGCAAATAATAAATAACTCAAACCTGAGGCAGATTTTAAAGCTGAACTATGAAGAAAAGAAAAAACATTCTCCACTCTATCAAAGATTTAAAAAATGTCTTCATATATACTTAAATTGCACTGTAAGGCTTTATGTTTATTGCAAGCTCTTCCATCAATTCACATATTTTCTCCACCAGCACCCATATTTTGCTGCTGAAATGGTTAGAAAAACTTTAGAAATGCAGAAAAGAACCTATCCCACGGATGAGCTATGAAGCATGCAGAATGTCCTTCACACCCAGTGATTTATGATATTTTCATTGTATGTGTTGCTGGGGAGTTGTATAGAAATAAAGGTGTGTGATAGTACAAACCTAATGCTCAATACTAATTCTTTAATTGAGCATTAAGGATGATGTCTGAGATCCGCCTTTTATAATTGTCCGCTAAGCATTTGTATATAAAGTGTTATTATATATTTCACTGCTAATAGAAAATTAATGAATAAGTTACTGCCTTCATTTTCAAGACAAGTATCAATCCTTTCCTGACGGTGCCAGACACAGATAGGAATATTTCATAGGCGGCTTCTCGCCTCTTTCAATTGATGGCAAAATACTAGATGTTTGTGACTTGGCATAATATATAGCGATGGGGCAGTATGTGGATTAGGGTTTGTTTACCAAGGGACAGTAAAAGCAGGCTCAAGCTAGTGATTTTACCCTCCTTCGGCCATACATCTGAAGCCGCTGATCAGTGTATTCTGAAAGCGAAGAGTCCCTCTGTCAGAATTCAGAGGGGGAGATTCCTTCCTCTAATGCTCCACATTACTTGTGTGGCTGAAGGATTCTGTTAATTTTGTTTGTTCAGTCCTCTAACTGAACAGAAAAACAAAACAACCCATCTATGGCCAGCTTAAAAAGGGATTCCCCCCCCCCCCCCTATTTGGGGAGATATCCTAACTTCCTGTTGTATCTCTGGTACAAGAAGTGAAGGGAAATTCCCCCAGTGGTACACAGCAAAAAGTAACCTGCCATGGGGATTTAACCTTTCCCAACTCTATCTGAAAACCACATGACTTTATTTTGATACACCTACTAGATGGGTTGTAATGGCATAGTAAGTGGTCTAGGCTGGATACACAGGTCGATGGGTAAGATATTTAAGGACAGCAATTTAAGATTGGAGTGGTGTTGGGAGTATTTTTTATGGCAAATCTCCTATGCCATGGTCTGGAACTGGTTAAATTCTAATGCCGCCTACACACGACCGGACTTTTTCCGGCAGACTTGGTCCGGCGGACCGGAATCCATCGGACAATTCGATCATGTGTGGGCTCCAGCGGACTTTTTTTTCCCAAAAGTCTGAGGGACCTAGAATATATGTGAATACCAAAAAGAGAAGAAGCCCTATACATACTAGAAGAATATATACAGTATCTCACAAAAATGAGTACACCCTTGACATTTTTGTAAATATTTTATTATAGCTTTTCATGTGACAACACTGAAGAAATTACACTTTGCTACAGCATGTCTTTGGAGTGTGGGAGGAAACTGGACTACCTGGAGGAAACCCACGCAGGCACAGGGAGAACATGCAAACTCCAGGCAGATGGTGTCCGTTATACCACTGTGCTGTCCCTATTGGGCCCAATTAGCCATTTTCCCTCCCCGATGTAATGTGTCTCATTAGTGTTACAAAGTCTCAGGTGTGAATGGGGAGCAGATGTGTTAAATGTGATGTTATCGCTCTCACTCTCTCATACTGGTCACTGGAAGTTCAACATGGTACCTCATGGCAAAGAACTCTCTGAAAAGTAATTGTTGCTCTCCATAAAGATGACTTAGGCTATAAAAAGATTGGCAAGACTTTGAAACTGATCTGTAGCACGGTGGCCAAGACCATACAGCGGTTTAACAGGACAGGTTCCACTCAGAAGTTGAGTACATGTGCTCAGTGTCGTATCCAGGGGTTGTCTTTGAGAAATAGATGTATGAGTACTGCTGGCATTGCTGCAGAGGTTGAAGGGGTGGGGGGGGGGGGGGTCAGCCTGTCAGTGCTCAGACCATACGCCGCATACTGCATGAAATTGGTCTACGGGGCTGTCATACCAGAAGGAAGCCTCTTCTAAAGATGATGCACAAGAAAGTCCGCAAACAGTTTGCTGAAGACAAGCAGACTAAAGACATGGATTACTGTAACCATGTCCTGTGGTCTGATGAGACCACAGGACATAGTTACAGCTTCACAGCCTGGACCACACTGTGCATGTACCAGTCGCACTGCACTGTCCTGATTGGCCGAGCAATCTTCTGGAACCTGTGATGTGTCCCAGAAGATTGCAGAGAGGGGGAGAGAAGGAGTTGCCTAGGCAGCGTGCCCGGAAGTGGGAGCTGGGTACCTGTCAAAATTAGGTACCCACTCCCCCTCCAAAAACAAATGGCATGCCAAATGAGGCATGACAGGGGGTTATGACTCCTTAAAGTGAAAGTTCAACTTTTGGGTGGAACTCCACTTTAATAATATAACTTAGATCACAAAATCTTCAGTTTTACTCAAATTAGGTGATGCAAAAATGATTACAATGAATACACCCCACAACAAAAACTACTACAGCTAATATTTTGTATGACTGCCATGATTTGTAAGGACAGCACTAAGTCTTCTAGGCATGGAATGAACGAGATGGTGACATAATGTAACATCTATCTTTTTCCATTCTTCAAGAAACTTAGAGCCTGGATACAGGATGGAGAGTGATGCTCAACTTGTCTCTTAAGAATATCCTATAGGTGTTAGACATGTGCAGAGTAAAATATTTTGTTTCGGAATTTAGTTTTCGTCCGAAAAATTACTTATTTAGTTACTCCCGAAATTCGTTTTTATTTATTTTGTTTTTCGTTCAAAAATTGCATTCGTCCGAAAATCCACATGAATTTCGGTCGAATCTGTCTTTGAAGGCTTATGGTGTCTGTCGAATGTATAAAGAAGATTCGACGGAGCTAGTATATAGCATACTTCGTGTGAACTTTAGAACCCTATTAAAGTCTATGGGACTCCAACGTTCAAAATCGAAAGTGCTAATTTTAAAGGCTAATATGCAAGTTACTGTCCTAAAAAGTGTTTGGGGACCCGGGACATGTATCAATGCAAAAAAAAGTTTTAAAAACGGCCGTTTTTGCGGGAGCAGTGATTTTAATAATAATTAAAGTGAAACAATAAAAGTGTAATATTCCTTTAAATTTCGTAGCTGGGGGGTGTCTATAGTATGCCTGTGAAGGGGCGCATGTTTCTGGTGCTTAGAACTGTCCCTGCACAAAGTGTCATTTATGCAGGAAAAAAAGTCCTTTAAAATCAATCGCAGCTATTATGAATTGTCGGCTCCGTAATACAGAGAACACTCATTGAAAGTCATTGATAAAAATAAATAAATAAATAAAAAAGCACGTGGGGGTCCCCTAAATTGAATTACCAGGCCCTTCAGGTCTGGTATGGATATTAAGGGGAACCCTGCGTCAAATTTTTTAAAAAAATTGATGTGGGGTTCCCCCTAAATATCCATACCAGACCCTTCAGGTCTGGTATGGATATTAAGGGGAGCCCCGCGTCAAATTAAAAAAAAAATTGACGTGGGGGTCCCCCTTAAAATCCATACCAGACCCTTTAACCCGAGCACGCAACCTGGCAGGCTGCAGGAAAAGAGGGGGGGATGAGAGAGCGGCCCCCCTCCCTCCTGAACTGTACCAGGCCACATGCCCTCAACATTGGGAGGATGCTTTGGGGGTCTGTGACCCCTCAAAGCACCATGTCCCCATGTTGATGCGGAGAAGGGCCTCATCCCCACAACCCTGGCCGGTGGTTGTGGGGGTCTGCGGGCGGGGCTTATCAGAATCTGGAAGCCCCCTTTAACAAGGGGACCCCCAGATCCTGGCCCCCCCTGTTTGAAATGGTAATGGGGTACAAAAGTACCCCTACCATTTCACAAAGAAAGGGTATAAAATTGTTAAATAAGACAAACACACTTTCAATGAGTGTTCTCTGTATTACGGAGCCAACAATTCATAATAGCTGCAAGTGATTTTAAAGGACTTTTTTTCCTGCATAAATGACACTTTGTGCAGGGACAGTTCTAAGCACCAGAAACATGCACCCCTTCACAGGCCTACTATAGACACCCCCCCCCCCCTACGAAATTTAACGGAATATTACACTTTTATTGTTTCACTTTAATCATTATTAAAATCAATGCTCCCAAAAAAACTGACGTTTTTAAAACTTTTTTTTGCATTGGGGCAGGACCCGGGTCCCCAAACACTTTTTAGGACAGTAACTTGCAGAATCTTTTCTCTCTGTCAAATCTTTTTTCTCTGTCAAATTTTTTCTCTATATATTCTTGGACTAATAGAGGTAAGGTTAGGCACATTCGACCACAGGTTCTATAGACACAGATTATTGTCAGAGTCACATCGAATCTCCTATTCTGCATCGAACTGTTGTAACAATGAGAAACGAAAACAAAGCATTTATTTATGTCGGATCTTCTGTTTTTCGGATTCTGTGCTTTCGTTATCGTTTGTCAAAACGAAAACGAAAATAGCTGAAATTTGGACGAAAATGCATTCGGACGAAAACTAATGCACATGTCTAATAGGTGTTCGATTAGGTTCAGATCAGGAGACATACTTGGCCACTGAATCACTTTCACCCTGTTCTTCTTCAGAAATGCAACAGTGGCCTTAGATGTGTGTTTTGGACTATTGTCAAGTTGCAAAAGTGCACGATGACCAAGGGCACAGACTGATAGTAGCTTCTTTTTCAATATGGAGCAGTACATCTGTGAATTCCTGATACCATCAATAGTTTGTAGCTCCCCGACACCAGCAGCACTCATGCAGCCCCACAGAAGGACACTGCCACCACCATGTTTCACTGTGACACCATTAATTTTTCTTTGTATTCCTCACCTTTGCGATGCCATACACTTTTGACGCCATCAGTTCCAAAAACATTTGTCTTGGTATCCTCACTCCAGAGTACAGAGTGCCAGTAGTGTTCTTTTTCAGCATGGACCCTGGCAAATTCTAGGCGAGCTTTAGGAGAGGCTTTCTTCCTGGATGACACCCAAGGGGTCTATATATATATATATATATATATATATATATATATATATATACTACTTTACATTGTAGCACAGTGTCATTTCTTCAGTGTTGTCACATGAACAGATATAATAAAATATTTACAAAAATTGTGAGGGGTGTACTCACTTTTGTGAGATACTGCATATAGAAACCAGTCAAGGGATTGCTGCACTTAAAATTATTTATTCAAAAATAGTCACATACAAGTGAATTGCATATCCTGCCAGTTCCAGTTGAACAGTTTCGGGCTGTAAATCTTGCACCCTTCTTCAGGGTGGAACAAAATTATAATGACAAATAGTTTCACATCTCTTATCTCTTTTATATCACCACATTTCACACAACAGGAATCAGTTAGGCAATCTTTGCACATTTAAGTCAGAAATGGAAATTTGCATAAGTCCATCCTATTCTTAGAAAGACAGACTGACAAGATGTAATCACCCTTCAAAATCCAGTAGGAAGAACTCCAGCCGTATCCCATTATAAAAAACATATATAAGATAAATATGCACACATAAAAAGATATATATAAAAAGATTTGTTACTATCACCAATGGGAATATCCCATCCATTTAAATACATTTTCCATGAGAGTTCTTATTCACCTAAATATCCATAATATTCTACATCTTTTTCTCATAAAGAAAGCCCAATATATCAAGTGTCGTTCCCCCTCCCCCTACAAAATCATATTTATGTGTGTGTATATATATATATATATATATATATATATATATATATATATATACACTACTCTTGAATTATATCCCTGAGGAGCAAAACCAGGAAAATTTACTCTATAAAAATAAATGCAAATCAAAGTCCGAGTTCAAACCCCTAGGCCAGTGATGGCGAACCTTGGCACCCCAGATGTTTTGAAACAACATTTCCCATGATGCTCCACTACACTGCAGAGTGCATGAGCATCATGGGAAATGTAGTTCCAAAACATCTGGGGTGCCAAGGTTCGCCATCACTGCCCTAGGCTGTAATGTATCCAGGTGATTTATCTATTGTACTTCCAATTTCCTTAATTTTAATTCCCCAATTTTCCCCCCTTGTCTATTTATAGGAACTGCATCAATTACCATATACAAGAGTTGTGAAACAGTGTGACCCATTTCAACAAAATGTCTTGCAAAGGGGCAATTGTGTTAGTTTATCCCTTAATGAATATCTATGCCTAGCTATTCTCTCCTTTACTTTTTTGATTGGTTTCTCCCACATATAAGAGGTCGCATGGACATTTTATTATATAGATAACATATGATAATTGCCATGTATAATACCCTTTAATACCTATATTATAACCATGGTGAGGATGTGTAAAACATTTTCCTTTGCAAGCAAATCAAACATGGATATGATTATGTGGACCTAAAAATGATTATATTTATTTATTTATTTATTTTTAAATTGGTCTGATCTGGGTCCTTCCCTGTGCGCTGCCCTTCATTCTATAGAATGTATCGGCGGCCATTCGGGTTTGCGTATTAACTGGTCCAAATCTCAGATCCTTCCCATTGACCATTTCCCCCCTCCGTTCACGTCTCCACCTCTGAGTCTCCCAAGGGTCTCCTCGATTAAGTACCTTGGGGTGCAGGTGACCAGGTCGCTCACAGACTACACACTCCTTAACATTGAACCTCTATGTACCCTGATCAAGACTAAGACACAGAATTGGGCCAGACTACCACTGGGGGTTATGGGACGCATTAATTTGGTTAAAATGATACTTTTACCAAAGATACTCTATCTCGTGTGGCATGCCCCCCTATATATACCACAAAAATTTTTCAAAACGATTGAGTCTATTCTTAACTCATTTATATGGGGACACAGCAGACATAAATTATCCTGGAAGCTCCTGAAAAACCCGGCAACGCTGGGAGGAGCTGCTCTTCCAGACTTTCAGGAGTACTACCTTGCCTCACAATTATCCCATTTTTATTATTTCGATAAAAGCGAACTACAACGATATCAGGCACTAATCTGTGGGCATCCTGACAATCCAGCCCACACCCCCCTTCAGGCAGTACTCAGGGCCCCCTTGACGGGTTGCTCCCCCCGTCATAACGCAGACATGCTGACACATCACCGGAGGGTGTGGGGGGTGGCACTGAAAAAACTTGGGATCCCACGGGTCCACTCCCACACGCCTCTCTGGTTCAACATGCACCTACCTGAACTGCTGTCCATTCCAGATCCTGTGGTGTGGATACGCCATGGGATCTTATATATTTATCAGGTCATGACTAATATGGGAATAAAAACGTTTCAAATGCTCAAAGACGAATTTTCCCTCCCTAACTGTCTCCTTTTTAGATACCTGCAGCTCCGCCATGCCATACAAACCCAATTTATTAGCTCTAACCCATCCTTGGCAGTCCCCTCTATAGTAGATACAGTTACGGGTACTGAGCCAGCTAAATTAATCTCCACCTTGTACTCCGCTATCCGTCTCCCTGGTGTCATGGCCTTGGCCTATGCTGCTAAGGCCGGATGGGAGGTGGACGTTGGGCTTATTGCGGATGAGGATTGGGATGACATTCTGGGGGATGTGAAATATGTATCCCCCCGGCTGTCAGATCGCCTCACGCAGCTGTATATCATACACAGGACATATCTAACTCCCCAGAAGATAGCACGTTTCAAGCCCATGTACAATCCGGGATGCCGTCAATGTGGTCATACCCCGGGCTCCCTTTATCACCTTCTATGGACCTGTCCCACTATTCAAGCATACTGGATGCAAGTGATACGATTCCTGCACGACCAGATGGGTTCACCTGCTACCCTAGACCCCAAAATGTGCCTGCTCGGTCTGATGCCTAGCTTAGAAGCTGATAAATCTCTTCGCACCTTTTTGCATGAGACCCTATTCCTGGCAAGGAAAGCGGTGGCTAGAAGGTGGATGCAGGCCCTGCCCCCCACAATCCAGTGTTGGAAAAAAGAGGTAAATGATACTCTTCCATATAAGAAGCTGATTTATGTGCATAGGGGGTGTTCACCTAAATACGAAAAGGTCTGGGGTAGATGGTTGGCAGATGGTGAAACGTGTACTTGATATACTCACCCTTCATCTTCTCCTTTCCCTCCCCCCTTTTTCTTTTTCTTTTTTTTTTTTTTTTTTTTTTCTCTCCTCTCCCCTCCCTCTCTGTCTCTCCCTTCTTCCTTTGTTTTTTTTTATATATACATATATACTATGTGATGGCTCTACCTCTTGTGGGTAGTTTGTTTTATGCTACACGGTTACTGTAATGTATCTATATATGTGCTATTGTTTTGGCCATGTTGGCCTCCGTCAATTTATGTACCAAGCATTCGTACCTCAATAAAGTTGGCTTTTTTCAATAAAAAAAAATTGGTCTGATCTAACTAATCTATTGTGTATGGTGTTCTACCCTTACGATATAAGAGAAAGGGGGAATTGTTGAATTCAGGAATTTGGGGGAAATTTTATTTTAATATATGCCAATGTTTTTTAATGATATTTTGTATTATGAATGAGTGTGAGTAATTTTGGGAAACAAAAGGTAATCTTTTATCCATCCTATACTTCTTTTTCTTTTTTTCTCCACGTTCTACTTTACTTTCTTTCACTCCTTATAAGCTGCAATGGATAACCTCCCTGACGATTCTCTAGGTCTGCACGATCACTAACAATTCTATTAACCTTGGTTAGTTGACGTTTTGGAATAGATTTAAATACTATCTATATCTATATATATATATATATATATATATATATATATATATATATATATATATATATATATATGTAGCGTTGGCTCCTGACGAGCAGGCGCTATGTTTTTTTCTAAAGTTAATTTGCCTGAAACCACAGTTGGGTTTTGGGGCTATTTCTCTTAATTTCTGGTTTCACTACCAGTCCAGCTGGGTTGCACTGGGTTTTCCTTGACCGTAAGTGACGCTGTCACCGCTGGCAAGAGTAGAAACGCAGTCTAGCTGGGTGTATTGAATGCCACTGTTCTCTCGGAACCACCCCAGTGGGTGTGTTCTACTGCTGTGCATTCTGGGGGGTAGTATTTAAGGTACAGAGGCCATGTGGTTCGGGGTTCTATCATTATTTTCTATCTGTTTGGTTCTGGTGGTCCTCTTGACCCAGCTCCATGGCCCTCCTGGCCTCGGGGCGAGCTGGCCCAAGGCAACGCAACTGCAGGGACAGGCCTGACTGGATTTCGGGGCCTACTGATTCAAGGGTGGTCCGGTGCCGTCTCATCTTAAGGGAGAGGCCCAGCAACTGAGGAGCCCCAGGGGAGGACTCTTCAGGAGAAGGCCGTGCACAAGGCTGGCTTCTCTGAAGGAGCCTGGAGGCTTAGTTGAGAGACGCAACCTGGATCAAAATATATGGTATAGCCGGATCGGCTGAGAGAACCTGGTACCGTATGTTAGCTCTTTAAATTTATCTACGTTCCTCAGTAACGCTCAAGTGTACACCACAAGTCTGTGACAGAGACTTTGTTGAACACCCTACCAGCTGCTAGGCCTAGTGAGAGGAGGACTATCCGGGGGTTGTTAAATCCAGTTGTGAAACAGTCTTTATTCTCTGGATTTTCTATAAGGACTTCCATTATTTTTTGCAGTCTAAAGTACCTGAACTTACTCCTAATCCTCTACCCTTTATTGAAAGACTCTGTTTCTGTTCCAAATAAATAACCCAAAAGAAGATTCAGTGTCCGTTTCAACATTCTTTGGGCCATCTATAACGGGAATCCCTAGACAGAGAAGCAAACAAGGGGGTAACGTTAAGCCCAATAAAACCAGCAGCTCCTTCGGGGGTCAGTGCTACATATATATATATATATATATATATATATATATATATATATATATATATATATATATATATATATATATATATATATATATATATATATATATATCAGGGGTGGACTGACAACTCATGGGGCCCCCGGGCAATAGGAGATTATAAGGCCCCCAGGCAATCCGAGATTATGGGACCACACAGTATACAATCACACAGTATACACAGACATGTTCCTATTGGCGGAGAAGGTACTGGAGAGGTGGGGCAGCTATAATCCCAGGATTTTTAGACCAAAAGGATGTCAGTAAGGGACATTTCAGAGACAGATGTAAAAAAAAAAAAACACAGATTTTTACATACTATCCCTGGTTTTACTGAGGCTGGCAACCCTGATGGGGCCCCCTAGTGGCTCGGAGCCCTCGGGCAGGGCCCAAGTGGCCCAATGGTCAGTCTGACCCTGATATATATACATACAGTGCCTTGAAAAAGTATTCATACCCCTTTACATTTTCCACATTTTGTCATGTTACAACCAAAAACGTAAATGTATTTTATTGGGATTTTAGGTGATAGACCAACACAAAGTGGCACATAATTGTGAAGTGAAAGGAAAATGATAAATGGTTTTCAAACTATTTTACAAATATGTAAAAAAAATTGGCGTGCATCTATATTCAGCCCCCCTGTGTCAATACTTTGTAGAACCACCTTTCGCTGCAAGTCTTTTTGTGGATGTTTCTAACAGCTTTGCACATCTAGAGAGTGACATTTTTGCCCATTCTTTTTTTGTAAAGTAGCTCAAGCTCTGTCAGATTGGATGGAGAGCATCTGTGAACAGCAATTTTCAAGTCTTGCCACAGATTCTCAATTGGATTTAGGTCTGGACTTTGGCTGGGCCATTCTAACACATGAATATGCTTTGATCTAAACCATTACATTGTAGCTCTGGCTGTATATTTAGGGTTGTTGTCCTGCTGGAAGGTGAACCTCTGCCCCAGTCTCAAGTCTTTTGTAGACTAACAGGTTTTCTTCTAAGCTTGCCCTGTATTTGGCTCTATCCATCTTCTCATCAACTCTGACCAGCTTCCATGTCCCTGCTGAAGAAAAACATCCCCACAACATGATGCTGCCACCACCATGTTTCACAGTGGGGATGGTGTGTTCAGGGTGATGTGCAGTGTTAGTTTTTTGCTTTTAGGCCAAAACGTTAAATTTTGGTCTTATCTGATCAGAGCACCTTCTTCCACTTGGCTTCTCGCAAACTGCAAACGGGACTTCTTATGGCTTTCTTCCAACAATAGCTTTCTTCTTGCCACTCTTCCATGAAGGCCAGATTTGTGGAGTGCACGATTAATAGTTGTCCTGTGGACAGATTCTCCCACCTGAGCTGTGGATCTCTGCAGCTTCTCCAGAGTTACCATGGGCCTCTTGGCTGCTTCTCTGATGAATGCTCTCCTTGCTTGTCAGTTTAGGTGGACTCTCATGTCTTGGTAGGTTTGCAGTTGTGCCATACTCTTTACATTTTGAGATGATGGATTGAACAGTGCTGTGTGAGATGTTCAAAGGTTGGGATATTTTTTATAACCTAACCCTGCTTTAAACTTCCCTGTCTGGTGTGTTCCTTGGCCTACATAATGCTGTTATTTAACCACTTCAATACCAGGTACTTTTGCCCCTTCCTGCCCAGGACATTTTCAGCTTTCAGCACTGTCGCACTTCGACAATTGCGCGGTCATGCAACACTGTAATCAAACTAAATTTTTATAATTCTCTTCTCACAAATAGAGCTTTCTTTTGGTGGTATTTGATCACCACTGGGGTTTTTATTTTTTGCTATACAAACTAAAAAAGACTGAAATAAAAAAAAAAGTTTTTCTTAGTTTCGGTTATAAAATGTTGTTTTCTCCTTCACTGACGGGCACAGATGAGGCAGCACTGATGGGCATTGATGAGGCGGCACTGATGAGTTGGCACTGATGTGCACTGATATGTAGAATTGATGGGCACTGATAGGCAGCACTAATATACAGCACTGATGGGCACTAATAGCACTGATGGGCACTGACAAGCTGCTGAGATGGGCACTGACAGGCGGCTGTGATGGGCACTGACAGGCGGCACTGATTGGCGGTATTGATTGCCACTGACAGGTGGCACTGATGGGTAGCCCTGTGATGATGAAGTACTGTTGAGGTTTTGACAGGTGTTACTGTAGGGCACTGGCTGTGTGATGGGCACTGACTGGCACTGTGGTGGACACTATATGGCACTTTATTCGGCACTGAAATGCGATCCTGAGGGGGCACTGTCAGGGTACCTTTTTGGCACATCTGAAGAGCCTGTGCAGATAATCAATGTGCTGATTGCCGTGCACAAACCCCCCCCCCCCCCCCGACAGGGACAGCCGCCGATCTGCTCTGATCATCTCTCCCTGTCAGCACGAACCGAGGAATGCCGTTTACTGGCACTTCCTGGTTCACGAGATAATCAGCTGTGATTGGTCACAGCTGATCACGTGGTAAGAAGCCTCCAGTTTTCCTGACCGAATTGTGCAGTGGATGTCAAGATGTGACATCCTGTTTTGCCCTTAAAGAGACCCTGCCCAATTAAAAATACAGGTAAAAGCTCAGAAAAATCAAGCATTTAAAATGTGACCCGATAAGCTTGTAGTGGCGCTCAAAGCATGATCACACTCTCCCCCCGGTCCTCCTGTGTAAGGGGTGCTGGCGTCCAAATAACTCATCTAATAGTGACAATCTTGCTACATTCGGAAAGCTATTCTCCCAATCTGACAAAAGTGCAGTCAGTGTTAAGTGGCCTCAGCCAGCTCTGTTCCACTAACCATGCCCCCTGACATGTTTCGCCCCACCCACGGGGGCTTAGTCATCTCTATGACTAAGCCCTGGTGGGCAGGATGAAACTTGTCATGGGGGCATGGTTAGCAGATCAGAGCTGTCTGAGGCTGTTTAACACTGAAATTTAATCAGGTTGGGAGAATAGAATCCTAATTGCAGCAAACAACAGTGCTGGTGAATGATCTCAAGGCAGTTGGGACACAGTCACCAAACAAACCATTGGTAACACAATCTGCCGCCATGGATTGAAATCTTGCAGCGCCCGCAAGGTTCCCCTCCTCAATAAGACACATGTACAGGCCCATCTGAAGTTTGCCAATAAACATCTAAATGATTCAGAGAAGGATTGGGAGAAAGTGCTGTGGTCAGATGAGATCAAAATTGAGCTCTTTAGCATAAACTCGACTTGTAGTGTTTGAAGGAAGAAAAATGCTGACTATGACCCTAAGAACACCATCCCTACAGTCAAGCACGGAGGTGGAAACATTATGCTTTGGGGCTGTTTCTCTGCTAAAGATACAGGCCGACTTTGCCACATTGAGGGGCCAATGGACGAGGCCATGTATTGTAAAATCTTAGATGAGAATGTTCATCCCTCAGCCAGAAAATGTAAGATAGGTCATGGATGGGTGTTCCAGCATGACAATGACCCAAAATATACCGCCAAGGCAACAAAGGAGTGGCTCAAGAAGAACATTAAGGTCGTGGAGTAGCCTAGAAAATCTCCAGACCTTAATCCTATAGAAAATTTATGGAGGGAGGTGAAACTTCAAGTTGCCAAGCGACAGCCAAGAAACCTTAAGGATTTAGAGAAGATTTGTAAGGAAGAGTGGACCAAAATCCCTCCTGAGATGTGTGCAAACCTGGTCACCAACTACAAGAAACGTCTTACATCTGTGCTTGCTAACAAGGGTTTCTCCACCAAGTACTAAGTCATGTTTTGCTTGGCAATCAAATACTTATTTTACTCACTGAACTGCAACTCAAACTATAACATTTCTATCGTGTTTTTTCTTGATTTTTGGTTGATATTCTCTATCATTTAAATACACCTATGGTAAAAATTAAGGACCCTTCATTTTTTTGTAAGTGGGCAAACTTACACAATCTGCAGGGGATCAAATAATTATTTTACCTATTGTATATATATGTGTGTGTGTAATATATATATATATATATATATATATATATATATATATATATATATATTTCATAGCTACTCAAAAATAATACAACTTTTATGTGACTTTTTGGCTTTATAAAAGCATATTGAGGGGAATTCATAAAGGGCACCATCTAGAATTCCATTGGGCGCATCACTAAAAATAATGAGACTTGTGCCGATTCATGTAGCTGTCACAGGAATAGAGACATATACTTATCCATCATTCCATATAATTAGGGAGGTGTTTGGCCCCAAATGTATTCCACAGTAGGACAACGACCCCAAACATACAGCCAATGTCATTAAGAACTATCTTCAGCGTAAAGAAAAACAAGGAGTCCTGGAAGAGATGGTTTGGTCCCCATAGAGCCCTAATCTCAGCATCATTGAGTCTGTCAGGGATTACATGAAGAGATAAAAGGATTTGAGGCAGCCCACATCCACACAAGATCGGTGGTTAGTTCTCCAAGATGTTTGAAACAACCTACCTGCCCCAGGTTCCTTCAGAAACTGTGTGTAAGTGTACCTAGAAAAATTGCTGCGTTTTGAAAGCAAAGCAATTTTCGACATACACTGATCGATTTGGATTTCTTTTCTGTTCATTTACTTCTTTTTAATTGCACAGTTCTGTATGTCTGGGCACTTTAATTTTGGATAGAGTAGTAAAGAGTTTGAACCCCTTTTAGGCTTTTACTGCTATTCAGGGCTCCTTTAGAGAGAATTCCCTTCATCTCCAAACGTTCTAAACGAAGGGCCAGTTTACTATCCTTCAGACTATAGGGGAAGCCAGACTGACAACAGTGGGACTAGAACATGCCCCAGTATCAGTGGTAGTAAACAATTCCTCTGGCTTGGCATCAGTGGGAGAAAAACAATTATGAATTGTGTCCCATCATTAGTGTCAATGGAAGGAATAGTTTGCTATGGTTGGTATCAGTAGGAGGCATAGTGTTCCATCATTTAAATCAGTGGGAAGAATAATGTTCTATTGCTGGGTGTCAGTGGGAAGCATTATGGCATATTGTTGGTGTCAGTGGAAGGAATGGTGCCTCATTGTTGATGTCAGTAGAAGGAATGGTGCCCCGTATCAGTAGGATGAATAGTGCCCCAAGAGTTTTACCAGGCTGGAAGTGAAGTAAAATCTACAACAGCAATAACAGCTACCAGGGGTTCAGATTCTATTAAAAAGCATTTTTAGTTTTGTAAAATTGAATACATTTAGCAAGCTGCTATATAAAATTTTTTAAAAGGGTAAACACTATTTTAGTGTTTTTGTTTGCATGTTTTGGAGCGCAGATATAAAGGAGGTGATTACTAGGTGGTAGAGATCAACTACGGCTGTACCAAAGGAATCTGTCATGGTCCATCTAAGGGACAAAAACGCAGTTTGACCGAACACATATTGTGAGGTCAAATATTGGAGGTGAGAGTACATCAGATGGTGGTGTATGCACAAAATATCATCCAATAGGAGCTCAGAAGGTGGAATACATTTAAAGGCAAAGGACAGTATAATTATAGATAATTGTAAAGGATTTATATTTCACTTCATTCTATATGAATTTGTGATAATTGTTATTTCACATTGTTCTGATTTCTGGTGTATACCGCCCCATAGGAAATTTACTGCTACAGGGTGGCCACGCTGAGCAGAATCATGTATATAGACGTGATCCTGCACTTCCGGGTTTTGGGTGTGAGTGTACATGAGTGCGTGTCGCCGCTGGCTCGTTCCCGCTGTGTAAAATCTTTTAAGATTTAGCACAGCGGGAGCTGATCAGTGGGTCCCACGGAACCGATGTCTGCTGGCATCCACTGATAGTTCGATAAACAAGGCAGACCATCATTCTGTCAGTACAGAAGCCTCGCCCCTGGAGTTAACCCCTTCCCAGCTAGTGTCATAGCACAGTGACAGTGCATATTTTTAGCACTGATCCCTGTAATAATGTCACTGGTCCCAAAACAACGTGTCAAAAGTGTCAGATGTCCGATTTGGCTACCACAATATCACAGTCTTGCTATAAGGCGCTAATTGCCGCCATTACTAGTATAAAAAAAAAAGAAAAATCCTATAGTTTGTAGACACTATAACTTTTGCGCAGACCATTCAATATACGCTTATTGGGATTGATTTTTTATACCAAAAATATTTAGCAGAATACATATCATTCTAGATTGATGAAGAAATTAGATTGACTTTTTTTTTATTAAATGTGTTTTAGAGCAGAAGTAGAAGTAAGTAAAAGAAGAAGTAAAAAACATATATATTATTTTTTCCCAAAATTGTTTTTTGTTTCTAGTGCATAAAATAAAATAAAAAACGCACGGGTGATCAAATACAACCAAAAGAAATCTCTATTTGTGGGGAAAAAAGTACATACATTTTACTTGAGTACAGTATTGTACGACCACGCATTTGTCAGTTAAAGTAACGCAGGGCCGTACCGCAAAAATGGCCTGGTCAGGAAAGGTAAGGAGGTAAAGTGGTTAAAATTATATATCATTTTTATTTTTGTGCCACTAATTTCTTTGATTTCCTGTCTGGTAAACCATTGGTGGAACTGTGGATAGAAGTAAAAACCAACAAGGGCTATAATTCTTCCCCACTGTATAAAAAATTAAAAAGAAGCTTTGGCTATGCCAAAGTATATCTAAACCCAAGAATAAAATTTTATATATTGTAACTTGAAAATCCTTAGATGCTATTTTTTTTTTCAATTCCAAGCACATGTTCCGCAAGTACAAATACTACCCATTTATCAGAAATGCAGTATTATGCCACATACACGGGATCGGAAATTCGGCCAGCAAAAGACCGATGAGAGTTTTTCGACGGAAAATGCGACTGTGTGTATGCTCCATCGGAATTTTGCTGGCCGAATTTCCGCCAGCAAAAGATTGAGAGCATGTTCTCAATTTTTCAGACGGAAAAAGTTTCGATCAGAAATCCCGATCGTCTGTAGCAATACTGACACGCAAAATTCCTCGGAAGCAATTCGACACATGCTCGGAAGCATTGAACTTTATTTTCTCGGCTCGTTGTAGTGTTGTACGTCACCACGTTCTTGGCGGTCGAAAGTTCAGCAAGCCAAGTTCAGCGGAATTCAGTTGGAAAAATCATCATAGCTTTTTCCAACGAGAATTTTGATCTTGTGTACGCGGCATTATTGTAAATTTCAATGAACTGAACTGAAATCTCAAACAATATTTTCAGATGTCCCAGTGAGCGTATATGAGCTACACAACACCTCCTCAGCTTGTAATGGAGATTAGAGGAGGCATTTGTAGTCCAAATTAGTGGAGTAGCCTAGGATCATCTTAGGACGTGAAGTGGGTTACTGTCAGGATCACAGGGTGAAATGAAGGGGGAAAAAAGCCTGGAAAAGCAGAAAACAAATGTAGCCATCACATTCAAACACTGGCAAGCTACAATATATATATATATATATATATATATATATATATATATATATATATATATATTCATTTTTGTTTTAGATATACTTTAAAAAGCTTGCATGATGCTTGTATGATGGACACTTTCCTTCCCCTAGTTGTGGTAAGAGGGCTTTATACAGCATCTAACAAAAGTGAGTACACCCCTCACATTTTGTTAATATTTTATTATATCTTTTTATGTGACAACACTGAAGAAATTACACTTTGCTACAATGTAAAGTAGTGAGTGTACAGCTTGTATAACAGTGTAAATTTGCTACCCCCTCAAAATAACTCAACACACAGCCATTAATGCCTAAACCGTTGGCAACATAAGTGAGTACACCCCTAAGTAAAAATGCCCAAATTGGGCCCAAAGTATCAATATTTTGGGTGGCCACCATTATTTTCTAGCACTATCTTTACCCTCTTGGGCATGGAGTTCATCAGAGATTCACAGGTTGCCACTGAAGTCCTCTTCCACTCCTCCATGACAACATCACAGAGCTGGTGGATGTTAGAGGCCTTGCGCTCCTCCACCCTCTGTTTGAGGATGCCCCACAGATGCTCAATAGGGTTTAGGTCTGGAGACACGCTTGGCCAGTCCACCACCTTTACGCTCAGCTTCTTTAGCTTGTTTTTGTACTCCTCACCTTTTTCCTGTCACACACGCTTGACACCATCTGAACCAAATGATTTTATCTTGGTCTCATTAGACCACAGGACATGGTTCCAGTAACCCATGTCCTTAGTCTAATTGTCTTCAGCAAACTGCAGGCTATGTTATGCATAATCTTTAGAAGAGGCTTCCTTCTGGTGATGCAGTGTGCAACGTATGGTCTGAGCACTGACAGGCTGGCCCCCCCACCCCTTCAACCTCTGCAGCAATGCTGGCAGCACTCATACATCTTTTTCCCAAAGACCTCTGTACATGATGCTGAACACGTGCACAAAACTTCTTTGGTTGACCATGGAGTGGCCTGTTCTGAGTGGAACCTGTCCTGTTAAACCGCTTTATGGTCTTGGCTACCAGGCTGTAGCTCAGTTTCAGGGTCTTGACATACTACTTATAGCCTAGACCATCTTTATGTAGAGCAACAATTCTTTTTTTCAGATCCTCGGAGAGTTGTTTTCCATGAGGTGCCACGTTGAACATCCAATGACCAGTATGAGAGAGTGAGAGTTATAACACCAAATTTAACACATCTGCTCCCCATTCACACCTGAGACCTTGTAACACTAACGAGTCACATGACACCGGGGAGGAAAAATGCCTAATTGGGCCCAATTTGGACATTTTCACTTAGGGGTGGACTCACTTTTGTTGCCAGCGATTTAGATATTAATGGCTGCGTGTTGCGTTATTTTGGGGGGATAGCAAATTTACACTGTTATACAAGCTGTACACTCACTACTTTACATTGTAGCAAAGTGTAATTTCTTCAGTGTTGTCACATGAAAAAATATAATAAATAAGTGTTCCACTAATGTGTTAATTCTAGAAAACGCCTATAAAGTGCTGTACAAATGGTACTATACACCAGTGAGGCTAGCCTGCTTCATCCCGGCCTACTCCCCACTCTGCTTCAGAGGATGCTCTCAGAGAGGCTCTATGGCGCATATCTGGTGGATATGCTCATGGGTATGTAGATTGTGGGTCAGGGTATACACACTTCTCCGTAATCTGTTTCAGGTCAATCTTAAAAGGAACCCATATGAGGCATTATTGGCCAAGCCCATAGCCGAACTAAAGCGAACCGAACGTCAACTCGCGCAGCATCTTTTTACTGCAACTAAGCTGACAATTGCGAGAGCGTGGAAAACCCCCATGTTGAGTTTTGAAGCAGTCAAAAATCGTCTGAACGATGTCATGATCAATGAGAAATTAACGGCCGTCCTTTCCGACATGCACACCAAATTCCTCAAGGATTGGCAACCTTGGATTGCATACCACCATCCCTCTAGATTCAATGTAGCATTACTGTCACTATAAAGACCTTGGTGCACTCCCCCTGTGGACCCCGTTCTCTCTTCTCCTGTCCCCTTTTCCTCCTTTGGCTTTCTTCCTAGCCATGCGCGACTTAACTCCCTTCCCTTGCATTCCTTCATATCACACTATTCTTCTGACTCTTTTCCTCACATGCTCTTTTTCAATTTTGACTCCTCTTTTTTTTTACCAACTTTCAGGTACCAATGGGGTGTAATACACGATCCCGCCACAGGCATATAGTATCCCTAACATGATATGGGACCAGGATCGTCAGATTTTTAGATGCTGTCTGATTGAATTTAATTATAAGATATTTGTCTTCTGACTCTTTTGTACTGATAAAGGCCATTAGGCCCTGAGTTGTAATGTTTCTTGACTGTATCAAAGCTCTGTTGTAAACCTGCTCTGTTGGCAAATGTGACAATAAAACTTTTGTAAAAGAAAAAATATAATAAAATATTTTCAAAAATGTGAGGGGTGCACTCACTTTTGTGAGATACTGTGTATATATCTAATCTCTATACATAGATAAGTAGATAGATATTTAATATCCTACAATTTATAACCAAATATTAATTGTTCTGAATGTACCAGTGTAAGTTTTGGTGGTTTTATTTTTCAGAATAGATTCTTTTTCTTCTTTGAAATCACTGTCTGCAATATTAACAAATTACAAAATGGCAACATTATCGTAATACTTGTGCATCAATACAAAAATTTAGAAAGCATGAAAATGACATTCTATACCCATAGTTAACCTCTAGCTAAGTATATTCAAAATATCTAAAAATTGTTGACGTACATGAGATGCTCAGTCAGTGATAGTATACTTAAAAGGTACATTTGTACATTCAAAGTGTTTAACATTAAAAAAAAAAATAAAAGAAAAATAAAAGAAAAAACAATATTGCTTGCTGTTCTAATGCCACGTACAACAAATAATTAAGCAACAATGATAATTTTTTTTAAAGTGTAGCCAACAAACTGTGCAAACAAACATATTCTACATTCTATGCAAATACCCTGACTATATATTTATATAAATAGATTATTGTGCTATGCTAATTCACTTCAGTGCAGAAACAATGTTTTAACACAAATCGGTTTCGTTTATTTGTATGGATGGTGATTTTAGCACTTACTTTAAAAAATGGTATTATGTTACGTAGTGGTTTAAACATATTGAGAAATACATTACTTATGATAGAAAAAAATAATGCATGGCTGCCATGCTGGCACAGGATAAATAAGACAATATTTGATAACACTGGCTCAGAAAATGATGGTAAAAATATTAAAATGTGAATTATAAATTTATAAAAAAAAGTGACAGCAACTCTACCAGCCAATCAATACAGGAGATATGGCTTGCATTAAAGGGATACTATTGCTTAAGATTCCAGTCCACCAGATTTCAGTTATGTGTGGACTCTGGAGGGTTGAATGGCCCCCTAGCGTCTTACATGCTTCTCATTGGGGATCCTAGCTGCATGTCAATAAAATGATAATGTATAACAACTAAACAGCGATTGTGAAACCCTTTGTAAAGGTCATGGAAGGGGGATGAACCTGAAAAGCGTAGAGATCTCTCTGCCAGAATCTCCATGAGATATAAGAATTTTTTTTTTTATAGCTGCTATTGTACAAATAGGACAATGAGATTTGGATGGACTCCGCACTGCATTTACAGAGACGGGTTATAGTAAACAGGACATTCTCAATGAAAGGGCAAAACAGGTTTTACAGGTTATATTAACAAGTATGAATTAATTGCCTGGCTATATTTAGAGAGAAGTTAATGTACTTATTTAACATCAGTAAAAAGTAATTAAGCAAATATCATTCTTTTTTTTTTTACTGTTCTGTCGCCAATAGGATAAAGTACACATAGTACTCTGTTCCAAGTGCATTCAGTGTCTAGTTATGAGATCTGACCTGCCCTCCTCTCCTCCTGCCAGGGCTGATCCATTAACAGCTAGGAAGGAGACGGCTGCTTCATAACAGCAGCTTGTCTTGGCTCTGATCAATTTTCACAGACAAGCAAGGGCAAGAGGCATACAGAGACTTATACATACCCTCTTTCTGCATTACTCTTGCCATTACTTGTCTGTGGTAAGTGCTTAGAGCCGAGACAAGCTGCCACTATGAAACAGCAGTCTCCTTCCTAGTTGTTGTCGGATTGGCTCTGGCTGGGGGTCAGACCTTATTACAAGTGGTTGCATATTGAAATGTATTCGATGGTGTTGGCATTCCAATAATTCTTTTCATATGAAAAAAAAATTGACAGGGCATGTAATTCTCAGGTTAAAAGGGAAACGAGAAAGAAATATAGCAGCCAGGTTCAGGTACTGTCATCTTGATCCTTGCAATAAATAAGTTAGTAATGTCAGCTCCTATATTTCTATCCGGGCAGATCCTCTTTAATATAAAACTGCTTAAAGAACACCTGTCATCTGTGGTCTGCTGTTAGGGTTTCTAAGATTTTGAGGTATTATACCGCGTACACACGACTGGACTTATTGGCAGAAAAGGTCTGGCGGTCTTCCTGATGGATGTTTGTGGAGTTCCAATGGACTTCTGAACGAACGGACTTGGCCACACACGAACGGACTAAGTCTGTTCGAAAGTGCGTTCGTTTTGAACATGATGACATAAGACGGGACTAAGGAAGTTCAATAGCCAGTAACCAATAGCTTCCCTTGCGTCGTATTCGGTCCGTCGGACCAGCACATAGACGAACGGTTTTCCCGATAGGAATTCAGTCCGTCGGACAGATTTGAAACATGTTCTATTTCTAGGTCCATCTGATACTTTTATGAAAAACGATCGGATTAGCCCACACATGATCGGATTATACAATGGACTGATTTCGTCGGACCTAGCCTGCTGGAAAGTCCGGTCGTGTGTACGCGGCATTAGGATGTTCTTTTCTGTAATTTCTGCCTTATTATTCTAATCCATGTGTTCTGAGTTTGTTATTTCAGTCGCTGAGGCCAAATTAAAATAACTAGAGAAAAGAAAAAGTATTTCTATTCATCCAGATTTTGCTAATAAGTTACTATGTGGCTCGGAGAGGCTTTTAATGTCTTGTGATGGTAGGTATAGGTTAGCATTATTCACTGGCTCATACACATCAAAACTAAAGAAACAGAAAAAGAAAGGCGCACAGACCTAGTGCATTACCACAATTAGATGTATTGAAAAGATAAAAGAGCAATAATACAGTACTCACAAATGTGATTGATGAGAAACACATATCACAACGAGTATCTATGTGAGTCTATTAACGTCCATTGGCCCTGCCAGAAGACCAGGAGGTGTCTAAACGTTTGACACGTTTCCAGGGGAACCCTCATGATTAGAGCCACTATTTTTGGTTCTGATAAAGAGGGTTTGCCCTGGAAATGCATCAGCAGTTTAGACACCTCCTAGTCTTCTGGCAGGACCAATGGACGTTAATGGACTTTCATGTAGTGGAGAACACTCTATGTAACATGTGTTTTTATCAATCACGTTTGTGAGTATTATTGCTCTTTTATCTTTTCAATAAATCATATTGTGGTAATGCACTAGGTTGGTGCGCCTTTCTCTTTCTGTTTCGTTAGTTTCCAGTTTGAGGATACCCAATATCCTGAGAAGTCAGCAAGACCACCAGCATTAGGAAGTCTTTATACTGTTCATACCTCTGGGTCACCACTGTGAGCGCAGGAGAATATTTGCATGTTTTGTACACATCAAAGTCAAACATTTGGTAAGCTACCCGGATGTTTGATTTAAAGCAGCCCTGCTACTAACGCAAACAATAAAACTAAAGGCACCCTGTACAGGTATAGGTATATTTACTAGTCCAGCAGGAGGTAATAACCATCCTGAACATTGTACTGTACATACAAGTAATGTAAGAAACATTAGTTTAATATTAAGAGAAGCACCTACACATCAAAAAAATATTCCTGATAGTTTAGATTTAAATCTCCCATGAAAAATGTTCCCTTTATTGATTGGCGTTTTCAGGGAATGGCAGTTAAGATAATGATAATGTAGAAAAGAAAAATTAACTTCAAAAATACATCTTTGTGCAATGTAAATAACAAAAAAAAAAAAAAAAAGACTGATATAATGATAAAATGATCCGATGTATTATGACAAAATGTAATCCAAGTCATTAGAATATGATTTACAAACAACCACCTCTGAGATACCAAAAACAAAGTGGCTGACGTTGACTATTGTCCTGAAGGCCTACAGAGATGACACAAGATCACTGCAGCAGGAGTGAGATCTGTTTCCTTGTAGGTCCTGGAGTGTCTGCTGATAGTTCAATGGTGACATAAAACTCTTCCTAGGCGTCAACCAAGTTTGGTAAGCTGAAGGTCTCCGTTGATCTTTACAGTATCAATAGCAGATAGAAGTTCAACACGATGATAAAAGTCAAAAAGCTGGTGTCCATCGATAAATACCCTGAAACGTGGATGTTCGCAGAGTATCTCCACCTACAATAGAAGATAATGTGTTATTGATGACGACCAACCTTACAAGCTGGATGTGGCTATGAGATCTGACCTCAATATTAGGTGCCTTAGGCTCCGTTCACACAGGGGGCGACGCGAGGCGACACGACTTGCCGTGCCGCGACCTGACAAGTTGCCCCCGTTCTGTACTACGGAACCGTTCTAAGAGGAGCGACTCGAGTCGCTCCGACTTAGAAAAAAGGTTCCTGTACTACTTTTGGGCGACCTCGGGGCGACTTGCATTGACTTCTATACAGAAGTCATTTGCAAGTCGCCGATGAGGTCGCGGCAGGTCACGGCGTGGCAAGTCGTGTCGCCTCGCATCGCCCCCTGTGTGAACCGAGCCTCAGACTCCCTTTGATAAGCTCCAAGGGGCTGAGCAAAATATGTTGGGGGCGTGGCCTGACTGGAGTCCATGCTGTGGCTGTCATTCATCTTACTTCATGCACATGGGTCTGCTTCATGATGTACAGCCTATGGATCTTTTCCTTTGACTTTGCAACATTAAAAACTGTTTGGTTGTAGCTGTGAAACCTGACCAGAATATTAGGTGCCTTTGGCAAAGGCTTTACCAAGGGGGAACAAAACCAATATGGAAACCCCAACCTGCTTGCCTTTCTTCCATCCATTTTCTAGACGTGTCTGCTGAGAACCAATCTTTTAATGTGATGGCTGCATTTGTTTTATTAGGCTATTTTTCACCTGGTTATGTGGTCAGCAACATAGTTTCCATCTTGGGGTGTCTCTTCTCTGGATGGAGAAATAATGGAGATATCTTTGGACAGCAGCATTGCCAGTCTGGGGAAAAGGTGATGTCAGATGCACAGATTTAGATGGACTTGACTGACAATAAAGCTGAACTCCAGCTAACACTTTTTAAGCAGTTTTAGAAACCATTTTTTTGGGGGGGATAAAGGTTTTACAAAAAATAATAAAGGTTTATCAATGTAAGAACCCCTGTCAGTGTTAAATGGTTTGTCTCAACCAACCAACTGACATTTTTGCTGGACAGTTTGGTCTGAAAAATAACAGACTTGCTTGCCTTTTATCAACAGCTGGGAAAAAAAGCCTAAAACAATAAAAACAAATGCAGCCTCCACTTCTAAGAACTGGTACTTTGCAATTTAATTAATGTTTATTTTTTGGTTTAATACCAATTTAAATTCTGTATCGATATCATGATCATCATCCAATTACAATGAAATCCGCATATGAAACAAGACTATGGATACTTTATTTTAAAGTAGAATTCCATTCAAAACCTAACTAGTTTTAAAAATGCTACCTCCCTCCTCATAATACCTAAGCTGAGTAAGAAAAATGTATATACCTATTTTTAGCCACAGCCAGTCAAGTGATCCCGTGTTGGCCAGTGGTGGCTGCAGGGGAGAGGAAAGAGCACTCAACAATGGCTGGAATGTCTGGGAGCAGCGAGGTCAATCATAGGCTCCCATTGGCATTCCAATGTCATTGCTCCCTTTTCTCCCCTGCAGCTTCCGTTGCCCGAGAAAGGGTAGCTGGATCATGTGACTGGATTGGCCTGAAAATAGGCGGGGGGAAGGAGCATTTTTAAGACTAATTAGGTTTTACATGGCACTAAAGGCTGAAGATCTTTTTAATTTAACCACTACAGCCCCGGACCAATAAACACCTTAAGGACCAGAGGTCTTTTTCCAATTTCGCACTGCGCTGCTTTAACTAATATTGCGCGGTCATGCAATATTGCACCCAAACTAAATTTGCTTCCTTTTCTTCCCACAAATAGAGCTTTCTTTTGATGGTATTTGATTGCCTCTGCGATTTTTATTTTTTGCGATATAAATGGAAAAAGAGCGAAAATTTTGAAAAAAAAATATATTTTCTTCTTTTTGTTATAAGAAAAATCGAATAAACTAAATTTTAGTCATACATTGAGGGCAAAATTTATTCAGCCACATGTCTTTAGTAAAAAAAATGTCAATAAGCGTATATTTTTTGGTTTGCGCAAAAGTTATAGCGTCTACAAACTAGAGTACATTTTCTGGAATTTACACAGCTTTTAATTTATGACTGCCTATCTCATTTCTTGAGGTGCTAAAATGGCAGGGCAGTACAAACCCCCCCCCCCCAAATGACCCCATTTTGGAAAGTAGACACCCCAAGGAAATTGCTGATGGGTATGTTGAGCCCATTGAATATTTATTTTTTTTGTCCTAAGGGATTGAATAATGACAAAAAAAAAAAAAAATTTACAAAAAGTTGTCACTAAATGATATATTGCTCACACATGCCATGGTTATATGTGGAATTGCACCCCAAAATATATTCCGCTACTTCTCCCGAGTATGGGGATACCACATGTGTGGGACTTTTTGGGAGTCTAGTCGCGCACGGCACCCCGAAAACCAATCACCACCTTCAGGATTTCTAAGGGTGCAAATTTTTGATTTGACTCCTAACTACCTATCACAGTTTCGAAGGCCATAAAATGCCAAAATAGCACAAAACCCCCCAAAATGACCCCATTTTGGAAAGTAGACACCCCAAGCTATTTACTGAGAGGCATGTTGAGTCCATGGAATATTTTATATTTTGCCACAAGTTGCGGGAATATTAAAAACTTTTTTTTTTTTGCACAAAGTTGTCACTAAATGATATATTGCTCACACATGCTATGGGCATATGTGAAATGACACCCCAAAATACATTCTGCTGCTTCTCCCGAGTACGGGGATACCACATGTGGGGGACTTTTTGGGAGCCTAGCCACGTACGGGACCCCAAAAACCAAGCACTGCCTTCCGGATTTAAATATAAAATGCTACCAAAAAAACTGTTAGCGATCGCAGGGATCAGGCCTGACTCTGGGATCGCTGCAGTTATGTGTTTAGTGTTTTGTAAGTGACAGTGATCGATCGATACTGCACTTGGGTGGGCTGGGCAGAGGGGCAAAACGCAGGTGCTAGCAGGTATCTGGGCTGATCCCGCTAACAATGCGTTTTTTTGGAACCCTGAACTGCTGGGGACGCTAGTATAGATCTGATCAGATATTGATCTGTTCAGATTCTATACCACTACAGGAGGTTTATGCTTTGCGTGTGGGTGTTAGCGGTACTGGCACTAACCTAGCGCTGCCTGGGGCGATGCAGACCCTGACCCTAAAACCTAATTGATATCACCCGCCGGGTGATCAGGGGGTTAAACTTTTATTGGGTAATAAATGGTGGGTGCCCCGATGCTATAAAAAGCAAACTAACCAGAGTCACCCGTAACACTTATACGGTGATCAGTGGTGAAAGGGTTAACTAGGGGCAATCAGGGAGTTCAAATTTTTATTAGGTAGTATATGGGGGTCCCTGGCACTATATAAAAACCTGACGGGGAACCTAAATAACTAACTGGCTAACCAGCGTCACCAGTGACACTTATACTGTGATCGCTGGTGAAAGGGTTAACTAGGGGCAATCAGGGGGTTAAAACCATTATTGGGTAGTATGGGGGTACCTAACGCTATAAAAACCTGGCGGTGAACCTAAAAAAAAAACTAGCTACCTAGCGACACCAGCGACACTAATGCAGCGATCAGAAAAATGATCGCTTAGTGACAGTGGCAAAAGGGGGTGAAAGGGTTAACTAGGGGCAATCAGGGGGTTAAAACCATTATTGGGTAGTATATCGGGGTACCTAGCGCTATAAATACCTGGCGGTGAACCTAAAAAAATAACTAGCTACCTAGCGACAGTAGCGACACTAATGCAGCGATCAGAAAAATGATCGCTTAGTGACACTGGCAAAAGGGGGTGAAAGGGTTAACTAGGAGCAATCAGGGGGTTAAAACCATTATTGGGTAGTATATCGGGGTACCTAGCGATATAAAAACCTGGCGGTGAACCTAAAAAAATAACTAGCTACCTAGCGACAGTAGCGACACTGATGCAGCAATCAGAAAAATGATCGCTTAGTGACACTGGCAAAAGGGGGTGAAAGGGTTAACTCTAGGGGCAATCAGGGGGTTAAATCTTTATTGGGGGGTGATAGGGGGCTACCCTGGACCTAACACTAACTGCCCTGACAGTTTTAACTGTTACAACTGACACTGAATGCATTGATCAGTAAAGAAATGATCAATGCAATCAGTGACACTGTGACTGGGGGGGGGAGGGTGGGCGGGGGGGGGAAAGGGGGGCGATCGGGGGGGGGGGGGGGGTTTGTGTACCTATGTGTACCTATGTGTCAGTGTAGTGTTTTGGTCACTTACTTTTAGTCTTCTCCTCATGGTCCGGTCAAAAAGACCGCCCCGAGGAGAATGACATCACTTCCTCCTTCCTGTGTAAACAATACACAGTGGGAGGAAGTTCGTCATTGGTCAGGAGTGATCCAGAGAGGGTGGCCAGAAACCAACGGCCATCCCCTCATCACGGATCGCTCCTGGAGGGAAACGGACCGCCGTATACAGCGGGAGGGGGTCCGATCGGACCCCCCACCCGCTGGAAGGCAGGCACGTACATCTACGTGCTTGTGCCTGCCTGTGCCATTGCGATGACGTATAATGGCAATACGGCGGTCCTTAAGTGGTTAAGTGGAAGTTCAGCCTAAAAAGGAATCACTAAATCTACTGGCAGCCACAATCTAAGGCCTATCTAGCTCTGTAAAGCCAAAATCGCTATACATACCTTTCCTGAAGCCGCTCCGGTCTCCAGCAGGGGAACCTGTGTGCAGGAGAGAGTCGACAATGGCTGGGAAGTGATGCCACCCATAGAGTTACTATGGGGCTTCCACTATTGGCTGCCTCTTTTGCACATGCCTACACATAAAGGCCGCCGCTGACAGTTTAGCGTGGGACCGGACCTCAGCGTCTTCCGAAAAGGTATGTATAGTGATTTGTGCTTTACAGTGCTAGATAGATTAGTCTTAGATTGTGGCTGCAAGTATATTTAGAGATTTTAGTTTTACTTCTACTTTAATGCATTCTTTGCATTAAAGCATTTGTTAACTAAAAAAACAAACAAAACAGATCCTGTTCCCTTAAAGCATGTTATACAGCACAGCGCTTGTGCTGTGTCATTTGGCCCCCTGTAACACCTGTAATATCTGTCTGATCCTGCTTGGCTATAACCTTCCCCCTGTATGCTGACTCCGATATATCAGGGCAGCTGAGCCCTGACACCGTTATCAGCATACATGCCTCCGCTCCTGCTGCTTTCCTATTTAATATTAAAAGCTCTCATCCCTCTGTATTAGAACAATAAGTTCCCCTGGGTCTGTGTTATATAATAAATATGTTTATCTGTACCGATAACACAGTGTCTTCCTGCGATCATGTGACTCCTCGGCTCCGTCTCTCCTCTCCTCCTCGGCTGACATCAGAGGCAGTGCTTGGCCCTGCCCGCTGGAACTGTGAGCCGAGCAGAGGAGAGAAGAGAGGAGGCACCTGATCACAGGAAGATGCTGTGTTAAAAGTACCGATAAGCATATTTATTATATAATACAGACACAGGGGAACTTATTCTTCTAATACAGAGGGGATATGAGCATTTTATAGAAGTGGATTTACAACCACTTTAAGTTAAAAAGAATTCTGTGCGCAGCTTCCCCAGCCACCCCTTATACTTACCTGTACCCGATCTCCATCCAGCGATGTACACAAAAGCAGCAGGTCTCTTGGCTCTCTCCCTCATAGGCTCAGTGACAGCAGTGGAAGCCATTGAGCCAGTGAGCAGAGAGCAGGGCAGAGCCAAGTTGTGTTATGCGTGCCTATGGACACACAGAGCACGTTTCAGGATCGAGCCCACATGAGTGCCCCCATAGCAAGCAGCTTGCTATGGAGGGAACTCGAAAGGATGGAGGAGCTCTGGCAGGGGACCCCAGAAAAGAATTATCGGAGCTGCTCTGTGCACAACCATTACACAGAGTAGGCAAGTGTAACATGTTTGTTTTCTATGTAATGTTCCTATTATAAATAATTGACACACGTGGCACTAAAATCAAGTGTATATTGCACCACTCAATCCTATGCTACAAAATGCATCAAATATGAATCAAAAATATGTATACATAAACAAATAATTAAATACATTTCCATGAAAGAAATAATAATAATGAATAAACATTAAACAATAATGAATAACCCAGTGAATACGTGATAGTTTACACCATACATTCAAACACTCCTCAAGGAGTATTGCAAAACATATACAGTGTTTCTACAATGTTGCAAAAGTCCGTGAGTCTTCAAAGCATGCTTCACTTAAAGCGGGAGTCCGCCGGGACTCCGCGTTTTTTTTTTTTTTTTAAAAGCCAGCAGCTACAAATACTGCAGCTGCTGACTTTTAAAATAGTGACACTTACCTGTCCAGCGCGCCCGCGATGTCGGCACCCGAAGCCGATCTGTAGATCGTATCTCGGGTGCTGCCGCCGCCATCTTGGGCATGGGAATCAGGAAATGGAGCCTTTCGGCTTCATTTCCCGGTTCCCTACTGCGCATGCGCGAGCCGCGCTGCGCAATAAGGACGGTCCCCGCTGCCTCTGGGATCTGTGTGTTTTCCCAGCAGGCAGCGGGGCACTTGCGGGAAGGGGCGGGCACTTGCGGAAAGGGGCGTAATATACGCCCCTTTCCGCAGAGAGCTATCCCGGAAGTGGGTACAGATACCTGTACTGTACAGGTATCTGCACCCCCCTCCCCCCTGAAAGGTGCCAATTGTGGCGCCGGAGGGGGGGGGGGTTCCGATGAGCGGAAGGTCCACTTTAGGGTGGACCTCCGCTTTAAGCAGACAATATTGATCAGTGTTTTTTCTCAAAACGCCTTTCCTTCACCACACCACTGTGAAATGTGATTCCTTTCCCCCTTATGTGAATTAACTCACCAACTACATCAGCCTCACACTCAACGTGTTTGGCAAAAAAGCGCTTTCCAAACCCTTTTTGCAGGGATGTGGATGACAGGCATACAATCCTTCACTTCAGCGGGAGAAGAGCTGACTCCATTGACAATTTCATAAAAATTGCTCTCATGAAATAGAAAAAAGAAATGCTTCCATAGCGTGATACCATTAAAAAACTTTTAATCACACACAAGAAGATCCTCTCAAGTTACACTCACATTTAAAAACTTGTAACCACGCCAAATAAGTAAAGCCACAGCACACTTTAACGCAGCTAATTGTCGAAGCATTGGTGGTCTTAGCGGACCCAGGGTATGCGAGACACACTCATCAAATCTCTCACGCTCCTTGGCCTCGCCAGCACCTTAGTGAAGATAGACGTGAGTTGTCCAATGGTTCCTCTCACTATCAATCACCTAGTAACCACGCCCTGACTTATTTCATCATTCACTTGACTTAATCATGCGGTTGTTAACATGTTTGTTACTTAAATTTTTTTTTACCTTTTTTAGATTATGAAGCCCATAAAAAGCTCTGGTGCAACCAAATACCTTCAGAAGTCACATAATTAGTGAAATGATGTCCACCTGTGTGCAATCTAAGTGTCACATGATCTGTCATTACATATACACACCTTTTTGAAAGGCCCCAGAGGCTGCAACACCTAAGCAAGAGGCACTACTAACCAAACACTGCCGGGAAGACCAAGGAACTCTCCAAACAAGTAAGGGACAGTGTTGTTGAGAAGTACAAGTCGGGGTCAGGTTATAAAAAAAAATATCTAAATCGTTGAAGATCCCTAGGAGCACCATCAAATCTATCATAACCAAATGGAAAGAACATGACACAAAAGAAAACCTGCCAAGAGAGGTGCGCACACCAAAACTCAGGGACCGGGCAAGGAGGGCATTAATCAGAGAGGCAGCACAGAGACCTAAGGTAACCCTGGAGGAGCTGCAGAGTTCCACAGCAGAGACTGGAATATCTGTACATAGGACGACAATAAGTCGTACGCTCCATAGAGTTGGGTTTTATGGCAGAGTGGCCAGAAGAAAGCCATTACTTTCAGCAAAAAACAAAATGTTTTGGAGTTTGCGAAAAGGCATGTGGGAGACTCCCAAAATGTATGGAGGAAGGTGCTCTGGTCTGATCAGACTAAAATTGAACTTTTTGGCCATCAAAGAAAACGCTATGTCTGGCGCAAACCCAACATCACATCACCCAAAGAACACCATCCAGTGAAACATGGTGGTGGCAGCATGCTGTGGGATGTTTTTAGGCAGTCGGGAATGGGAAACTGGTCATAGTTGAGGGAAAGATGGATGGTGCCAAATACAGAGATATTCTTGAGCAAAACCTGTACCACTCTATGTGTGATTTAAAGCTAGGACGGAGGTTCACCTTCCAGCAGAACAATGACCCCAAACACACTGCTAAAGCAACACTTGAGTGGTTTAAGGGGAAACATGTAAATGTGTTGGAATGGCCTAATCAAAGCCCAGACCTCAATCCAATAGAAAATCTGTGGTCAGACTTAAAGACTGCCGTTCACAAGTGCAAACCATCCAACCTGAAGGAGCTGGAGCAGTTTTGCAAGGAGGAATGGGCAAAAATCCCAGTGGCAAGCTCATAGAGGCTTATCCAAAGCGACTTGGAGCTGTGATAGCCACAAAAGGTGGCTCTACAAACTATTGACTTTAGGGGGGTGAATAGTTATGCACATTGACTTTTTCTGTTATTTTGTCCTATTTGTTGTTTACTTCACAATAAAAAAAAAAATCTTCAAAGTTCTGGGCATGCTCTGTAAATTAAATTATGCAAATTTTCAAACAATCCATGTTAATTCCAGGTTGTGAGGCAACAAAACACGAAAAATGCCAAGGGGGGTGAATACTTTTGCAAGGCACTGTAAAGCGTTCAGGTTCAGAAAACCGATATGTATAGAACGCCTCCAGATTGGAATTGGAACGATAGCAGCTTCAGATTTTAATGGAAAGGTCATTTTAATAATATGAAATTACAACATGGCTTGCATAGCAATTGTATACACTGGATTGTATATAATTCTCCTTTAAGTGGAATTCACCTTTAAGGAAGCACAATAGTTTAAGAGTGTGAAGGGATTAGAAAACTTGCCAGTTTTAATTTCTGTCTGTGCCCCCATTAAGGAGAGTCATCCTCTCTATTTGTCCTGTTTACCATTTAATTGAAAATTAAAGTAAAAGAAAAATCACAAATTTTGGATTGTCCCCAGAAAAGTAATCAAAATCTTCCAATGGGGACACTAGTTCTGGTTACCTGGGGGGTCCCCAAAGAATTCCCTTAATTTGCAAGGATTTCCTCTCACTTCCTGTTTGGCTATCGGACAGGAAGTGAAGGGAAATCTTCGCACAGATGACAAAAGAAAAAAAAGTTCTAACTCTCCCTTGCTCTATCCAAAATGCAAAAAAAAAGGTTTTGCCTATACTTCTACTTTAATTCCTTTCATTGGGCAGAATATTAATTTATTCTGGCTGTTGAAATTATTTAATTAATGCTCCTAGTGTTAACACGTGTCTTCAGACATATATACACGCGTGAAATGTTTTTTTCTACCAAACTGCCGCTGCCCCTGGAAGAGCTGGCTGTGGGTTTTTTCTGTCTCTAACCTCCTCTAAACACCTATGTGTACATGGAGGGGCGATTAGAGAAGAAAACACCAGATGTCCCTAAGACCCCTTTCACATTGGGGCGTTTTTCAAGCACTTTAGTGTTAAAAAAAGCGCCTGAAAGAAGCCGCAACTGCAATCCCAATGTAAAAGCCCGAGTGCTTTCACACTGAGATCCCTTTCACGCTGGGGCATTTTTCAGGCCCTTTAGCGTTAAAAAAAGCGCCTGAAAGAAGCTGCAACTGCAATCCCAATGTAAAAGCCCAAGTGCTTTCACACTAAGGTGCTGCGCTGGCAGGGCGTCAAAAAAAAGTCCTGCAGGCAGCTTCTTTGCAGCGCTTTTGGAGCGGTGAATACAACGCTCCTAAAGTGCCCCTTCCCATTGAAATCAATGGGAAGCGCCTGTAAAACGCCTGAAAAACGCCTAAAAAATGCTATTGGCAGCAGCGTTTTGTGTGCGCTTTTAACCCTTTATTTGGCCACTAGCAGGGGTTAAAAGCGCCCCAATAACGCTCAAAAAATGCCAGTAAAGCGCTGCTAGTTTAAGCGGCGCTTTACGAGCATTTTTCGGGCGCTGACCTTGTGGAAGGGCTCTTAAAGCACTTGGGCTTTCACATTGGGACTACAGAGGAGGCTTCTTTCAAGCGCTTTACAGGCACTTTTTTAATGCTAAATCGCCTGAAAAACGCCTGAAAAACACCCCAGTGTGAAAGGGGTCTAACAGCCATGTTAAAAATGTCCAGTGTGCATAAGGCCTAGCACCGCCTCAAAAATTGCCCATGAAGCTCCCAGCAGATATAGAAGGCCAATAAAAGCTACCTACCTATAACTGATACTAATATTTAGGTTGGAGTGGATTACTATGACAGCTAGTAATCTAAAGTAGAGCCTCAGTCCAGTGCAGCCATACCAGCACTGAATAGTACATTCATTTATACATGATTATCCTGTTCGGCCAGCTAGCCAGGTTCCTCCTTGTGTACACAGCAGAGACGTACAGATTCTTCCGATCTCTGCTTGCTCAGGTCGGGGTTTTGTGTTTTTTTTAGGGTGGAGAGGAAAAGAAATGAAGAAAATGTGGAAAGTTTAGCAATCTCTTCGGTGCTCTGAAGTTTTCTGAGCCTTTTAATGGGTCACATCTGCATTCCAGATACTGTACACCCTGTTCCAAATTATTATTCAAATTCTATTTCAGTGTCACAAAATTAAATATTTATTTTTTCTGTTTAACTCATGGATGGCATTGTGTCTCAGGGCTCTTTTGATCACTGAAAACAATCTCGGACACCTGTGATAATTAGATTGGCAGGTGAGCCCAATTAAAAGGAAAAACTACTAAGGACCCTTTCACGCTGAGGCGGGAGGTGCATTGGCGGTAAATCGCCACTATTTTTAGTGGCGCTTTACTGTCGGATTTGCGGCGCTATTTGGCCACTAGCGGGGCATTTTTTTTTTCGTTTTTTTTTTTCATGTAACAACCGCCATACATCAATCTCCTGCAGCTTCCACACAATACCCCTCCTGGTGCTCCTTGGGATAGAAGAAAGCCCCCGGTGATGTATCTACACTCGGGTCCAATGGTATATTAAAGTCCCCACCAAGGATCATTTTGCCTTCTGCAAAATCTGCTAATTCAGTCAAAGTTTTACTGGTGCGTATTTGGTGTTTATACGGTGGCCATTGTAACCTTCACACCCCCTATATATCCTTTAAAGAATAAGAAGTGTCCATTTACATCCAGCCGTCTATCCAAAAGAGACCAGGGTACCCGGTTGGAAATTAAAATAGACACCCCTTTAGACTTTGATATTTGATATGCACAGGGAAAAAAATCTATATCGAAAATATTTTATCTCTTGTTATAGTTTATTGAGTGCAAAGATATTCCCATCTGCTAACTTTCGGACAATTACATTGTTCCTAGCTATCTCTGAGGACTACAGAACCCCCCCCCCCCGGCCTGGGGGACCCCCCATTTTAATTAAAGTGTATGTAAACCAAAATTATAATTATTCGCAGTTTACTACACCCTAGTGTGGGGGCTTAATTAATTTTATTTTTTTAAGCTTCTTTTACTTTATTTTCACCTGATAATCCTGCAAATAACACATTTGTTTATATCAGTAATGCAATGCTGATATTATAAAATGAAAGTGTATGCTGTGACTATAAAACTCCATTAACCACTTCCGGACTGCCGCACGACGATGTACGTCCCTACTTTAGGGACGGATATCGTTGTTCTGGCAGCAGCTAGTGCCATAACCCCAGTATCCCCGTATTTGGCTGGCGGTCCGGTACAAGATTCGCCACAAGATCACTTTTATCTATGGCCGGAGAGGTGCCACTTACGGGAGCCGCGGGCAGCAGCGGAGGCGATCGCGTCTGTCCCCTGGGCTGACATGGAGACGAGTGAGGGGAAGATGGCCCCCACCCGTCTCCATAACACTGCAGGGCGGAAGCGACGTCATAACGTCACTTCCGCCATAGCTCTTAAAGGGGCATTTTATTTTTTTAAATGACAACCTTTTTGTTTTATTTTTTATTGCATTTTAGTGTAAATATGAGATCTAAGGTCTTTTCGACCCCAGATCTCATATTTAAGAGGTCCTGTCATGCTTTTTTTTTCTATTACAAGGGATGTTTACATTCCTTGTAATAATAAAAGTGACAGATTTTTTTTTAAAGCAGTGTAAAAATAAAAAGTAAAAGGTAAAATAAATAAGAAAAAAAAAAAAAATTTAAAACGCGCCCCTTCCCGCCGAGCTTGCATGCAGAAGCGAACGCATATACGTAAGGTAGCACCCGCATATGAAAACAGTGTTCAAACCACACATGTGAGGTATCACCAAGATCGGTAGAGCGAGAGCAATAATTATAGTCCTAGACCTCTTCTGTAGTGCAAAACATGCAACCAGTAGAATTTTTTAAATGACGCTTATGGAGATTTTTAAGGGTAAATGTTTGTTGCCATTCCACGAGCAGGCGCAATTTTGAAGCGTGACATAAATGGCGCCTATGGAGATTTTTAAGGGTAAAAGTTTGTCGCCATTCCACAAGCGCAATTTTAAAGCGTGACATAAATGTCGCCTATAGTGATTAAGGGTAAAAGTTTGTCGCCATTCCATGAGCGGGCGCAATTTTGAAGCGTGACATGTTTTGTATCAATTTACATGGTGTAACATTATCTTTCACAATATAAAAAAAAAAAAAAAAAAAAAAAAAAAAAAAAAAAATCGGGCTAACTTTAATGTTGTCTTATTTTTTTAATTAAAAAAAGTGTATTTCTTCCAAAAAAAAGTGTGCTTTTAAGACCTCTGCGTAAATACGGTAGACAGAAAGTATTGCAATGGCCGCCATTTTGTTCTCTAGGGTGTTAGAAAAACAAAATGTATAATGCTTGGGGTTCCAAGTAATTTCCTAGCAAAAAAAACAAAACTTTTCTTAACTTGTAAACACTACATCTAAAGAAGAGGCCTGGTCTTAAAGTGGTTAGAAGTAGAATTAAAGGGAAAAGTTTTTTTTTTCTATTTTGGATAGAGTAAGGGCCGGTTCACACTGCAGGCGATGCGAGGCGACACCGACTTGCCTCGCCGCGACCTGCCGCAACCTCAGTGGCAACTTGCAGATGACTTCTGTATAGAAGTCAATGCAAGTCGCCCCGAGGTCGCCCAGAAGTAGTACAGGAACCTTTTTTCTGAGTCAGAGCATCGCCCGCAGTGTGAACCGGCTCTAAGGGAGGGTTTTTATTCAAAACAAATTACAAATAATGACAACTACCGGTTTCACAATGTCTTTTAGTTATATTTAGCCTGCTCAGTCACTGCTGCGGCAGACAGTGGATTGTGTGTACGGGCGATTAGGCAGGCCATACATTACTATTTTTTTTTGTTCAACTAGCATGTCCCAATTGATATAGATGTGAAATCACTCTTGATGTGCTATTGTGTTCTAACAGCGGGGAAACTTCTCCATTGTCAGAAAACAGTGATTGGAATTGCTGGCAATAGCCAGCGACACTGATCGTATAGGAAAAACCCGAATGCCTGCTATTACAATCAATAGATCGACTTGTGAACAACCAGCCTGCCCATACATGGATCGAAATTCGTCTGGTCCCCGCTGAAGCAGCCAAATTTTATTCCATGTAATAGCCACCTTTAGCCTTGAAACTCAGAGACCTCTAGCATGTGTTGATAATAAAACCCCTGGCAGACCCCTGACAGAACATCTTGTCTCTTTATAAGCCCATGAGAAGTTGTTTGGTATATATTTGTTATCCTGTTTTACAGGATACAGCGGCGACAACAAAGTATTAGACTCAGGCACTAATCTTATAATGCTTCTAAATCCATATTAAGAGCGCTTACTTCCTATATAAGCACTCCTACCATGCAAAAGAAAGGTAGAGCAAAACATCTGCTGGTTTGGGTGTTCTAAGTCATTTTCTAGCAAAAAATGTACATGTAGGAGAAAAGTGTCATAACAGGTTTGGGAGACAACTGGTTGAAACAGAAGTAAACTCTGTTTTTATTTCTTTTTTTTTTAATGGCCCCTGTAAGTTTAGGCTATACACAGATCCTTGAAAAAGTATTTATACCCCTTGAAATTAAAAACGTAAATGTATTTTCTTGGGATTTTATGTGATAGACCAACAGAAAGTGGCACTGTAGTGCCAGCATGTACCACATACCAGCACATTATGACAGACTTACCTTTTAAACCGAACCCTCTGGCACGGAACTGTCACCACTCCCAGCACTTTAATCTTCATCGGGTCTTCCTTCTGGGTATGCACAATTAAATGGCCAGGCCGCGATGATGTCACTACTGTGCATTAGCACGGGAGTCATGATTGTGGCACGGTGCTGTTCATTGAATGCAGAGCGCACTGTGCACGCTCACTGACATCATTGGCCAGAGCCAATGTGAATATCTCCTAAACAGTGCAAATTTAAGAGATATTTATGGTACCCGCAGGTAAGACGTATTATAAGCTTACCTGTTGGTACAAGTTTCAAATTAAAATTTACCACCACTTTAACTACTCCCCGCCAGTAAGACGTCCATGGGCGTCCTCGGGTTGAAGTAGTTATACTGGGAGAATGGCTGCACCTACAGGCATCTAATAGACCCCAAATCTCTCTATAAAGAGAACCTGTCACTGACCATAGTGCCACAAGAGATGCCCTTGTGATAGCAATAAAGTTAATGCCCCCAAAAAAGTGTAAAAAAACAAACAACTTTTGTATAAAAGAAATAATAATAAAAAAAAAAAACACGCATACGTTACTCCCATATGTAAACAGTGATTGCACCACACATGTGAGGTATTGTCACCAACGTCAGAGCGAGAGCAATAATTCTAGCATGAGACCTCATGTGTAAGCCCCCGTACACATGGTCGGACATTCCAACCACAAAATCCGTCGTATTTTTTCCAACAGATTTTGTCCGAAATGGTGTTGCATACACACGGTCGGATTGGATCATGTTGTGGGAAAATGTTATATCCAGCTCTCAAACTTTGTTGGTCGGACATTCCGACGGAAAAAGTCTGATGGAGCCCACAATACGGTCGGATTATACGACAACATGGTCCGATCGGACATTTTCTGTCGGAATGTCTGACCACGTGTACGGGGGGCTAACTCTGAACTGGTAACCTGTAAAGGTGTTTAAAGCGTCACCTATGGAGAATATTAAGCACTGTAGTTTACCCCCATTGCACAGGCAGATGCAATTTTAAAGCGTGACATGTTAGTTATCTATTTACTCAGCGTAGCATCATCTTAAACATTGTACAAAAAAAAATTGGGGTAAATATTGTGTTTTTTTCATTCATTAAAGAGGTTTTTCCTGTAGTTTTTGGAGGGTACACGTACCGCTTGTTTTATACCCCCCCTTTTTTCCCCTCCTCTGTGTTTCATAGCGGTTCTGACTTATTTACGAGAATGCCTGGATTGTGACAGACATACCCTTCACCTCTATGATGATTAGCCTCTTCCGATTTGTCGGAATCAGAGGAATTCTCCTCCTGCTGATAGTGGGTGTTTTTTATATTTATATGGGTTATGCTGTCATGACTATGGGGAACCTTCTTTTAGCTTCTTTAGTATTTGCTACTGTCATTTTGTCTTGATTGTTTCACTGTCTCACTTTACAAGATATATGGTCGTATATACTGTATATGTTTTATTTTCTCTTTTCTGTACATATAAAATCTAAATAAAGAATAAAAAAAAAAAAAAAAAAAAAAAAAAAAAGAATGAATTCAGAAATCAAGACGCAGTCAGTAAGAGGCAGCGGAAGGCAGGGAACTTGACTTTCCACTGACCACACAAAATGCTTGGGGTCACTTGTCATTTTTGGATATTGTTGTCCAGGATTCGTCTGAATCCGATCTGGGTGGGTGCAAATATTCAACATCACTAACTCACTGGTACATTCTTGAAGGGCTATGTATGGTCATATTCAGCTCAGTGTCAGCTTTCTTGACAAGGCAGAGGAACGGGGGAGATAATTTTAGAACTGAAATTTCCCATGGAATGAAAGACTACGACTGCGCACTGCAATACAGCTTTTAATCAGTCTTTGGATAGTCATTTATTTCCCAAATTGGGAATCCTTAAAGTCCAACTCCAACAATTACAAAAAAGTTATTTTTACAATACCCTCCCCCACTGCAAGGGATACATGCTTATCAGATTAGGAGATGAATACCTACCATAAGCCAGCCATACATGGATCCAAATCCGGCTTGTTCAACAGCGACTGCCCAAATTTTGATCCCTGTATGGCCTAGCTAGTCGTACACAAGTCGATCGATAACCTGTCAGATTTTCCCGAATGATCAGTGCTGCCGGCTATAGTTGGCAACACTGATCATTGTATTTTGCTGGTGGGGAAACACAATAGCTCTGCAGGAGTGAATCCCCCATCCACCTTGAATGTGTGGATGGGGAAATCAGCACTTTTTTTTCTCAACCAGCACAAAAAAAAAAAAAAAAAAAAAAAGTATAATGTATGGCCTGCCTTACTCCTTGCTCTGGCAGATCCACTTCACCTGTGTAAACAATGCCCTAAAGCTAATCCTATAAGACGCTCTGGTCAACAGTCATACAATGATGTCATCAAATACATGGCAGGTCCAATATTGTACAAGAGAACAGCAAGGGGCCACCCAGAGTCCACAGCAGGAAAGAATATTGGAGTAAGGTAAGTATTACACCTATTTCCCATCCCCTAGGCTAAAAAGCATTTAATCCCTGCGAAATTTTAATTGCCCATCAGGGAGATTCACCCCATCTATCTGTCCCGAGGGACATAGAACGATGGTAAATTCAGATGTTATAGTACAGGAGGTTTGGGGGAATATTCCAATGGGGACACCTATCTCAGTGGCATCTGTCTAAGGGGACTTCTCCTAATTCTCCTAATACTTGTTACTAAGACAGGAAATTAAAGTAAATCTCCCTAATGGGAACACAGACAGCAAAAAGTAAAACAAAAACTGATATGAGTTTCCACCATTGCCTATTCTAGTGGTCACCAAACAATGGCCCGTGGACTGGTTGTAGCCCTATGTAGCCCTATGCCTGCCTTTATCCAGCCTTATGCCTACCACATACACCAATGATGGGGCATTATTCCTCCCACTGACACCAATGATGGGGCACTATTCACTCCGACTAATACCAATGATGGGACACTATTCCTTCCACAAATACAAATGATGGGACATTATTTCTTCCACTAATACCAATTATGGGGCAATATTCATTCCACTAATACCAAGGATGGGGCACTATTCCTTCTACTAATACCAATGACGGGCACTATTTCTCTGACTAATACCAATGATGGGACACTATTCCCCCCACTAATACCAATGATAGGGCACTATTCCTCCAATAATACCAATGATGGGGCACTACTCCTCTTCCTATTGACCACAGCTGCAATGTAATTGTTTTGTCTCCCACTGTTCCTCCCTACCCCAATCTGCCCGGCTATCTCCTACTCTGTCCACTTTTAGGTTATTTCTCCCATCAGCTCACAGTTATTACTTTTTCTTCCACCTGCCCCTCCCTATTAGATTGTAAGCTCCCAGCAGCATGGCCCTCCTAACCCTCTTATATTGACTTGTATTATTTCTGTATTGTCTTCCTTTATATTGTAAAGCACTGTGCAAACTGTTAGCGTTATATAAATCCAGTATAATAAGAATACTCCCACTTACACTGACAGTGGCCGGACTTTGGACACTACTCTTGCTGGCCGCAGTCCGGCTTCCCTAATGTCTTAAGGACAACAAACTGGCCCTTTGTTTAGAAAGTTTGGAGACCTCTATCTTATTCAAATGAAAAACAAAATAAAAAAAAGCTTGGGCTTTAGATATTTTTACTGTAATGAAGGGGTAGGACCTGACAATGGTATCTGGTAGGGATGACTGGATTACAGGAGTGTCTGGGTAGATTTACAGAATTAGGCCGGCCATAAACAGAACACATTTCTTTCCTCGCTCTATTCCCCCATCAACACAGACAACGTTGATGCGGGAATCTCTCCTGATGGGATTCCCGTCTAAGACAGTGATTATTAATAGCAACTACAGCAGCCACTAGCGATAATTGCAAGTAAAATCCAACATGCTGGTTGTACCCAAGTTGATTGATTCATCAACTTGGTACATTCAGCCATGGTTCGAATCTCGGCAGGTTCCGGCTGAACTGGCCGAGATTCGAACAGTATATATATATATATATATATATATATATATATATATAGATATATTTATGGTCCAGAGCCCTCTGACCGATACGGATAAGGATGACAAACAAGGTTAACATAAACTCGCTTACTTGGACCTGAAAGTGTGCCCTGGTCTGACGTACGGTATACCAAAATAAGGGGGCATACCTTAGATAGAGAAGTGGGTGATAAATAAAATGAATATGAATGGAGTGAAATGAGTACTCTCATGAGGAGTATAATGCTTGAGAAATGCCCTGAAAAAGGGGATGGGTGGGTGGGTATCGCGCACCGGAACCGACGAGGAGGATAGGCGAACGGGCTGGTTATATACTCCACCGGGCTCCTCCCATAATTTCAGGCCACCATACTGGCCTTTCTATTTATGGACCAGAGCCCTCTGACCGATACAGATAAGGATGACAAACAAGGTTAACATAAACTCGCTTACTTGAAATGGACCTGAAAGTGTGCCCTGGTCTGACGTACGGTATACCAAAATAAGGGGGCAAAAACATTCAGGTAGGGGTTGCATTTTATTGATTCAAGTTTGTTACTGGGTGAGCTCGACAAAGGCCTGGGCCATCTCCACTAGCGGATTGGGTATGTAGCGGGCGAAACAGGTGGACCTCCATCTGCCCAACTTCTTGATAATGTGGTCCGGGACCCCTTGGCGGGATGCTGTTGAAGCTGCTCCGATACGGAATGAATGTCCGGAGTAGTGAGTAGGATAGAGGTGAAGGATACCCAGGAGTATCCTGAGATGTTCCATAAAGCGGGCAGCGTTCAGAGGCTTAGTGTGAAATGGCAGAAGCGTACTAGTTCCTGGTTGATCAGCCAAAAGGGGCAACAAGCGGGCGAGAATGGCGACCGGGTACCAGCGGTTGTTGGACTTATAGAAGTGTATGTCCGTACCCGAGCCAAGCTGCTGTGTCTTGGAGACTGCTAAGTGTAAGACGAAATGGTCTTTGAATCGGACCAGGTGGTGCTTGCACAGCATGCGTGCCGTGAGGCTACTACCAGTAAACTCGCTCGGCCGTAAGAAGCCGTAGAAGGCCGGGTGTATGGCTGCTTGTAAATGACACTAATGTGGAGACCGAAAAGGTGAAGTGGCCAGGATATCTGACATATTTCTAAAACGTCTCCTGTGATAGGCAGTCGTTTGGTGCCGGCCATCGGCTGGCGCTTCTGGATACCGCGCATAACAGCCTGAACGGCGTGGTAAAATAAGGAGGGTACGGTAGGGTCCTGGAGGGAGGTGAAATGTTATACCGGTCAGGTATAGCCGGATCGTATTAAAGGATAACGCTAACTGCGAGTGGCAGTAGGAAATGAAGGCTATGACTTGCTTGACACGGGACGTCTCTGTGCTGTGATACGTGATTAAGCGGTTAAAGGCCCTCCAGGCTGATTGATAGGCCTTGAGGGTATTGCGGGAAAGGGAGTGATCAATGAGTTGGGTAGCCGCTAGGAGGTGAGGGGCTAATCCAGGGTCAGTCGAGACCAGTCCGGGATAGCTGCTGATGTTGGTCCGGCTCCGGGTACCTGATCGAAAACGAGACAAGGTTAAAGCGGGAGAGGGCGTCCGCTGCCTGATTGAATTTACCGGGGATAAAGGAACAGCGGATGTTGAACTGAAACAACAACAAGAGCTGGACCAGTCGACGTAGGAAGGACATAATCAACAGAGAGGACGCCTTGGCGCAGCCAGGAATTGCCAGTAACTGGGGAGGCCAGGGAGCTGCGAGCCAGAGGTGGCCAAAAACAGCCGCAAGCCCGTGGAGGCCACTGCGTCGGTCATCACCTGGGGAGAAAGGGAAGACACGGAGGGAATGAACAGGGAGACGCCATTCCCAGACGATAGGAATTCCTCCCGCATAGCAAGGACTGCTATTGCCGCGGGATCCCGGCTGAGGGCTTGCTCTGGATCCTGTGAGAGGGACAGTAAGATCAATAGGCGTGACACAAAGGCGCGACCCTGAGGGATGATGCGCATAGGGAAACTCGACATGCCGTGTAGGGACTGTAGGTGTCTTTTGGATGACTAGACTGGGGAATATGCGAGGATATTATATGCCCCTAAAGATGGTAGTTGTGATGGGCGAGCGTTTGCCGTTGGCTATGGGCTGATGCCTCTGGATGCCTCGTAGTGGGGATCTTGCTGTACGGGCCGAATGACAGATGGCTCTCCGTGCACTGTAAGGATAAGAAATGCTGAACGCTGGCTAGAAATAGCCTGGGCGTGCTACAGGAAGAAGCCAGTTGCGTGTGTCAACATGATCCTGGTGCGGGACGGAAGTTGAACTCAACTGTCCTAAGGAAGAGACGGGTAGGCAGACAACAGTGAGTGGTTTGTAAGAAAAGCCACAAGAGACGAGTGGCCAATTAAGTGCTGCTGAAAATGACGTGTAGCCGGTTCGTGTGCCACTGAGAACGTGCTTGCCAACGAATGATTGCAAGAAGTTATGCTAAGTCGCGAGCCTTGGCATGACCAAAAGTGTGTTAAACGTGTGCTTGCGACAATTGCCCGGGAGTCTGTCACTGGAGATGTGTACGTAGTGACTGTGAGCCATTCGTGTTACCGCATGTGCACTGCGAAGACTGCAGGAGTTGTGCTTGAATGTATGTTTGGACACGTGCTTGCGATGATTGCAAGATGTTACCCAGGATGCGTGCTTGCTATGATTGCCAGATGTTATGCTAGGATGCGTGCCTGCAACTAATGCAAGGAGTTATGCCAGGACTCGTGCTTGCAACGATTGCAAGGAATTATGGTAGGTCACATGGGTAGCCAGGCCGGAAAGACAGAAGTCCATCCAGTCCCACCACAAATCAAAATAAATAAGGTATCACACAACCTGACACACCCAATTCTACGCCCGCAGCTGATCCAGAGGAAGGCAAAAAACCCCCAACAGAGCATAGCCCAATCTGCTTACAGCAGGGGAAAAAATTCCTTCCTGACCCCTCGAGAGGCAATCGGATTTTTCCCTGGATCAACTATATCTATAAATATAAGTACCCCGTAATACAACGTACCTTTAGGAAGGTATCCAGGCTTTCCCCAAAGCAACCTATCGAGCAGCCAGAAGTGCCTGCCAACAATGATTGCCATGAGTTGTGCCTGGACATCTGCTTGCAACGATTGCAAGAGGTCTATGCTCGAATGCGTGCTTGCCATGATTGCAAGAGGTCTACGCTCGAGTGCGTGCTTGTAATGAGTGCAAGAGGTCTATGCTCAAATGCGTGCTTGCGATGATCGCAAGAGGTCTATGCTCGAATGCGTGCTTGCAATGATTGCAAGAGGTCTATGCTCGAATGCATGCTTGCAATGAGTGCCAGAGGTCTATGCTCGAATGTGTGCCTGCAATGATTGCGAGAAGTCTATGTCTGGATGCGTGCTTGCCATGATTGCAAGAAGTCTACGCTTGGATGTGTGTTTGCAACGATTGCAAGAAGTCTACGCTTGTATGTGGAGAAAACAGCGAGACACGCCTAAACGAAGCTGTGTTTCCCTTCCGAGGCAACTTATAATGAAATGAGGCCGAGGAGCAAGGCCCCCGGTAGGCGTCCAAACATTGAAGAATCAACCGGACCCAAACCGGGAAGCGGTATGTGACAGTGAAATGAGAGAACCTGCCATGACAGAGATCCAGATCGCCATGCCACAACTTGCGACCGAGCACGAAACAGATTCTGGAGCATGTACTGAAATGAGGCCATTCCTGGGGCACGCCGAGACGAATTTGGTACACAGATGTGACTATTCGTACCGGAACGTGATAGGTGAAATGAAATGAAAACCCATGACAAAGACAAGAATCAGAGGACGAGCCCATGAACCAAACAGATGAATCCTGTCTTTGGAGCATGTACTGAAATGAGGCGTAGCAGCTGGACACACCAGAACGAATCAGTGCATAAAAAACAAAATGCGACAGGATTCGAATTGGAGCGTAATAAGTGACAGAAATGATATGCCATGACAGAGACAAGATTCAACGACTGGACTGATAGTTACAACAAAGAATCCGTCTCTGGAGCATGTACTGAAATGAGGCGTAGCAGCTGGGCACACCGGGACGAATCGGTGCATAAATAAATGCAACAGGATTCGAATCGGAGCGTAATAAGTGACAGAAATGATATCCCATGACAGAGACAAGATTCAATGACTGGACTGATGGTAACAATAAAGAATCCGTCTCTGGAGCATGTACTGAAATGAGGCGTAGCAGCTGGGCACACCAGAACGAATCGGTGCATAAAAAATGCGACAGGATTTGAATTGGAGTGTAATAAGTGACAGAAATGATATCCCATGACAGAGACAGGATTCAACGACTGGACTGTAGGTTACAAAGAATCCGTCTCTGGAGCATGTACCGAAATGAGGCATAGCAGCTGGGCACACCAGGACGAATCGGTGCATAGAAGAATGCGACAGGATTCGAATTGGAGCGTAATAAGTGACAGAAATGGTATGCCATGACAAAGACAAGAATCAGGGACCGTGCGTGAACCTGCGAGTGACTCAGTCTCTGGAGCATGTACAGAAATGAGGCCGAACCCTGGGGCACTTCAAAGCGAATCGGTGCACCAGAGGTGCGACAGGATTCGCGCCGGAGCGCGGCTAGTGACAGAAATGATTTGAAACGGTAGAAATGACTGGGACTGAAATGACTTGAAATGAGATGAAATGAGATACATAACATAACTGCATGAATGATGAGATATACTCGAACTGGAGCAGACCAACCGATACGCGCGGACTGCTTGCTTTGTCGTAACAAGCAGTCGGCTGTGAGTCGAACGATTCGACCGATACTAATAGAAATGCTCGGGGAGTCGAATGGTTTCGAATGCCGTACTTGCGAATGAATCGCCTGACGTGGCGTGATCGAACATGCCGAAAGGTGATAACGACTACATCGAAAGTAGAAACAGTGACATGAGTACGAGAGCCACAGTAAAACATTCGACTGAAAGGAAGTGAGCGGTTCGTGAGTTCAGGGAATGTTGATGGGACATTGTAATACATGAACTGAAAAGGGGGTGCCGAAGCCCTACCTGCGACAGCCGGCCCAACGTGTAACGACAAATTCGACGGGTATGACGACAACCCCGACGGCGAAACCCACGGACGCTGATGAACGGGAAGACGAGTTTGTCAAGACGGAGATGAACAACGCGGGAACTCACGAACAGGCTCACTGCGTCTGGTCTAGGATAGTCGGCCCTTGATATCTGACGTATCAGATATCGCGCACCGGAACCGACGAGGTGGATAGGCGAACGGGCTGGTTATATACTCCACCGGGCTCCTCCCATAATTTCAGGCCACCATACTGGCCTTTCTATATATATATATATATATATATATATATATATATATATATATATATATATATATACACATATACATATACACACACACACACATACATACACACACACACACACGGTATATTTCATCCTTGTGTTTAGCTGCTTGCCTAAGGTCCAGCTGGTATGGTTTTAATAGAAGAGCTATATATAATTTTCTGACTGTTCACTATAATAGTCTTCAGGAGTAGTGCTCAGGAGAATGGTCATTGATATCTTTTTATATGACTCACATGTGAGTAGTTCTAAACTTTACTTTTAATAAAAGTTTCTTACGGATTCACACTATGTGGACATTTCCATCTTGTTTTTATGGTGGAATCCTGCATTACTATCATTGCCATGTATATCTAATATGCAACTTGGGAATTGGAGACACCATGAGGATTTGACCAAACCATATGGGCCAACAATGCAGGAGATCGCTTTGCTGCCTCTTCTTTCACTGTCTAGTCACAGGCTGGGGTGAGTCCAGGACAACCTGGGCTCAGAAGAAGCAAGTTCAAAGAAATCTCTGGATTGAAGGTGAACATGCAGCAAATTAAATTTTTAATGTATTCATTTTTTAACTTTTCATTTTAGGCTGGAGTTCTGCTTTAAGTAAACATATTCAAAGAGTGTGTAATAATATAAAAGATATAAAAATACCAAACATTTTAATAAGCTAGTGTTTTTTCTTTGAGATGAAAGAAAAAGCCAATTATAAATAGCCTATCTATACAGGTACCGTTCCTATGCAACTATGCTTCTCTGAAAGTGAAATTCGGCCCTGGGCAAAGAAATGATCTGAAGAAATTATTTGCATCAGCAATTATCATTTTTTTTCTAAAATTCTTTCAAGTAACGCAGTAAAATTACAAATTCCTCCTGCTCTGTATCCTTGTACTAACCTCCACGTAGAGATGAATGACACAATGGGGGATATTTACGAAAGGCAAATCCACTTTGCACTACAAGTGCATTTGGAAGTGCAGTCCCTCTAAATCTAAGGGGTAGATCTGAAATGAGGGGAAGCTCTGCTGATTTTATCATCCAATCACATGCAAGCTAAAATGCTGTTTTTTATTTTCCTTGCATGTCCCCCTCAGATCTACAGCGACTGTACTTCCAATTGCAAAGTGGATTTGCCTTTAGTAAATAACCCCCATTGTCTACAACTTGCCATACTGTACATAATGTCAAAATTTTACATAATAGACTTTTAGTGTGAACACCCATGCGATACGAGTTCAGTGCTGGGGAAAAAAAGGTTCCTGCACCTTTTTCGTGCAAATCCCATGCGAGTTCAGCTAAACATCTTTGTGGCTGAATTTGCATCGCACAGACATCGCATGTGATCTACACAGCAATGCAGTGTGAATCACATGCAATATCTGTGTTTGCAATAGTGTGAACCTGGACTCACAAATATCAATATAAAGGCAATTCAAATAGTACTGTTATAGAAAATGTTCATTACTAGATTGTGGTGGTCATGTAGATGCACGCCAATATTTTACATTTATTTCCAGAGGGCAGTTGCCATCTTTGCAGCAGAAAAAAAAGTGAAAAATACTCTGATTACTGCCAGTGATTGTAATCTGCTCACAGTCCCTAGGTCTGGATATCCACTTAACTTCCGGAAGGTTTTACCCCCTTCATGACCAGGGCATTTTTTGCTATTTGGCACTGCGCTTACTTTAACTGGCAATTGTGCACTCATGAGACACTGTACGCAAACATAATTGATATAATTTTTTCACACAAATAGAGCTTTCTTCTGGTAGTATTTGATCACCTCTCGGTTTTCTATTTTTTATTATATAAACAAAAAAAGACCAACATTTAAAAAAAAAAAAAAAAAAAAAAAAAACAATATTTTTTTTACTTTCTGCTATAACACCTTTCCAATAAAAAAAAAAAAAAAAAATCCCAATAAGCGTATATCGATTAATTTGTTAATTAATTTCTACAAACTATGAGCTATATAATATTAGAATTTTTTTGTCATACTATTAATGGCGGTGATCAGCGACTTATAATGGGATTGTGATAATCAATAGGGAAAGCTGACAATAAGTATATATTAATTGGTTTGCGTGACAGTTATAGCTTCTGCAAACTATGGGATATATACTGGATTATTTTTTTAATATGCTTAGTAATGGAGACGATCAGCGATTTATAGCGGGTCTAAGTGCGGCGGGCGAGTGGGAACTGACTAACTGCTACCGACTTTACCAGTGACACTAATACAGTGATAATACTATACACTGTACTAATGACACTGGCTGGGAAGGGGTTAAAATCTCAGGTAATCAAGGGGTTAAATGTGTGCCTAAGGAGTGTTCATTTGTGTTGCGTGTGCTACTAAAGATCATTCCCTCTGTTGATTGTCAACACAGGGCTCTCGGGTTGTGAATTGGACACAGCCGATCAGCAGGTTCCGGCCATGAATCACTGACCGGGACCTGCTAACAAACTCCCACTGTGTACAATCACAGCTGGTGACGGCAGGGGGCGCGCATGCGTGTGCCCTAAACCCAGAAAACAGGCAGTGATGTACCAATACGTCACTGTGCCTGTACAGGCTGTCTGTCCACAGTACATTGTGGGCAGGTGTTCTGAAAGTAGGTAAAGTAGAACTATAGGCACATTTTTGTTTTTATTTTGGATAGAGTAAGTGAGGAGGATTATATATTTTTTCTACCTGTGTCCCACTGGGGAGATTTCCCTTCACTTCTTGTTCCATAGGCAGATTTCCCCTCTATTTCTGTTCTGGGGACAGCCCAAAATTAGTGTTTTTCTTTATTTCCACTTTTAATGATAAGGATAAATAGGACAGATAGAGAGGGTGAAAGTCCCTCATGGGGGCACAGACAGCAATAAAACTAACAGGGGTTCTAATCCCTCTCCACTCTATTCAAAACGAAAAAAAAAAAAACGTTTTGCCTTTAGTTCTACTTTAATGATCAAATAAACTAACAATGATTTCACTGACATTTTTCATAAACTAAAAGTGCCTTGAATGTAGCCCCATCTTGCTGAAGTTCTAGAACTGCTCATATCGTAGCCAGTTATGTCTGATAGTTACTCAGCATGAAGTTTTAATTTCTCACTGCAGGCTGGCAGGCGGAAGGGAGCTTCACACTGGGCACAGTTGCACATCAGAGCCTGTTGTTACATGTTTTGGGTGTATATCCCCCTTTCTCTGACGGGCTTGAAAAAGTGGGACATGTCCCCGAAAAAAACTGACAAAAAACTTGCATTCGGGAGGCAGCAGGATTGCTTGCTGAATGCCTGGAAGACGCTGCTCTACCTTCCACAACTATTCAGCTGAGCTGCCCCATGATTGTGAAGAGGAAGGAGCTTCGCCTCCGATGTCCTTAAGCTGCCTGGCTGACCGGAGAGAATGTGAGTGCCTGTGGAGCCTCCCTGTGTGCCTGAATAGAATGGTGGGGTGACTGCACATAGTGGAATAGATTTTTCCATATTCCTCCATGAAGCCGCTGAATGTCTGCAGGATCGTGAGGAGGAGAAGGGATCATTCAGCGGCTGCATGGAGGAATATGGAAAAATCAATTCCACTATGTGCAGTCTCCCCACCGCTCCTCCTATCTAACTTTTTCTGCATCCCGTACTCTCCGGCCCCTCCTTGTGCTCCCTGTATCCATCCCTCCTGCTCTCCAGCCCCTCCTTGTCCTCCCTGGCTCCGCCCCAATTTCTCCAGCACCCCCCCTGCTATCCACTCCAAACCCCCTGCTCTCAAGCTCCCCCCCCAGCTCTCCACAGTCCCCACCCCTCCTGTGCTCTCCACCTTTCTCAGTGCTCTCCGCCCCCCAGCACTCTCTGCCCCCCCCAGCACACTCCAGCTCCTCCCTGCTCTTTTGCCCCCCCCCCCACAGTGCTCTCACCGACTTGGGCACGGGACATAGGAGGGGCTGCAGACAGGGACAGGGCTAGGGATCTCTCTCACCCCCCTCTTCTCACCTCCCGCTCTCTCTTACCCCCTCTCACCCTTCCTCTCTCCACCTTCCCCCTTCTATATCCTCCCTCCTTTTTCTACCCTCCCTCTGTCACCCTCCTTTTTCACACCCCGTCTCTCTCTCTTACCACCCCTCTCTTCCACAACCCTTCTCTTGCTCCCTCACCCTCCTCTCTTTCTCACCTCCCTCTCTCTCATCCTCCTCTCTGTCACCCCGTCCCTTTCTCTCTCTCACCACACTCCTCTCTCTTACCCCTTCCCACCACTCAATCCCTCTCCCCCACTCCCTCACTCTCCTCTCTTCCCCCTCTCTCCTCACCTCTTCCCCTCTCTCTTCCCCCTCCCCTCCTCCATCGCTCACCCTCTTTCTCCCCCTCTCACTCACTCTCCCCCTTTCGTGCACCCTCTCTCTCCCCCCATCTTACTCACCCCCTCTTGCTCACCCTCTTTCTCGGACTTTTACGCACCCTCTCCCCTTCCCGCTCATCCTCTCTCTCTCCCCCTCTCACTCCCACTCTCCCTCCCCCTCTCACAATATCTTGTTTTCCCTCTCTCTTACCACACTCCTGTCTCTTACCCCTTCCCAGCACTCCCTTCCTGTCTCTTTCCCCCCTCGCTCACCTTCTCTCGCTCCCCCTTTTGCGCACCCTTTCTCTGCCCCTCTCTCTCACCCCCCTCCCGCTCACCTTTTCTCTCTCCCCCTCTCTATCACCCACTCTCCCTCCCCCTCTCACTCACAATCTCTTGCTCCTTTTTTTTCCTCCCCTCCTCCACTTTGCACTGCAAGTGCACTTGGAAGTGCAGTGGCTCTAAGTCTAAGGGGTAGATCTGAAATGAGTGGAAGCTCTGCTGATTTTATCATCCAATCATGTGCAAGATAAAATGCTGTTTTTTTTTTTCCTTGCATGTCCCCCTCTGATTTACAGTGACTTTACTTCCAAGTGCGCTTTCAGTGCACTTGCTGTGCAAAGTGGATTTGCCTTTCGTAAATAACCCCCATAGTGAGTTACACACATTGTCCAGGTCTATCTATGGTTACTCAGGACTAGAGAGAAAGAATTTTGACACAATCCCAGTGTCCCACACTTATCATAATGGGTATCCCAGTACAGCAGAGGGAGTACACAGATACCAGCCAAGCTAAATAACAAAAGACAATATTTGACCATATAAAAGAGACAAGACGACTTACCCTGAATGGCTGGTCGGCAATAAATGGAAAATAAGAAATAGCCGACTCCTCTTCTCCCCACTCCCCAGAGACACAGGCATTTCGAAGTAATTGTTTATCACTGAATTCTGCTTTTACTTCAATGGCAACATCACCTGGTGGATGGTCCGAGTCTCCGCATGTCAGTCTGATGTAAAAACTGAAAGAAATCAAACACATACATGCATCAAGCTAACTAAAAACAATGCAAAGGATCATCACTTATATGCAAAGTGCAGTTACTGATGTCATCCACTCAAATGCTTATCGGTAAACAAATTGATCGCAAACGGTAACTGAATTTTGCATCTCCGCCATCCCTATTGTTTGCTATTGCCTTGTATACACGATCGGATTGTTGTTGCAATACAGAGCTTCAGACTTTTCTCCGAAGGGTGTGAGCCTGGATTTTGCCTTGCATACTAATGGCACACAACTGTTAAAAGTCAGCAGCTACAAATACTGCAGCTGCTGAGTTTTAATAAATGGACACTTACCTGTCCTGGGTGCACGCGATGTCGGCAGCAGATGACGAGAAATCGCTAGTCTCTCGGCTGCCTCCACCGCCATCCTCTGTCAGGGAATCGGGAAGTGAAGTGTTGCGGCTTCGCTGCCCGGTTCCCTACTGCACATGCGCGAGTCGCGCTGCACGTCTTCACTGGTCCCCGTTGTGTCTTGGGAACACAACGGGCGGGGGGCATCTGCAGCTAGCTAAAGTGGATGCAGTGGGTGTAGATACCTGGATTATACAGGTATCTGCACCCTCCTCCCCCCCTGAAAGGTGTCAATTGTGGCACCGTAGGGGGGGGGGGGGGGGGGGAGGAATCCACGTTAGGGTGGAAATCCGCTTTTAGGCTCCATGCACACTGAAGCTCAAAAAAGCTATTTCTGGACGCCAGATTGCTGGCACAAAACGCTGGTTTAAAAACCTGCTTTCAACAGCGTTTTATACTAGCGTTTATGAGCGTTTTACAGCGTTAGCGTTAATGGGCATTTTTTATAAAAATACACAGAGGACATTCCAAAAATCCCACAATGCATTGAAAAATAGAATGCCGAACACTAATGAACGAGCGTTTACAAGCGTTTATGAGCGTTTATCGGCGTTTGTCGTTTTTTGGCGCTGAAAAACGGCACTTTGAACGCGAATTTCTGGCGTTCAGAAAAAAGCCCATAAACTCCACTGCTCATTAAAGCTGAAAAACGTCCATGTGTGCATGGACACATAGGCTAACATAGAGTGGAGTTTATGGGCTTTTACAAAAAACGCCCAAACTCCAATAAACTGCAGTTTATCAGCTTCAGTGTGCATGGAGCCTAAGAATCAAAATCTTTTTCTCTTCCCGATCTTCAAAACAGCATGTCATGATTCTTTAACAAGTGCAGCTGGGGAAAAAAAAATCCAAGCAGCCTGCCAAGTTTAATCACAAACCCACAATAAAAAGTATCTTTTCAATCTTTTATCAAAGGAAAGAACTCCAGCATGTAAATGAAGGAAGTTTAACCATTTAAATTCCAAACCTTTTCCGACATTTGTTGATTACAAGTAAAATTCATTATTTTCTGCTAGAAAATTACTTGGAACACCCAAATATGATATACTTTTATTTTAGCAGAGACCCTATAAAATGAAATGGTAGTTGTTACAATATTTTATGTCCCACTGCATTTGCGCAGCGGTCTTTCAAACGCAATAATAAAAAAAAAATACACTTAAGGCTGGGTTCACACCGCTGCGGGGGGAGAACCGGATGTGATTCGCACAGCAAATCACATCCGATCTCCGTAGCGCTGCGAGTTCAGCCATACAGATAGTATGGCTGAACTCGCAGCGGTCCCGCAGCAAACTCGCACAGGACCCTTTTTTGGGTCCGCAACGGAATCGGATCGCATGGGGGTTCACACCATGCGATCCGATTCCTGTGCGAGTCGGCAGATCGCACTGCGATATGCCGACGGATCTGGGGGTGTCATTAACATAACATTGACACCCCCAGTCGTCCGCATAGGGCAGTGTGAACTGCCGGCGGGAGGTATGCGATGCGGGAAAACGCCACGGATTCGCGGCGTTCCCGCATCGCAGCAATGTGAACCTAGCCTTAATGAATAAAAAAAAAAAAAAAAAAAAAGCTAGCCCAATTTTTTTGCATAATGTGAAAGACACCGTGAGAGAATTGTGATCTTTATTCTAAGCAAAAAAAAAAATTGTGATTCTCATTTTAGCCAAAATCATGCAGCTCTAGTACTGCTGTGTGAACAAGTTGTTGTGCTGCTTTCTTTATTTCATTGCCCGGACAGACACAAGTGTGTAGCGTTCAACAAATGCAAAATAACAGAAAACTTCCATATCCATCTAGCGTGCGTGTATGTGTATGTATATATATATATATATATATATATATATATATATATATATATATATATATATATATATATATATATATACACACATACACACACACACACACACACACACATATACATACACACACGTGCACACGCGATAGATAGATATGGAAGTTTTCTGTTATTTTGCGTTTATTGAACGCTACACACTTATGTCTGTCCGGGCAATGAAATAAAGAAAGCAGCACAACAACTTGTTCACACAGCAGTACTGGCAGACACTGATTAGGGTTATATTTGAACAGATCAATAAGTGTTTCCAAACATGGCTTTCACACCTCTCTGGGTTCATGCCGACAATTCCCATTATGAGGATCTTCTTCCCCGGCCTCATGCCACCTTTTATGTGACCACAGAACGGAACCGTCTGAAAAGATAAAGGATTCAGTTACTGGTGGACAAAACACACAAATATACACAAACATCACATTACTAACAGCCCGGGAACCACACTGCTTAATGCTTGAGTACTTAATCAATAGTAAAGGTCTCTCTGGTGGTAAAGAAGACCTATACATAATTAAATGGATGAAATCTTCTGGAGCTCAGCCTGAGCAGCAGCAGCAGAAGAAACGTTCTAACCTCATTCTGCTGCCAGAACATTCCCTTTGTACAAGATGTTGTGAGACTATGGGACTACTTGGAAATACTTCAAGTGGTATTAAACCCAAACCAGAAATGTAATATATTGCAGCTTACCAATCATTAGAGGTGGCAGCTGCATTTGTTTTCTTTTCTAAGGCTTTTTATCCCCTCTGTTTTCACCCGGTAATCTGGCTTTGCTTTTGGGTTGACAGTAGGGCTGAAACAACTAATCAATTATGAAATTAATTACTATTTTCATAATCAATTAATCGGTTAGTCACATAATGGGGTTATAAAAAACTAAAATGAGCCCTTTATAGTACAAAAAGAGCAAATTGCTACTGTAAATATTACTTTCACACTTGTACAGTAAAAAATAAACCCCTTACAGTAGTGATTATCTTTTTTGGACTATAAAGGGCTAATTTTCGTTATTTTAACCCCATTATGTTACTAAACGTCTTAAACCTGGTTCAAACCTATGTGTATTTTGGTGCTTTTTAAAGAAACGCACTACAGGTCATTTACATGGTTTCCTACGGGACATGTTCACATCTATGCTTTTTTCAGCAGCTGCGTATTTGGAAAGGGTCAGGGACTTTGTTTTGCGTGAAAAAAAAAAGTGTTTTTTTTGGTTCAATATAGTTCAATGGAGAAGCTGCAGAAAAGCATGTAATGCGTTTTTGCAGCAATATATGTTTTTTAATCTGCCCAACAACAAATTTGGCAAAAAAAAAATACAAAAACACAAATCGCAGCAAAATCACGTGCACAAAAAATCAAAACGCACTGCAGAAACAGTTCAAAAGCAAATTGCATAGGTGTGTACCGAGCCTTATGCTGGCCACACCGATCAATTTTCAGACGAGAATATTCAGAAATCAAAAAAATCTTTGTACATTCGCTGAATTAAAGAACGGTTTTTGTTTGAAGTTTTCACTTGTTTTTAACATTCTGTTTTTAAAATGAACATAATTTCAGAACGAAAACCACATACACTGTCTGAAAATTCCTTTGACCACGCAGTCCTCTATTATTTCCAAATTTTCCCATCACTGTGGTTGAAAATGAACGTCGGTTTGACCCCAATAACGATTAGAAAATCAAAACATTTTTAAAATGAATTTTTTTTTGAAGAAAGACATTGTTTTTTTTTTTAAATAAAAAAATTTGATCTCTGAGTCTGATGATATTTACCAGATTCACCCTTTAATAGTATATACAGTGAGGAGATGTTGTCTCGCCTCCTCGCCTCCTGTTTTAACCCCCTAAATTCCAGACTACAAAGTCGCAAGGGTGCAGGGTGGTTGCAGCTTGGCCTGATTTACTTGAACGGGAACTTCCACCCCTCAATTGCGGCAGGGGATATAATTACTGCCATAGCTGCGGCCCTTGCAACCAAAGGGGGATTGGATGAGAGGCAGTAAAAACACCAGTCAACCCCATGGTTTTATGCTCCCCAACCGCTAGTATAAATGAGCCCTTATGTTTACGTTAATTGCAGCTGACAGTGTAGATCATATGGTCACATTTGCAGTGGCATGTAGCATTCAGCTGGATTTGTTGCTCCCCAAATGCCTCCATTCATGTCAATGTAACAATGCCTCAGAAATTACCCTTCGAAGCTTAAGTGATGTTTTTAGAAATTATAACAAGCTGAGATGCATCCACAAGTACAAGCATCCATAAAATAGAAAACCAACACAGAGGAGTGTCGTGGAAAAACCCACCATACTCTTTTGCGCTATTAAGCGCCTATTTCGTTGAATGGTATAATGTATCTTACTTATCGCTCTATTTCCCGCAAGTAAACAGACATTACGTCCTCATCTCAGCACGACCCCACCAAGCACCGCACTGGGTCTTTTATTCAAAAACAACAAAAGCAATGACAAACAGGAAGTGATCGCCACAACAGCCAATCGCTTCCTCCATGGGAAATTACCTCACAGGATATGAATGTCAACACAGGAAATCCTTCCAACAGGATGAGTTTATACAAAATAATGGCTGGGGGGGTCTTATGGGTGTGTCTGGGCAGGGACAGTGTGTATGTTTTACCTGGAAGCCATGCTCTTCAACTAAACAAAGGAAGCTGCATGGCTGACAAACATGAATTCTGTCTCTGACCATAACAACTCACAAGCTCCCATTTTTATGGTTGGCATGAATCCTTTTTCTGCACTGTTCAGAGAACGCATACCAGCATTATACTACCGTTCCTGCTGATGGGAGATTATCTGCAGGTGCGCTACACATCCCTCCATGTGTTGATCAGGCACACAGACACACACGAGCGTACATCCCCTAAAGCCCCTTTCACACTGGGGCGCTTTTCAGGCGCTACAGCGCTAAAAATAGCGCCTGTGTAGCACCTGAAAAAACCGCCCCCTTTCACTCCAGTGTGAAAGCCAGAGGGTGAAAGGAGCAGTGTATTCAGCGCTCCTACCCATTGAAATCAATGGGACAGTGCGGCTATACCCTTTTTAACCCTTTTTCGGCCGATAGCAGGGGTTAAAACCACCCTGCTAGCGCCCGCAGACCACCGCTAAAACAATGGTAAAGCGCCGCTAAAAATAGCGGCGCTTTACCGCCGACGGCCGCACCGCCCCAGTGTGAAAGGGGCCTTACCGATAATGTCTTTGCAGAGTGAACACATCCCCCTCAGATGAATGTTTGTGCATCACACAGGGGCCCTTTCACTGGTGGACATATTCCCACTCTGCAAACACTTCTCTCCAACCTCAGGAAGTTTTCCACTACCAGACGGGACTCAACCAGCGTCAGTCTGCCCAAGGCAGCTCTTTAGAGTGGGCTGCGGGAGTACTAACACTGGGAGACACTGTGACAATACATATTAAATACATCTTCATAAAATTTCCACAACAGGAGGGGTCTGGCATTCATGGTACCAAAACTTTTAAAGCATGTCTAAACAAGCCCTTAGGCATGATTTACACTTGTGTTTGGGGGTGGTAAAAACTAGGGTTGCTCCGATACCGATATCAGTGCCAATACTAACATGGCTCCTAAGTGTCCCTGATTTCAACAGTCCCTCCATCTCTCTTTCCTCCTCAATTGTCCCTCATTTTGGTTAAATCTATATAGTTGTATATAAAATGCACTGCTTATGTATCAAAAAGTGTTTCCTAGTGCTAAATCTTTCATCCAATTTCTAAATTGCTGAATTTATGAATTCCAAAAGCCAATATAAAGGAAAAGAAGTCTTAAAAAAGCACCTGTCGGTTAACCAATCATTTTTTTTTGTACAATTCTCCTTTAAAGTGGTTGTATAGTCATAAAAATTACTTTTACCTACAGGAAAGCCTATAATAAGGCTTACCTGTAGATAAAAAATATATCTCCTAAACCTGTACGGTTTAGGAGATATTCCCCTTGCAATGCGTCGCTGACTGCAGCAGCGCATACGCACAGGGGATTCTCGGCTGAAAGTCCGGCAGACATCGGACCCTGCCGTAAAGAAATCTCCTGCGTGGAGTGATGATATCGCGGCTCCGGCCACTCACAGCACCAGAGCCGCGATACCCGAAAGAAACGCAGAGGGAACATGTCAGCTCCCTCGGCGTGGATTAGGCCAGATGTCAGGGCCTCGTTCTAAGGTAAGTATTTCATAATGAGCTAGTATGCGGTGCATACTAGCTCATTATGCCTTTTTCTTTGCAGGTCAGAAAAAAAAAAAAACTTCAGCGGGTATACAACCGCTTTAAGGGGGGCATGGTAGGGGGTGTGTCCAATGCCTACATGCTTTTGCTAATACAGTGAGGGGAAAAAAGTATTTGATCCCTTGCTGATTTTGTACGTTTGCCCACTGACAAAGAAATGGTCAGTCTATCATTTTAATGGTAGGTTTATTTTAACACTGAGAAACAGACTAACATCAAAAATATCCAGAAAAAGGCTTTTCAAAAAAGTTATAAATTGATTTGCATTTTAATGAGTCAAGCAGTTTGGTGAGAGGGTGACAAAAGTTGGTGTGGTTATTCGCAAATGGAAGAAACACAAAATAACTGTCAATCTCCCTCGGTTTGTGGCTCCATACAAGATCTCACCTCGTGGAGCTTCAATGATCATGAGAACGGTGAGGAATAAGCCCAGAATTATACAGGAGAATCTTGTCAATGATATCAAGGCAGCTGGGATCCATAGTCACCAAGAAAACAATTAGTAAGGCTGGGTTCACATTGCTGCGGCAGCGAGAACCGGATGTGATTCGCACCGCACTGCAGTGCAAATCACATTCGATCTCTGTGCGATGCGAGTTCAGCCATACAGATAGTATGGCTGAATTTGCATCGCACCCGCCGCAAACTCGCACGGGACCCTTTTTTTGGTCCGCAGCAGAATTGGATCGCATGGGTGTTCACACCATGCGATCCGATTCCTGTCCGAGTTTGCAGATCGCACTGCGATATGCGAACTGATCTGGGGGTGTCATTAACATTTCACTGACACTCCCAGCAGTCCGCATAGGGCAGTGTGAACTGCCGGCGGGAGGCATGCGATGCGGGAAAACGCCGCGGATTTGCGGCGTTCCCGCATCGCTCCAGTGTGAACCCGGCCTAAGGCTCATACACACTATCAGATTTTCTGCTGATTTCTTCCATCAGATTTACCAAAACCATATAATATGAGGTCAAACCTTAGGAGTTCCAATGTGTATGCAATCAGGCAGGCCCTTCTACTACATGGTTTTGGTAAATCTGAAGAAAAAAATCAGCAGAAAATCTGATGCGTATGGGGCTTAACACATTATGCTGTGAAGGACTGAAATCCTGCAGTGCCCGCAAGGTCCCCCTGCTCAAGAAAGCACATGTACAGGCCCATCTGAAGTTTGCTAATGAACATCTGAATGATTCGGAGAACTGTGTGAAAGTGTTGTGGTCAGATGAGACCAAAATCAAGCTCTTCGGCGTCAACTCAACTCGCTGTGTTTGGAGGAGGAGGAATGCTGCCTATGACCTCAAGAACCCATCCCCACCGTCAAACATGGAGGCGGAAACATTATGCTTTGGTGGTGTTTTTCTGCTAAGGGTGCATGACAACTTTATCGCATCACAGGGACGATGGACGGGGCCATGTTTTGTCAAATCTTGGGTGAGATCCTCCTTGCCTCAGCTAGGACATCGACGAGTACTGGAGCACAAGTATCAGTACTTGTACTCACTCTTAAACAGGTATTGGTGCATCCCTAGTAAAAACACTTTGCTGAGCCATGTTTTTACCACTCCCAACTGCTTTGCCTTATGCTGTAAAGGCAGCAGAGGGTGAAGTACAGATGCTGTGGCTGTGATGATTTGCACTGCAGTGTGGCAAAAATGATCCCCGCTGTTGCATTCAGAATCACTCGCAGAATTGAGCGATAGCGATTTGTGGGGAGATCCGTCATCAAATACTGAAAAGTAATGACAGTGACAATTCTGCAACTGAGCAAATTTCAGTGTTTTTGATTTGATTACATTATTGAATAATTTTTATTATTGTTATATTATTATTTGGTACAATTATTTATAATTATTTATTATATTATAATTTATGATTTAATTTTTCAAACTTTATCATACCCGGGATGTCTGCTAGACTCTGGTTTGGACAGATTTAAGAGAGTTATTCCTAAGAATTGCAGGACTACAATATAAAACGCCAAATTTTCATGCAAAATAATTGTACCGCTTTTAGCACCTAAAATCCGAAAAATAATCGTACCGCCAGGGAGGTTAACTGAATGGGGGCGCCCCAAACATACTCTCCCTAGTATAAACGGTTTGACTTTTTTACAATATAAATAAGTTACATACAACTATACTTTTATGAAATGTATCCTTTAAGTTACCCCCGAGCACCCCATCCTCCCACAATTTTTTACCCGCCTGTCTATGTGCCTGCTCATACAAGGAGAAAACCCTATCTGTTGCTTTGGAGAGGCCATGTATGGCTGGGATGCATTATAGATGGCCTCTCCATAGGAATAGAAGGTATGTTCTATATGCATGCAGAGAAGTGAAGGACCAGCTGGAGAGATGCAACAGCTGTGTGGATGTCGCAGGACCTTAAACAGTTGAGTACAGAACTTCTGGGGACATACTGGTAACTTATAATATATATATATAATATATAATATATACTATAATGTAACAAAAATGTAGATATCCTTGGACACAATACCACATTTTTGTGTGTTGCAGAAATAACCTTTACTTCAGCCTGTTTGAGTTTGATTCCCCAGTATCTGTATGTCTTCATTAAAGTGGTTGTAAACCTTAGGCCCCTTTCACACTTGTGTGACTTGTCCTACGACTTGGGACTGAAAAGTCGCATGACAAGTCACACCAACTTCAAAGTAGTCCCTGTACTACTTTGGTCCGACTTTGATGTGAGTTGAGGTCCATTGACCTCAAGTTTATACAGGCATTCCCTGAAATCACGTGAAAAATTCCGGGCGCAAAATCACGGTAAATCGCGGCGACTTTCAAGTCGCAGCAGTGTAAAAAGGGCCTTAGACATGAAATATGAACAAAGCATATCTCTCTATCATGTGTACTTATCTCAATTGGGAGCGCTATGGGGTTGATTTACTAAAGGCAAATAGACTGTGCACTTTGCAAAATGCAGTAGCTCCAGAGATTAGTAAATGAGGTAAAGATTCACTTTGCCAAGAGAACCCAATCACGTACAAGGAAAATAATAATAAAAAAAAAAAAAAAAAACAGAATTTCTGCTTGCACATAATTGGATAGTGGAATTCAGTAGAGCTCCCACTCATTTACCATACTCTGGGGCAACTGCTCTTGGAGACTGCACTTTCAAATGCACTTGCAGTGCAAAGTGGATTTGCCTTTCGTAAATAACCCCCCTTGCATCATTTTTCAACCTATGCAAGGACTATGTGACCCCCTAAGTATATTTTCTGTCTGCTGCTTCATTCCTCTGCTATCAGCATAAATCACTTCTGACAAGTTTTCCTGACACCAAGAGAAAAATGGTGACAGATGAGGGGCCTCCAGCAGATTGACAGCCTCAACTCTTTTCCTGTGTGCTATGTGAAGAGGATGTGTTTCCTCAAATCAGCTCTCAGAGCTCTTATCACTCAGAGCTCTGCAGAGTGTAATTTCAGCTCTCCGCCCCCCCTTTTTTCTTAACGCTCAGAAGAGAAGAATGCAGATAAACAGGTAAAACTTACAGTGTCTTGCAAAAGTATTCACCCCCTTGGCTTTTTACCTATTTTGTTTCATTACAGCCTTTAGTTCAATGTTTTTTTAACCACTTCAGAGCCTGAAAAATGTACCCCCTTCCTGACCAGGCCATTTTTTATGATACGGCACTGTGTCACTTTAACTGACAATTGCGCGGCCGATGTTGCACCCAACAAAATTTACATCCTTTTTTTCCCCACAAATAGAACTTTCTTTTGGTGGTATTTGATATTTGATCACCTCTGCGTTTTTTTTTTTTTTGCACTACAAACAAAAAGAGTGACAATTTTGAAAAAAGCAGTATTTTTTACTTTTCTCTATAATAAATATCCCCCAGAAATATATAAAAAAAATATTTTTTTCCTCAGTTTAGGCCAATATGTATTCTACATATTTTTGGTAAAAAAAAAAAAAAATATCGCAATAAGTATATATTGATTGGTTTGCTCAAAAGTTATAGGGTCTACAAAACAGGGGGTAGATTTATGGCATTTTTATTATAAATTTTTTTTTTTTATTAGGAATGGCGGCGATCTGTGATTTTCGGACAGTGCTATACAAATGCACTGATTACTGTATAAATTACACTGGCAGGGAAGGGGTTAACCTCCCTAGCCTTAATCCCAAGTGTGGCTCGGGCTGAATTTTCAGTACCAAAAGCGGTAACCCCGAGTCACACTCGGGATCACAATGCAGGATCCAGGGAGAGGTTACTTACCTTGTCCCCGGGATCTTGCGATGTCTCCCCACTTTGTGTGCGAGCCGTCCTCCGCTGGATGTATTACAGTGCCGAGCTTCGCTCCCTACAAGCGTTGCGACGCACAGGGACGAAGAACGGCGCCAAATTCAAAAAGTAAAAAACACAATACATATACAGTACACTGGATTCTTACAGATTACATTACTGTATCAATTTATTTCACAGGCCTTTTGTCCCTAGTAGTCTGTCCAGTGTCCTGCATGCAGTTTTTATATTATATATACTGTTCTTTCTGCCTGGAAACGGGAGATTGTCCATAGCAACCAAAACCTTCCCTTTACATCGAGTGGTTTTAGACCAGCTAGAAAACAGCGATAATAAATTAGAATCACTTGCAGAATTGAGTGATAGTGATTTGTGGGGAAATCCATCATCAAACACTGAAAGTAATGACAGCGACAATTCTGTAACTGAGCAAATTTCAGTGTTTTTGATTACATTATTGAATAATTTTTATTATTATTATTTGTTATAATTATTTCTAGTTATTTATTATATTATAATTTATGATTTTGTGTTTCAAATTTTATCATACCCGGGATGTCTATTAAACGCTTATTTGGACAGATTTAAGTGCGTTATTCCTAAGAATTACAATCTTACAATATAAGACTCCAAATTTCCATGCTAAATAAGTGTACCGCTTTCAGCATCAAAAATCTGACATAATCATACCGCCAGGGAGGTTAAACAATAGGGGCGATCAAGGGGTTAAGTGTGTCCTAGGGAGTGATTCTAACTGGGGGGGGGGTGGGCTACTTAGGACATGACAGTGATCACTGCTCCCGATGAAAGGGAGCAGTAGATCTATGTCATGTCACTAGGCAGAATGGGGAAAGGCCTTGTTTACATAGGCATCTCCCTGTTCTGCTGCTCCATGACATGATCGCGGGACACTGAGTCCCGAGGCTGCGGGCGCATGCGTGCCTCGCCGATCGCAGGCACCCACAATACCGCATCTTAAAGGGGAAGTATCTGTACGCCCATTTGCGCAGCCGTGCCATTGTGCCGATGTATATCATCATGCACTGGTCGGCAAGCGGTTAATCTGAATTATATGTGATGGATCAGAACACAATAGTCTATGTTGGTGAAGTAAAATTAGAAAAATATACACATAAAACTATTTTTCAGAAATTAAAACTGATAATTGGCATGTGTGTATGTATTCACCCCCTTTGTTATGAAGCCCATAAAAAGCGCTGGTGGAACCAATTACCTTCAGAAGTCACATAATTAGTGAAATGATGTCCACCTGTGTGCAATCTAAGTGTCACATGATCTGTCATCACATATACACACCTTTTTGAAAGGCCCCAGAGGCTGCAACACCTAAACAAGAGGCACCACTAACCAAACACTGCCATGAAGACCAAGGAATTCTCCAAACAAGTAAGGGACAATGTTGTTGAGAAGTACAAGTCAGGGTTAGGGTATAAAAAAATATCCAAATCTTTGATGATCCCTCGGAGCACCATCAAATCTATCATAACCAAACGGAAAGAACATGGCACAACAGCAAACCTGCCAAGAGACGGCCGCATACCAAAACTCACAGACTGGGCAAGGAGGGCATTAATCAGAGAGGCAGCACAGAGACCTAAGGTAACTTTGGAGGAGCTGCAGAGTTCCACAGCAGAGACTGGAGTATCTGTACATAGGACGACAATAAGCCGTACGCTCCATAGAGTTGGGCTTTATGGCAGAGTGGCAAGAAGAAAGCCATTACCAAAAAACTAAATGGCACATTTTGAGTTTGTGAAAAGGCATGTGGGAGACTCCCAAAATGTATGGAGGAAGGTGCTCTGGTCTGATGAGACTAAAATTGAACTTTTTGGCCATTAAATAAAACACTATGTCTGGTGAAAACCCAACACAACACATCACCCAAAGAACACCATCCCCACAGTGAAACATGGTGGTGGCAGCTTCATGTTGTGGGGATGTTTTTCAGCAGTCGGAACTGGGAAACTGGTCAGAGTTGAGGGAAAGATGGATGGTGATAACTACAGGGATATTCTTGAGCAAAACCTGTAACACTCTGTGTGTGATTTGAGGCTAGAGCGGAGGTTCACCTTCCAGCAGGACAATGACCCCAAACACACTGCTAAAGCAACACTTGAGTGGTTTAAGGGGAAACATGTAAATGTGTTGGAATGGCCTAGTCAAAGCCCAGACCTCAATCCAATAGAAAATCTGTGGTCAGACATAAAGATTGCTGTTCACAAGTGCAAACCATCCAACGTGAAGGAGCTGGAGCAGTTTAGCAAGGAGGAATGGGCAAAAATCCCAGTGGCATGATGTGGCAAGATCATAGAGACTTATCCAAAGCGACTTTGAGCTGTGATTGCTGCAAAAGGTGTCTCTACAAAGTATTGACTTCAGGGGGGTGAATAGTTATGCACATTGACTTTTTCTGTTTTTTTTTGTCCTGTTTATTGTTTGCTGCACAATAAAAAAAAACATCTTCAAAGTTGTGGGCATGTTCTGTAAATTAAATGATGCAAATCCTCAAACAATCCATGTTAATTCCAGGTTGTGAGGCAACAAAACACCAAAAATGCCAAGGGGGGTGAATACTTTAGCAAGGCACTGTATGTAGGAGGGTTTGTTTAATCTCTGTGTATCACCTGAGGGCGGTCACTTCACCTATTCCTTGATGTGCCGGGATGGACACTTTCATTCCTATGAATGGTGCCTAAATAAGAACCAAGACATGTATACAAACATCATGGAAAGGAACGCCAGGGAAAAACTCGGAGCAGCATCTACAGAGCTTTGTGCATGAAAACCTGGTAGGGGCTTTGTCCCTAGATGAACCCATGCAGAACAACTAGATGTGTTGGGACAGTTGCCTGGGTATTTTGCTAGTTTCAAACCTAAAAGCAATCCATTTGATGAATACAAAGAAGTATCTTGCCGAATTAATAGCTGGCTTGATGGATTCGTTCGGTGAGGGCTTCTTTATGCCACATAAAGTTGCATGATATGTAATCTCTCAAACTCGTCTATTTAAAGTCTTGCTGGTATAATGTGACCAACTACTGAATGGCTGCAACCTGAATAGCGCCTTTCATTTGAGTGCACTAAATCATTATTTAAAATGGCTTTTAATGTCTATATACATCCTGCTGGGCGAGTAGGAAATATAACACCAATGCTTGGAATAAGCAGGAACATATCCGTCTATATTTAACACACTTATGAATGCCTGTATATTGCTCACGGGCTTACAAATGGTAAAGGTTAAGTTCACCTTTTCTATAACCTGGCCCATCCAGACAAGGGGTCCCAGGAGTTTAAATCTGCACTGTACCATTTGTAAAAATATTGTTTAACCACTTAAGCTCTGGGAGATTTACCCCTCTTCATGACCAGGCCATTTTTTGCGTTATTTTAACTGACAATTGTGCTGCCGTGCTACACTGTACCCAAATAAAATGTATGCCCTTTTTTTTCCCACAAATAGAGCTTTCTTATGGTGATATTCAATCACCTCTGCATTTTTTTTGTGCTATAAGCAAAAAAAGAGACGGTTAAGGAAAAAAAAAAAATACTTTTTACTTTTTGCTATAAAACCAATCCAATATATATTTTTTTAATCTAATTTCTTCATCAATTTAGGCCAATATGTATTCTGCTTCATGTATTTTGGTAAAGAAAATCCCAATATGGGTAAATTGATTGGTTTGCACAAAAGTTCTAGCATCTACAACATTGGTGCTCAACCTGTGGCCCTCCAGCTGTTTCGGTAACTACAAGACCCATCATGCCTGTGCCTTTGGGAGTAATGCTTTTATTTGTCAGCCTTGCAATGCTTCATGGGACTTGTAGTTCCACAACAGCTGGAGGGCCACAGGTTGATCACCCATGATCTACAATATGAGATATATTTATGGAATTTGTATTTATTTTATTTTATTACTAGTAATGGCAGCGATCAGCGACTTACAGAGGGGCTGCGATATTGTGGCGGAAAAATCGGACACTAATGCCGCGTACACACGATCGCAATTCTCGTCAGAAAAAGCTCTGATGGTTTTCCCGATGGAATTCCGATGGAATTCGGCTCAAGCTGTCTTGCCTACACACAGTCACACCAAACTCCGATGGTTTATAACGCGGTGACGTACAACACGTACGACACGACTAGAAAAGGAAGTTCAATAGCCAGTAGCCAATAGCTTCTGTCTCGTAGTTGAATCTGAGCATGTGTGATTTTTGGCGTGTCGGAATTGCATACACACGATCAGAATTACCGATTGAAAGTTTTTCCGTCGGGAAAATTGAGAACATGCTATCAATTTTTGGCTGGCGGGAATTCGGACAGCTAAATTCCAATGGAGCATACACACGGTCGCATTTTCCAATGAAAAGCTCCCATCTGACTTTTTCTGGCTGGAATTTCGATCGTGTGTACGTGGCATAACTCACACTTTTGACACTTTTTTGAGAACCACTGACACTTGTAGTGCAGAGTAGATTTGCCTTTAGTAAATCAACACCAATGCATCTTTCTTGTCCATTCACAGAGACAGAAAACACAGGGGTGTGCTTCACAGTGACAGTCACTGTGACCATAAGAGGCTATCACAGCGATCAGGTGACCCAGAATCGGCCTTTCTGGGTCCCGATCATTAGAACGGGGCCCGAGGTTCTCGGTGAGACCAGCACAAAGGGAGATACGCAAATATGCAGCCACATGGAAAAAAAGGCCCAGTCCAGTGGGGCTTTATATTTCCGTGCGGTCAGCGTTAAGGTAAAAAAGTTTTAATTTTAGTACCACTTTAACCTCTCCACATGGAGTAACTAAGCAGCAGTTGCTGAGCAGCAATGGAGCTTTCCGGTTTTGGTCTGGTGCTCCTTTTGGCATTTCTATGGCTTGAGCTACCATTGGGTGCCCTTGGAGGAAAGCCTGGGTTTGTAGGAGCTTCCTCACCAGAGCTATTCAGCTTGAATAAACACTACACTTGCAAGTCTAAATTCCCATACACACTATCAGTTTTTCTGCTGAGTTTTTACTTCAGATTTACCAAAACCATATACTATGAGGTCAAACCCTAGGAGTTTCAATTTGTATGTAATCAGGCAGGCCTTGCACTACATGGTTTTGGTAAAACTGAAGGAAAAACTCAGCAGAAAAACTGACAGTGTGTATATGTTGTTCCAGAGTCCATACAACTGACAATGTCTTCCGTGTGAGGAAAATAAGCAAATTCCATTTTCTTAGAAATCCCCTGTAGTGCAAAGGAGTGAATTCTTTCCACATGTTTGTCCTACAGATGATTCAGTCAGTGCTGGAGATGTGTGCAGAATGTTAGTACAGGACAAACAGAAAGCGTAATGAGTCATTACCCCAGACTCCGACACACCCCCAGTTTTAATCTAATGCTAATTACACACATTATAAACTGCCCTATCATTACTACAACTTGTCAAACATATTGCTACATACACTTCATTCTTTCCACTAATTCATATTTACGGCACGATGAAATTCCATTCTATTGATACAATTTTTATAGCTTTATTCAGTACAGGAGGGAAACAAGTAACCTTATAACTGCAGCTTTTATAGATCCTTCTTGTTTGCTGTCAATGGAAGCCTACATGCTTGGAATCCTCGAAAATGGGGTATTATATTGTGTTTGTGTGTATTAAAATGTATTAATGTGTATTTTTCCCCCACAAAAACTGCTGTGCAAATAACGTGTGACATAAAAAATTGGAACGCTCACCATTTTATTCTCTAGAGCAGCCTTTCTCAACCTTTTCAACACAGAGGAACCCTTGAAATTATGTTCTGGCCTCAGGGGACCCCTGCTAAAAATTACTTTATCTACAACTAATGATAAATTAATGTGATGGCCATAGGGAAGAATGCTCCTTATAACTATGGTCATTGGGAAGAATTACCTCCTTGTAGATAGCCAAAGAGATCATTGGTGTTAGTGGGAACTTATCTGAGAGGCAAAAACTGCTCATTGCTCAAGGAACCCCTAGCAACCTCTGGAGGAACCCTGGTTGAGTAACCCTGCTCTAGAGCATCTGGTTAAAAAAAAAAAAAGACATATATATATATATATATATATATATATATATATATATATATATATCTTGCGAGCTACCAATAATATACAGTTGTGTGAAAAAGTATTTGCCCCCTTTCTGATATTTTTTTTTTGCATATTTGTCACACTTAAATTACTCCGATTATCAACATTTTTTATTATTACACAAAGATACACAAAGTAAAAACAAAACACAGTTTTTAAATAATGGTTTCATTTATTAAGGCAAAGAAGCTGTCTAAACCTGTCTGGCTTCATGTGAAAAAAGTAATTGCCCTCTAAGCCTAATAACTGGTTGTGCCACCTTGGCGGCAACAATTGCAATCAAGCGTTTGCGATAACTGGCAATGAGTCTTTCACATTGCTGTGGAGCAATTTTGGCCCACTCTTCTTTGCAGAATTGTTTTAATTCAGCCACATTGGAGGGTTTTCCAGCATGAACGGCCTGTGTAAGGTCACGATACAGCATCTCAATTGGATTTAAGTCTGGGTTTTGACTAGGCCACTCCAAAACCTAAATTGTGCTTTGTTTAAACCATTTGGAGGTGGACTTGCTGCTGTGTTTTGGATCATTGTTCTGCTGCATAACCCAACTGCACTTGAGCTTGAAGTCACAAACTGATGGCTGGGCAGGCCCCTTTAGGTTTTTATGGTAGGGCTCAGAATTAATGGTTCCATCAATTATGGTGGTAAGTTGTCCAGGTCCTGAAGCTGAAAAGTAGCCCCAGACCATCACGCTACCACCACCATGTCCGACTGTTGGTATGATGTTCTTGTTATGAAATGCTCTATTCGTTTTTTGCCAGATGTAACGGGACGCACACCTTCCAAAAAGTTAAATTTTTGTCTCATCAGAATATTTGCCTAAAAGTCTTGAGGGTAATCAAGATGTTTTTTGGTAAATGTGAGATGAGCGTTTGTGTTCTTTTTGGTCAGAATTGGCTTTGGCCTTGGAACTCTCCCAGGGATGCCATTTTTGCATAGTCTCTTTCTTATTGTTGAATCATGAACACTGATCTTACCTGAGGCAAGTGAGGCCTGCAGTTCTTTAGATGTTGTTCTGGGTTCTTTTATAAACTAAATGAGTCGTTGTCATGCTCTTGGAGTAATTTTTGTAGGCCAGCTACTCCTGGGAAGGTTCACCACTGTTCCAAGTTATCTCCATTTGTAGATAATGGCTCTCCCTGTGGTTCGCTGGAGTTCCAAAGCCTTAGAAATGGCTTTGAAACCCTTCCTAAACCTATACATGTACATTACTTTGTTTCTAATCTGTTTTTGAATATTTTTAGATTGTGGCATGACGTGTGGCTTTTTGTGATCTGTTAGCGTGCTTCACTTTGTCAAACAGCTTCTATTTATGTGATTTCTTGATTCAACAGGTCTGGCACTAATCAGGTCTGGGTGTGGCAAGTGAAATTTACCTCAGCTTTCCAAAACATTGCCGTTAATCACAGTTCATTCATGATTCAGCATGGGAGGGAGCAATTCATTTTTCACATACGGCCAGGCAGGTTTGAACAACATTTTTCCCTAAATGAAATAATAATTAAAAAACTGCATCTTGGATTTAATCTGCTTATTTTCGTGTAATATTAAAATTAGTTTGATATCAATCATTTAAAGTGGTTGTAAACCCTTACAACCAACTTTGACCTACAGGTAAGCCTAGATTAAGGCTTACCTGTATGTCCAAGAAATATCTCCTAAACCTACACGGTTTAGGAGATATTTGCCGGAAGACAGGCACCGCTGTCTACGGCGCATGTGCTGTAGATAGCGGCACGCAGGCGCACTGAGCGCGTCGCGGTCAACGGTGATATGCCGCGAGTGGCGGCTCCCGTGCGCATGCGCGGGAGTGACGTCATCGCGGCTTTGCCGAATGACAGTGGCGGAGAAGCGAGACCCACCGAGAAGATGGATGCGCCGGACTATAGGGGACAGCGGTGACTTCGCTGGCTTCTGTGTCAGGTAAGTGACACATAATGAACTACTATGCGATGCATAGTAGTCCATTATGCTTTACCTTTGCAGAGAATGAAAGAGGAAGTCAACTCATCAGGGTTTACTTCCTCTTTAAGTGTGAGAAATATGCTAAAAAATAAAAAAATCAGGACGTGGCAAATACTTTTCCACACAACTGTATGTGTTCAAATCCTAGATGTTCAGTTGCTGGCATTTATCACGTCCCATACATTCGTGCTGTGAGTATTAAATATATGAATGCTGCGCTATACTATCATTAATTAAATCCGAGTAGATAAATTGATATTCTATACACAAAAAATTAAGTGAAAAATTGTGAATAAAGTGCTACAGTGCATGTGACACAAGCCAATATTAGTATTCAAATAAATCAAAACTGCATATTAAATCATAAAGTCCATTTAAACATGATCCAAATCTTGCAATGGTGTTCCAAATGTGTTCATGTCACAAAGAACCCAGAGGTGGTTCGTTTGCGTGTATAGACCAAATTTAATTGTGAGGTCACATGCTATGGGCTGAGCAGATTCACACAGGGAGGGAGCACAAGTATTTTGTCACGTGAACACGTTTGGAACACCATTGCACTTGTAGCACTTTATTCACAATTTTTCACTTTATTTGTTGTGTATATAATCTCAATTTATCTACTCGGATTTAATTAATGATATTGGTATAGGGCAGCATTCATATATATATATATATATATATATATATATATATATATATATATATATATATATATATTTTTTTTTTTTTTTTTTGGGATGGTTCTAAGTAATTGTATAGCAAAAAAATGCAGATTTTTTTACATATAAAGAAAAAGTGTCAGAAAGGGGCTGGTCATCCTCTGGGACTGTGACATCGTAAGGGGGCTGGGTCGCCATGTGACATCAACCGGTGACCCAGCCCCTTGTCCCTATATAAGTCGCCGCGCACCGCGTCCCTGGCATTGAGGCCGGAGAGAGCGTCGAGTCAACATCTCCAGAAGAAGAAGAACGGAAGGCGGCAGCGGCAGCGACAGAAGACCGGGCCACCGCTAGTAAAAGAGCTGGAAGAAGAAGCGGTGGCCCGGCAAGAAGAACCAAAGAGGGGGACAAGACCCCCGAAGTCGGAAGAAGAGGGTGGCGGCGAAGAAGAAAGCCGGGCTCCTCCGCTAGTAAAAGAGCTAGCAGAAGATAGAGGAGCAGTCCGGCGAGAAGACTCCCGAAGACGGAAGACCCCCGGAGCTGTGCAATAAACTATTTTAACCCTGTGTTGTTTTTTTTTTACTTTTTTCACAGGTGAATGGGTAGGGGTACATTGTACCCCATACTCATTCACATAGGGTGGGGGGCCGGTATCCGGGGGCCCCCTTATTAAAGGGGGCTCCCGGATTCCGATAAGCCCCCCGCCCGCAGACCCGGACAACCAACAGCCGGGGTTGTCAGGAAGAGGCCCTTGTCCTCATCAACATGGGGACAAGGTGCTTTCCCCAAGGCACCCCCCCATGTTGAGGGCACACGGCCTGGTACGGCTCAGGAGGGGGGGGCTCGCTTGTCCCCACCCCCTTTCCTGGCCGGCCGGGTAGCTGGCTCGGATAAGGGTCTGGTATGGATCTGGGGGGGACCCCCACGCCGTTTTTTCAGCGTAGGGGGTTCCCCTTAGAATCCATACCAGACCTAAGGGCCTGGTATGCTCTCGGAGGGGGAACCCACGCCAATTTTTTTTCATAAATTTGGCGTGGAGTTCCCCCTTCAGAGCTAATAATTCTGTCAGAGTCGCCTCCGTATAGACGGAGATCCAACTTGGAGGCGACCTCCATTGAAATCAATGGGTACCAGTCGCCTACAAGTCGGATTGAAGTAGTACAGGAACCTCTTCTGAAGTCGGAGCGACTTCAGTAGCGTGCATTAAGACGGCTCTCATTCACTTACATTGATTTTTAAATTTTGTCTGACCTGATGCAACTAGGGGCAACCTGAAGTTGGATCTGAGTCGCCCCTGTGTGAACCGGCTCTAAGGAGAGAGTAAAGTTTCACTTTAAAACTGCACTGCAGATGTTATAAAACTGTTCAGGTGGCTGCAGAAGGTGCACTTGCTGCAACCACAGGCTGTTACTGCGAGTTGGGGTCCAGCCTGCAGCCTAGTAGATGATTGGTTCTCTGCTGTCATCAGTATTTACTGCCGAGGTCCTGAGGCCATGTCAGAGGAATGCACAGCTATTCCAGCTTCCACCCAGGCTCCCCTGCAGCATTTATAATAGTGATATGCTGATAACAGCAAGCAATCCATCACTTTTATAGATGAGCTGGACCACCACCATCATTAGGCAATAAATACATAATGAAGTATATATATTATTATTGATTATTAATTTGCTCCCATGGAATATCCACCTGTCATTCAGCATTTTTTTATTTATTTAGGAGACCAATACGTGATTCTTTGATTTTACACTGGGTCAATCCAGAGGAAATGTCCATTCCTAATTTTCTTAATTTTAAAAAATACTGTATAATAATTTAGATCAGCTACAGATTTTAAGTGAACCTGTACTTTAGTTAGCACAAACCTGTGCTTTGCCCATGCAAGGAAAAGCAGCAGGTATACTTTATTGTTTGCCCCATTAGTAGCACTTTTCTACCCCACCACTCCATTTCGCTCCCAGAAGTGAAAAAAACCCTGAATCTTACTGGTATGTTGGGAATCCATGTGACTTACACCCTATTCTGTCACCCTAGAATGCTGGGGCTGTCCCTTGGCCACTCAGGCACCCAGGAGCTGGGGGAGAGAGTCCCTCGTGCCTGTGTAAGCTTTATGCTCCTCTCTTTGTTCCTATGGATCGAATGGCATAAGCAAAGCATAGGTTCACTTCAACCTTTTCGCTGCCAGAGCCATTTTGCGTTGTTTGCACACATGTTTAAAAAATAATTTTCGGCCTGAAATTTGCATAAAGCCCCAAAACATTATATATTATCTGAAAGCAGACACCCTAGAGAACAAAATAGTGGTAGTTCCAATTTTTGTTGCCATACAATATTACCGCAAAGGCTTCACTAAAGAAATGCATCAAAGTTTAGTTTTTGGTAAAATATAAAAGTTATAAAAAGAGTAAAACGAAACCCAACATGTCAAACCTTAAGTTTGCGCATGCCAGTGAAAAAGCAAAAAACTTAAGTATTTTCCATAGGTGACACTTTAAAAGCCTACTACAGGTCATCAGTTTAGCGTTACAGAGAAGGTCTGGTGCTAGAATTATTGCTCTCATTCCGGTGTGCATATCGATATGTAACATGTGTATTGCAATCAACGTTTCTTATGTGTAGGTGCCCCCAATGCATGTGTTACATTCATACATGTGGGGGGGGGGGTTCCTTCATAAATGCTTCAGGGGGGATTTTATGTGCTCGGGTGTGACTTACATTTTTTACAATGTAAAATAATTTTTTTCTACTTAAAGTTTTTTTTTTTTCATCACATAGGGGACAAAAAGTCCCCTATTGTAGAGGAAACACTGCTTCTATCTTACAGCCAGAAGTCAGCTTGCCAGATATACACACACTTTCGGCACTCCTGGGGGCTGCAGGTGCTGAGAGTGTATGTAAAACCCCCCACTGTCAGCAGGGCTGCTGTTAGAAATCACGGTGCCCTGTACAGCTACAAAAATATAACATTATATTTTTACTAAAATGCCATGGCTGCGATGCTATGCTTTGCAGCCATGGGAGAAATTGAACAAGATCCATTCAAATAAATAGCGCTGCTCTGAAAGTGCCCCGCAACTGTGTGCAAAGCATTCTGTTGTGGAGCATCAGTGTGGGGTTAAATCAGGTGGTGAGGCGGGATATTGCTTCCCACACCTGGAGGGAGAACGTGGCAGCGATGCAGGGGGATCCACAAAAGTCACAAGGCAGTACCCAGGCCCCACTTTTGAACTGATGCAGCCCGGGCCCGGTATAGGAGGGCAAGCTGTACTGCCTTATCAGTGGCCCTAACTGTCAGGTTTGTATGAAATATGGTCTTGGCAGTGACAGGGTTAATGTTAATGCTGAGCTGTATCCAGTAACTATGGCAATCATTGTTAGTCCCCATGCTGGGTACACTCAACGACCTCCACCATTCAGCAAAGATCTTGTTTTTTTTAAAAAAAATAGGAAGCATTCTCTGATTGGACAAGGTTGTGATGCTATCTGCCCCTCCTTTCCACCTCATCCAATCAGAGAATGCTTTGTATTCATTGGAAACATATAAGACATTTACTGAATAGCAGAGATGCCAAGCAATAGACTCTATATTCAGCAGAACCTTCAGTGCTGACTGTATGTAGCACAGGCTACTACAATGAATATCAGCTTTTTACTCCAGATGCACAGTGCACCTTTCTAGCACAACCTGGTTCAAACCAAGGATAAAGCTGCACATACACTGATCGAAATACGGCCAGTTCAGCAGGGACCGGCCAAATTCCAATCAGTGTGTGGCTCTCCCTGATTGACAGGTATTAATCGTTTGATTGACTGCTGTTGAAGTGTATTCTGAGCAGGAGCTTACATCGACCTTATTTGTGTGGATCACATTTTTTTTTTGTTCAGCCTACTGGCTGAAAAAAAAAAGACAACAGTGCATGGCCAGCTATATCTGGTCTCCCACAGTACACAGAACATGGAAATGTAATTATTTCAGTAATAAGTAAGCTAATTATCTTTTCTCATCAGCAGTACATAGCAGTCTTATGACTTGTATCAGTGTCTGGTTAAAGCTTGGAGGAGGAGTTTTCATTCTTCCCGAATGTCCTATGAGACTGCAGGATCCCTGACCCTCTGTCTGGACAGTGCTGATTGGCCCAGTGCTGATGCATGCACATGTACTCTCCCAAGAAAAAAAAAAACCTCTCGCGCAAAACACACCAAACTGATCATGCGCAGCCTGACTCCATATTTAGGAGTCAGTGAAAGAAGGGGAGGATCAGAGAAGACAGGATCAAACAGCCTTTTTACACAATGCAGAGGATTAACCCCTTAGGTTCCACAGTGACATATTCTTTCCTGAATATACAGACTGATTTTAATGTTGTGGGTTTAGTAACACTTTAAGACTGACTGGGTTTTACCTAGAGCCAGGAGGCCAGTGGTGGCAAACTTTCACTCTATGCCTCACAGAACGCCAATCCCTGCCCTTTACTAACATATAACCACAACCCCCACCAAATAAAATGGGTCAGCACTATTAAAGTTAAAGCGGAGTTTCACTGGTTTTTGAGTTTACTAAAAGTCAGCAGCTACAAAAAATATAGCTGCTGACTTTTAATAAACAGACACCCACCTGTCCCACGGTCTTTGTGGCGCTGACATTGTGAGTGTTGGCGCCCGACTGTGACAGTTTGCAGCTGCACAGCTGGGCACACACTGCGCATGCGCGAGCCACGCTGTGCTCCGTCAATGTTCAGGCAATCTTCTGGGACCTGTGACGTGTCCCATAACATTGCCGGGAGGGAAGGGCCACCTAGAAGTCACATAGGCGGCCAGAAGTTCTGAAGGAGGAAGTGGGACAGGAAGTCCCACTCCAAACCAGGTACCCAGCCCCCTCCCCCAAAAAAATGACATGCCAATTATGGCATGTCAGGGAGCGAGGAGTATTTAAAGTGGAAGTTCTTTAGGGTAGAACTCTGCTTTAACAAATATAGTCCAAAATCCATGAATGCACAAACCCAACTGTGCCCAATAAAGAGCTATAGACCTTGATCTTGATGATGTCAGGACACTAGATCACTAGAGCAAGGGGGAGAAGATAGTGTAGAGACCAGTCTGGCCTTGTGGAGGAGCTCAGGTAAGTTAAGCAGGCCATAGATTATGCGATTTTTCTTTTCCTTAACCATGAGTTTCAGGAAAGAAAACCACTCGATTCCCCCAACATAGTCAGTGTTTATGTGGTCAATCGCATGCGGAGAGCCAGGGATCTGTCCCTGCTGGGAGAACACAGTGATTATTGCTAGCGGCTATAGCCACTGGCAATAATTGCATGCTGAATATACCCAAGTCAATCAATGGATCAACTTGGATATAACCAGCCTGCCCATAGATGGATCTTGGATGGTCCCCGCTGAACTGTCCAAGGTCCGATCCATCTATGGCCAGCTTAAATCTTGTTTTCCATCAGCCTTATGCCCTGTACACACGACTGGTTTTCCCGTCGGAATAAACTCCGAAGGTTTTGTCCGACGGAGTTCTGATAGAGTTCCACTGAAACTGTCTTGCCTACATGCGATCACACCAAAGTCCGATCGTTAAGAATGCCGTGATGTACAACACGTACGACAGGACTACAAAAAGGAAGGACAATAGCCAGTAGCCAATAGCCTCCGTCTCATACTTGCTTCAGAGCATGTGTTGTTTTTGGTCCATTGGAACGGCTTACAGACAAGCGTTTTTTCCCGATAGGAATTGGTTCCATCGGAAAGATTTAAAACATGTTCTATTTCTAGGTCCATCAGAATTTTCGTGAAGAAAAGTCTGATGATGCGTACACACGATCGGAATAAACTTTGAAAAGCTTCCGTTTGGACTTTTTCTGTCGGACATTCCGCTCGTGTGCACGAGGCATTAGATCTACACGAACTGTTATCCTTTGCACTGCTTGTACACCTTCCACTGCAAGGGAGAATTTTTAGATTTCCTGGGGTTCAGCTTTAAATATGAGAGCTGCAAATCTTGACTTGTTTTTTAAGGAGCAAGTTCCAGGATTGCCATCCTTATCCATCCTTCATTGTTGATTTATGTACTTGAAAAAAGAATGCAAGTTAGGTGCCTAATATACGTATGCATCTCCCTGTGCAGTGGCAGTAGCTATTGAAGCTAAAAATAAAGTCGCCAGCCCTGGACCAGTCACCTTCAAAAACAAGTCAGCAATGGCTGCTCTCATATTCCTATCCTTAAAAGCTTCTATTAAGGGTGTCTAAGACCTTGTCAGATTACCTACACCCACAATGCTGATTACCTACTTACTGTACATTCACAGCACATTAGGTACAGTAATATTCTTCAAAACAAAAGAGAGATTAGGTTCCAAAATAAGTGTTGAAGGAACCAGTTTTGAATGAGACTTCAACAATACGCACAGCACACTATACAATTTCACTATATTATTTGGAACACAATGGGGATCACCTACAAAAAATAATGCAGTTGTGTCCAATAACAACTAGCTAACAACAAATGACAGTTGTGATTGGTTACACTGGTTACCATGACAACCATTCTGATTCAGATAGGCGTTTGGTTGGTGTCTTTTTAAAAGCAGAAACCGCGCAAGAGCTCCCAGCTAATGCTGGTCAAATCACAACTTAATCAATCCAAACAATATTTTGCTTAAAGCTTTTCTAAAGGCATTTTTTAAATTAAAATAATAAACATGTTATACTTACCTACTCGGTGCAATGGTATTGCACAGAGTGGCCCCAAGCCTACTCTTCTGGGGTCCCCTACCACCGCTCTTGGCTCCTCTTCTGTATCTGCCACCATAGCAAGTCGCTTGCTATGGGCGCAGATGTATGGGTTCTGCTCCCGAGTCAGGCTGTGTGTGTCCATAGACACACATAGCCTGGCTCGCCCACCCCCCACTCTCTGCTCACAGGATTTGATTGACAGCAGCAGGAGCCAATGGCCCCCACTAACCAATACAATTTGGCCCTCATCAAAGTCGCTTAAATACTTATGCTTATCCATTGTTTTTCTACTTTCAACACATCAACTTCAGGGACAACATGTTCATTTGCTGCCTGATATATTCTACCCACTTACAGGTACCACTGTCATGAAATAATCAATGTTATTCACTTTACCTGTCTGTGGTCATAATGTTATGGCTGATCAGAGTATATTACCAGCACTTCAGGTTTTATTCATTAGTTAAAAAATAAAGGTGAAAACTCTAAGCCGCGCACCTTGGATCCAACAATTATAAAGTGTATATAAATGTAAACAAATAAATAAAGAGCAGCCCGTAGTGTAATCAAAGGTCAAATTGTGAAATGAAAATTAATAATTTCATATCGCGCTCAAATGCATCTAAAGTAATCAATATGGGTAAATATTTTTTCAATAGTAAAGTCCATAAACCACCACCGATTCTTCAATCAGGTGCACAGCAATGTATAAAAATTCAGTGACAGGAATAGGTGCCATCTTCCACCGATTTAGGCAAACATCCTACTCACCAGACCGATCAGACATCCATGACAGGTGTCAGATAAGTAGAGATGTATATAAAGATGTATATAAAGATGTATCCACCAAGTACAGATGCCTCCTGCCAATGATGCAGCCAGACAAGAATCATAAATCAACGGAGAACTCCCCAAAGTGTAGCTTGTAGCCGTTTATTCGTAAAAGTATTTATTCCACTAAAAAAGCACATAAAATGGAGCCGGTATGCCAAGCTGCGTTCCACCTGTGCTCAAATACAATGGCGGAAGTGACGAATCACGCACTACGTAACAGGACGCGTTTCGTCAGCGCATCTGACTTCATCAGGGGTCACATGACGTGACCCTTGATGACAATGATAATGTTTGGGGGTTCTAAGTAATTTTCTAGAAAAAAATACAGATTTTAACCTGTAAGCAACAAGTGTCAGAAAAAGGTTTAGTTTCTAAAGCGGAGTTCCACCCGCCCCTTTAAAAATTAAACGTCGGCAGCTACACATACTGTAGCTGCTGACATTAAGACAATTACCTGTCCTTGAGTCCAGCGATGTCGGCACCACTGCTGATGTTTCCATCAGCTGTTTGGGTGCTGCCGCTGCCACTGTGGGTAAGGGAGCCTGGCAGTGTAGCCCTTTAGCTTCACAACCGGGTCCCTACTGCGCATGCATGAAGCGGGCTGCACTCTCTCACTGGCCTGGCTGAAGGGGAGGGAGGAGGAGGAGGGGAACTGAGCTACTGATGTAATTCACCGCAGGCCGGTAAAGGGGACAGGATACCTGTAAATAACAGGTACCCGCTCCCCCCGAAAGGTGCCAAATGTGGCACTGAAGGGGGGGAGAAATCAATTTTTTGGGTGGAACTCCGCTTTAAGTGGTTAAACTGACCTCAGTTACAGACCGAAGTTCATCCCTTTGATCTAAAAGAACCAAATGATACATTGTATATAGTTATGTCTCAGCATTGATAAACATTTGCCGGAGGCTCTTTTTTTTTTGGCAGCTGTGAGTGAGCAGTGAACGTCTCTGTACTGTTTGCATAGAATCGTGGAAATGCCAGATTAAGATCGTGAGGGGGGAGATCGTGATTTTTTTTAACGATTAATCGTGCAGCTCTATTGCACACAGACTCATGAAATAGCTGTGCATCCAGAGCAGGAAAAGACGGCCCTTTGCATGGGTGGAGGAATGGGTACGCCCCCTGTAAATGAGGCCCAATGATTAAAAATCTTATTTTTTAAAACATTCAGGCATTCAAGACTTTATTAGACAGTTCTACATGTATATAAGAAAATGTAGATAAGAACTTACCAATCGTGGAAAGTAGACCTCTGCTTGAACAGGTGACCCCAATGGACTGCTTAGACGCCTGCTGTCCAACTGCTACAAAGGGAAAACATGACATATGTCAATAACTATAGCTTGGGTGAATGACCTTCCATAAATAGGTGCCTCCCGAGTCCCCACCGTCATTTATTAGGATGCACTTTGCCACATTCTTATACTCAGGGACTAGGCCCGCTGTCAGTTTTCCTGTAATACTGAAGTATGTGTTGTGATTTCTGACTTAACTTTGCTTGGAAATTACATAAATACATTTTTCTCTTAGGTCTGGTTAACACCTTTGCATTTTCTTGTGCGTTTTAGATTTAAAAACGCATTTGTGTTATGAATCCAACAAACCTGTTCACATCTGTGCGCTGTGTTGCAAAAAATGAGGCATATCTGGATTTCTGTGCATTTTCATGCCCAACTGAATAATGAAAATGTGTCTTGGAGTATAACTAAAGGCAAAACTTTTTTTAGTTTTGGATAGAGTAGCGGTGGATTAGAACACCTGTCAAGTTTTATTGCTGTCTGTGCTTCCTTTAAGGAGATACAACCCTTCCTATTTGCCCTGTATACCATTATCATTGAAAGTGAAAGTAAAAGAAAATGCCAAATTTTGGGCTGTTCCCAGAAAAGTAATAGAGGGGACATCTTCCCATGAGGAATACTAGTTCTGGTGACCTGCGGGGCCCAAGGAATTCCCTTTATTTGCAGGGATTTCCACTCACTTCCTGTTTGGCTATGGAACAGGAAGTGAAGGGAAATCTCCGCAATGGGAGAGATGGCGGACAAAAAAGTTATAACCCTCCATTACTCTAGCCAAAATGAAAATAAAAAACGTTTTGCCTAAAGTTCTACTTTAACCGCTTGCGGACCAGCCGCCGCAGTTTTACTGCAGCAGGTTGGCTCCGCTGCGCGAAATCACATTATTCTACGTTATCTCGCAAGGTCTGTATAGCAGGCGCACCTGTCCGCCGTGAGCTCCATGAGTCAGACCGCGGGTCCCGCGGACTCGATGTCCGTGGGGATACCCACGATCGTCTCACGGAGAGGAAGAACGGGGAAATGCTAATGTAAACAAGCATCTCCCCGTTCTGCCAAATGACACCGTCACTGATCACCGCTCCCGATCACAGGGTGATGTGTCACACGTAGCCCCTCCCCCCACTGTTAAAATCACTCCCTAGGACACACTTAACCCCTACAGCGCCACCTAGTGTTAACCCCTTCACTGCCAGTCACATTTACACAGCAATCAGTACATTTTCAATCGCATTGATCACTTTATAAATGTGAATGGTCCCAAAATAGCGCCAAAAGTGTAAAAATATGTAGATGAATACATAGCGGCCTAAACTGAGGGAAAAACATTTTTGGGGGGATATTTATTATAGCAAAAAGTAAAAAAGAATGTGTTTTCTTTTCAAAATTGACGCACTTTTTTGTTTATAGCGCAAAAAATAAAAACCACAGAGATGATCAAATACCACCAAAAGAAAGCTCTATTTGTGGGGAAAACATGACATCAATTTTGTTTGGGAGCCATGTTGCACGACTGCGCAATTGTCAGTTAAATCGACGCAGTGCCGAATCGCAAAAAGTTCTCTGGGCAGGAAAGGGGTAAATCCTTCCGGGGCTGAAGTGGTTAATGCGCTACAACGAGCGCTAAAAATGCACTAAAAAACAGACTAAAGAAAACATGAATAGATGTGAACCCCTGCTTTAGTGAAAGTTCTGCTTCCTGGCCTCCCCCTCCAGTGCTCTATGTTCACATATCATACATATAATAAAGAGGAAGAGAGGGGGCATGTCAGAACAGCTGTAACAAAAAAAAAAAAATTGGGGGCACGACCAGGACCCTGGAGGTTATTCACATAATAATTATGTGACTGCAAATCTATTTCTGCGACTTTGATTGGGCTTTAAGCCTCACACATACAGTGGGGAAAATAATTATTTGATCCCCTGCAGATTTTGTAAGTTTGCCCACTTACAATGAAATGAAGGGTCTATAATTGTTATCATAGGTGTATTTTGAATGATAGAGACAGAATATCAACCAAAAATGCAGAAAAAACACGACACAAATGTTAATAAAATAATTTGCAGTTCAGTGAGTAAAATAAGTATTTCATCCCCTACCAACCAACAATAATTCTGGCTCCCACAGACTGGCTACAGTATGTGCTCATGTGGTACACAGATTAGTCCTGTCAATTTAAAGAGGAAGTAAACCCTGATGAGTTTACTTCCTCTTTCATTCCCTGTAAAGGCAAAGCATAATGGACTACTATGCATGGCATAGTAGCCCATTATGTGTCACTTACCTGACACAGGAGCCAGCGAAGTCGCCGCTGTCCCCTGTAGTCCGCCGCATCCATCTTGTTGGTGGGGTCTCGCAGCTCCGCCGCTGTCATTCGGCGAAGCCGCGATGACGTCACTCCCGCGCATGCGCACGGGAGTCGACACGCGCGGCAGCTCCATTCTTGGAAATGCCGCGCTCAGTGCGCCTGCGCGCCGCTGCCTGTTTTCGGGCAAATATCTCCTAAACCATATAGGTTTAGGAGATATTGCTTGGACCTACAGGTAAGCCTTAATCTAGGCTTACCTGTAGGTCAAAGTGGTTTGTAAGGGTTTACAACCACTTTAAGAAGGTGCTTTTAACGACAACTCCTTATGTGTATAAAAATCACCTGTCCACAGAATCTCTTTCTTCCATTCAAACCCACCATCATGTGCAAGACCAAAGAGCTGTCAAAAGAAGTTAGGGACAAGATTGTAGACCTGTACAAGGCTGGAATGGGCAGAAAGACCATCAGCAAGAAGCTTGGTGAGAAGGAGACAACAGTTGGAGCGATTATTCGCAAATGCAAGAAATATGAAATAACTATCAATCACCCTCAGTTTGTTGCTCCACGCAAGATTTCGCCTCATAGGGTAAGGATGACCATGACAAAGGTGAGGGATCAGCCCAGAACTACACTGGAGGAGCTTGAGAATTACCACAGTCACCAAACAAACCATTGGTAACACAATACGCCACCATGGATTGAAAGTCTGCAGCGCCCCAAAAGTCCCCCTCCTCAAAAAGACACATGTACAGGCCCATCTGAAGTTTGCCAATGAACATCTAAATAATTCAGAGAAGGATTGGGGGAAAGTGCTGTGGTCAGATGAGAGCAAAATTGAGCTCTTTAGCATTAACTCAACACATGTTTGGAGGAAGAAATATACTGACTATGACCCCAAGAACACCATCCCTACAGTCAAACACGGAGATGGAAACATTATCCTTTGAGGCTGTTTCTCTGCTAAAGGTACAGGCTGAATTTGCCGTATTTAGGGGCCAATAGATGGGGCCATGTATTGTAAAATCTTGGATGAGTACCTTTTTCCCTCAGCCAGAACACTTAACCAGTTGCCGACCGCCGCACGCCGATGTACGTCGGTACAATGGCACGGGCAGGCATAAGGACATACATGTACGTCCCTTGCCTCCCGCGGGTCGGGGGCCCGATCGGGCCCCCGCCCGGTGCCTGCGGCGGTCGGTATTCGTGCGGGAGCGATCCCGGACGAGGGGACGGCCATTCATTCATGGCCACCCCCTCGCGATCGCTCCCGACGAATAGAAATCCCCGGTGACATCACTTCCTCTCCTGTAATGTAAACACAGGAGAGGAAGTGATGTATTCTCTCCTCCGTGTCGGTATTTTTCGTTCCGACACGGAGGAGAGCGGATCAGTAAGTTGCACCAACACTCACACACACAGTAGAACATGCCAGGCACACTCACACCCCCCCTTTACCCCCCGATCACCCCCCCAATTACCCCTGCCCCCCAGTCACAGTGACACCAATGTCATTTTTTTTTTTTTTTTTTTTTTTTTGCATTGGTGTCATTTGTGACTGTAATAACTGTTAGGGCAGTTAGAGTTAGCCCCCTTTAGTTCTAATGTACCCCCCTAACCCCCCCAATAAAGGTTTAACCCCGTGATCACCCCCTGTCGCCAGTGTCACTAAGGCTGGGTTCACATTGCAGCGGTTTATGAGAACGAATGTGATTCGCACCGCACTGCAGTGCAAATCACATCCGATCTCTGTGCGATTCGAGTTCAGCCATTCGCCGCACCCGCCACACCCGCCGCACCCGCCGCAAATTCGCACGGGACCCTTTTTTTGGCCCGCAGCAGAATCGGATCGCATGGGTGTTCACACCATGCGATCCGAGTTTGCAGATCGCACTGCGATATGCGAACTGATCTGGGGGTGTCAGTAACATTTCACTGACACTCCCAGCAGTTCGCATAGGGCAGTGTGAACTGCCGCCGGGAGGCATGCGATGCGGGAACCCGCCGCGCATTCGCGGCGTTTCCGCATTGCTCCAGTGTGAACCCAGCCTAATAAGCGATCATTTTTCTGATCGCCGTATTAGTGTCACAGGTGACGCTAGTTAGGCAGGTAGGTATTTAGGTTCGCCGCAGCTTTTTATAGCGCCAGGGACCCCCATATACTACCGCATAAAGCCCCCTGATTGCCCCCTAGTTAACCCTTTCACCAGTGATCACCATATAACTGTTACAGGTGACGCTGGTTGGTTAGTTATTTTTTTATAGTTTCAGGGCACCCGCCATTTATTACCTAATAAAGGTTTAACCCCCTGATCACCCGGCGGGTGTCATTTGTGACTAATAACTGTTAGGGCAGTTAGGGTTAGCCCCCTTTAGTTCTAAGGTACCCCCCTAACCCCCCCAATAAAGGTTTAACCCCGTGATCACCCCCCGTCGCCAGTGTCACTAAGGCTGGGTTCACATTGCAGCGGTTTATGAGAACGGATGTGATTCGCACCGCACTGCAGTGCAAATCACATCCGATCTCTGTGCGATTCGAGTTCAGCCATTCGCCGCACCCGCCGCACCCGCCGCAAATTCGCACGGGACCCTTTTTTTGGCCCGCAGCAGAATCGGATCGCATGGGTGTTCACACCATGCGATCCGAGTTTGCAGATCGCACTGCGATATGCGAACTGATCTGGGGGTGTCAGTAACATTTCACTGACACTCCCAGCAGTTCGCATAGGGCAGTGTGAACTGCCGCCGGGAGGCATGCGATGCGGGAACCCGCCGCGCATTCGTGGCGTTCCCGCATCGCTCCAGTGTGAACCCAGCCTAATAAGCGATCGTTTTTCTGATCGCTGTATTAGTGTCACAGGTGACGCTAGTTAGGCAGGTAGGTATTTAGGTTCGCTGCAGCTTTTTATAGCGCCAGGGACCCCCATATACTACCGCATAAAGCCCCCTAATTGCCCCCTAGTTAACCCTTTCACCAGTGATCACCATATAACTGTTACAGGTGACGCTGGTTGGTTAGTTATTTTTTTATAGTTTCAGGGCACCCGCCATTTATTACCTAGTCTCACTAGTGTACCCCTAAATTTAGGGGTGTCTACTTTCCAAAATGGGGTCATTTGGGGGGGGTTTGTGCCATCTTGGCATTTTATGGCCTTCAAAACTGTAACGCCCTTAGAAAGCCTGAAGGCGGTGCTTGGTTTTCGGGGCCCCGTACGCGGCTAGGCTCCCAAAAAGTCCCACATATGTGGTATCCCCATACTCAGGAGAAGCAGCAGAATTTATTTTGGGGTGTCATTTCACATATGCCCATGGCATGCGTGAGCAATATATCATTTAGTGACAACTTTGTGAAAAAAAAAAAAAAAAAAAAAAAGTTTGTAATTTTCCCGCAACTTGTGGCAAAATATAAAATATTCCATGGACTCAACATGCCTCTCAGCAAATAGCTTGGGGTGTCTACTTTCTAAAATGGGGTCATTTGTGGGGGTTTTGTGCCATCTTGGCATTTTATGGCCTTCAAAACTGTAATAGGTAGTGAGGAGTGAAATCAAAAAATTACGCCCTTAGAAAGCCTGAAGGCGGTGCTTGGTTTTCGGGGCCCCGTACGCGGCTAGGCTCCCAAAAAGTCCCACATATGTGGTATCCCCGTACTCAGGAGAAGCAGCAGAATTTATTTTGGGGTGTCATTTCACATATGCCCATGGCATGCATGAGCAATATATCATTTAGTGACAACTTTGTTAAAAAAAAAAAAAAAAAAAAAAAGTTTGTAATTTTCCCGCAACTTGTGGCAAAATATAAAATATTCCATGAACTCAACATGCCTCTCAGCAAATAGCTTGGGGTGTCTACTTTCTAAAATGGGGTCATTTGTGGGGGTTTTGTGCCATCTTGGCATTTTATGGCCTTCAAAACTGTAATAGGTAGTGAGAAGTGAACTCAAAAATTTACGCCCTTAGAAAGCCTGAAGGCGGTGCTTGGTTTTCGGGGCCCCGTACGCGGCTAGGCTCCCAAAAAGTCCCACATATGTGGTATCCCCATACTCAGGAGAAGCAGCAGAATTTATTTTGGGGTGTCATTTCACATACGCCCATAGCATGTGTGAGCAATATATCATTTAGTGACAACTTTGTGTAAAAAAAAAAAAAAATTTTTTTTTTTGTCATTATTCAATCGCTTGAGGCAAAAAAATAAAATATTCAATGGGCTCAACATGCCTCTTATCAATTTCCTTAGGGGGTCTACTTTCCAAAATGGGGTCATTTGGGGGGGTTTTGTACTGCCCTGCCATTTTAGCACCTCAAGAAATGAGATAGGCAGTCGTAAACTAAAAGCTGCGTAAATTCCAGAAAACGTACCTTAGTTTGTAGATGTGACAACTTTTGCGCAAACCAATAAATATACAATTATTGACTTTTTTTTTACCAAAGACATGTGGCTGAATACATTTTGGCCTAAATGTATGACTAAAATTGAGTTTATTGGATTTTTCTAATAACAAAAAGTAGAAAATATCATTTTTTTTCAAAATTTGCGGTCTTTTTACGTTTATATCGCAAAAAATAAAAATCGCAGAGGCAATCAAATACCATCAAAAGAAAGCTCTATTTGTGGGAAGAAAAGGACGCAAATTTTGTTTGGGTACAACATTGCATGACCGCGCAATTACCAGTTAAAGCAGCGCAGTGCCAAAGTGTAAAAAGACCTCTGGTCATTTACCAGCAAAATGGTCCGGTCTGAAAGTGGTTAAGATACGACTTGGATGGGTCGTCCAGCATGACAGTAACCCAAAACATACCACCAAGGCAACAAAGTAGTGCCTCAAGAAGAAGCACATTAAGGTCATGGAGTGGTCTAGCCGGTCTTCAGGCCTTAATCCTATAGAAAACCTATTGATGGAGTTTAAACTTCAAGTTGCCAAGCGACAGCCAAGAAATCTTAAGGATTTAGAGAAGATCTGTAAAGAAGAGTGGATCAAAATTCCTCCTGAGATGTGTGCAAACCTGGTAACCAACTGCAAGAAACGTCTTATCTCTTGCCAACAAGGGTTTCTCCACCAAGTCATGTTTTGCTTGGGCATCAAATACTTATTTTACTCATTGATCTACAAGTCGATTGATAATATTTGTATCATGTGTTTGGATTTTTGGTTGATATTTTGTCTCTATCATTTAAAATACACCTATAATAAAAACGATAGACCCTTCATTTCTTTGTTAGTGAGCAAAAACAATCGGCAGGGGATCAAATAATTTTCCTTACTGTAACTTACATTGTAACTCATAACATTTAAACCCCTGGCATGTGAGCGCCACTCAGTCCTTGAGCATTGTGAGCCCACCCTTTATGATGAATTAGCCTTTGGGGGGTTTGTAAACAATAGTAAACAATAGGCTGGGCTCACAGGGATAAGGATTGCTAGTACTGTACTTGCTGGAGCATAGAGAGGGTAAATGGAATTTAGGATTTTCTTTTTTAACCCAGGAAGGTTGTAAAAATAAAAATAAAAATGTAACTGGGGTTCCACTTTAAAAGTGCTATGGGTTCACCATTACATCAAAACCATTGGACCCACTATGCTACACAATATTGTCATTTATTAATATATTTTTTCCGTAATCCTTAAACATCAAAATACATATTTATGTCCTTTTTATGCTTAGTTTAGTTTAGTTTAGGTTAGTTTTAGTTTAATGTTGGAGCCCCTATATGACCAAGGCCTAGCAGAGGATACTCTCAAAAGAGTAATGCCCTGTACACACGGTCGGAAATTCCGATGGAAAAAGTCCGATCGGATTATGTTGTCGGAAAATCCGATCGTGTGTGGGCGCTATCGGAAATTCCGACGGAATACGTTTGAGAGCTGGATCTAAAATTTTTAGACTTTTTCTGATCGTTTGTAGAGAATTCAGATGGACAAAGTGCCACGCATGCACAGATTAAATTACGAGACCAAAGCTATTGGCTACTAGCCTCTACGTAGTCCCGTCATACGCAACGAACGGCACCCCGTACGATCGGATTTTCCGACAACTTTGTTTGACCGTGTGTATGCAACAAAAGCTACGGCCAAAATTCGTTAGAAAAAAATCCAACGGATTTTGTGGTCGGAATGTCCGACCGTGTGTAGAGGGCGTTAAAGTCCATAGATCACATGATCCATTGCATTCCTAGTTTTTGTACTCTTCCATCTTTGAAAGAATACACAGACAGCATTACAAGATTCCAGTTTGAAGCAGGCATTGAAAGTCTGTTCCGCTCCATGAACACACATAATAAACACTATTCACAAAAGGTCAGTGAAAACACGTGTGGTCAAACCTAGTTTTGTTGAGAAAAGAAAATCACCTAAATCATACACAATGCATGACTTTTTTCTAGGGCTGTTACTGATTAAAATATTCGTGTTTGATTAATCGACTTATTTTTTAATCGATTAATCGACTAATTTCAATTAATTATAATGCACATACAGATCTAACTACTTTTAGCTGATCTCCTTGCATTGCAACTCTGCAATAGTCAGTGGTAAATGTGGTATACACTATATACAATCACCCGACACTAGTCAGTTTCCACAATCCATGACTTAACTTCACAGTTCACACAAATACGTTTTAAATTCAAACTGTAGCACTGACGTAAGTATTTTTTTTTTATTAAACTTTAAGAAAAACTTAGAAAGTTAGTTTAACTTTAATTATAAAACTTATCTAATATATTAGATATATATTATATATATTGGATGCCTATAGTAGGCAAGTAGGCATCACTTAAGCCAGTCACGCAGAGATACCAGAGTATTTACATTTTGTTTTGTTTTTTACAACAATGTTAAAAACTGAGCTTATCAAATTTGCCTACAATTAGCTCACTAAATGATCCCAGTTAACCACATCCATATTTGCCATCACTGTCCAGGCTGTGACGTCACCGGACTCCTCCCCCCTTCCCTTTGTTAGCAGATGGAGGCACTTGGGGAAGGGGGGAGTCTGGTGACGTCGATGTCCATGACGTCAGTGATCTCCGACGGAACTCCCTGAAGACCCGGAAGCCAGTGGAGAGGTGAGTACCAATCAAAAGAATTTTGATCGATCAAAAAAATTTACAATTAATCGAGGAATTAATCTTTTTTCTAAAATTCACAGCTGATCCTTACATAATTACCGTATGTTCTGTAAATATTAAGGTACACTTGCTGAAAGTAAGCGCCAAGTGGTTATATCTGCCCACTGTAATTAGAAAAGGAACACCAAATCCAGGATATCGCAGGAGATAGCAGAAATTTGAACTTTGAAGCAGCATGTTAAATACAAGAGTACAGTAATGAGAATTCTGCCGTGGTTGCAAGGAGTATGAGTTAACTTTTTTGGTCACCGTAGACTGCAATGAAAACAGCCATACCCATTATGTAAGTTACAACATTTTTAACCATTTGAGCATTGTAATAATTACACTAATGGGTAATCAGAAAGGCATTCAAGGGGTAACTGTGTACCTAACAAGTACACCATACTACCCCAACATTTTTAGATGGGAATGAGGGACAGCTACTTGCAAAAACGTATGTATGCATAGGGCACACTCCCTGACACACCCCCTTAAAAGAGAATTAATCCAAAAAATTATAATAATAATTTTATTAATTTGATAAAAACTAATTTTACCACTCCTTTTCCTTTATATTTGCTTTTGAAATTAAAAAAATAGGCAATTATAATCTAGTCTGGCTGTATGTACAGAAATTAAATGTTATATACAGAAGGACTGTTCATTTTTCTCCTGTTATAAAAAGAAAAAAAAAGAAATTATAAAAAAAAAAAAAAAAGAAAGAAAAATGAAGCAATTTAGAAATCAGATGAAAGGTTTAGCGCTGGGAAACACTTTTTGAAACATAAAAAGTGCATTTTATATACAACGCTATAGATCAGACCAAAATGAGGGACAAATGAGGGGGAAAGAGGGACTTTGCTCCAAATTAGTGACAGTCCCTCGAAATCAGGGACAGTTGGGAACTATGAGTACACTATATTACCAAAACTATTGGGACGCCTGCCTTTACATGCACATGAACTTTAATGGGTCCCAGTCTTAGCCCTTGTACACACGGTCGGACATTCCGAAAGAGAATGTCCGATCGGACCGCGTTGTCGGATAATCCGACTGTGTGTGGGCTCCATCTGACTTTTTCCGTCTCAATGTCCGACCAACAAAGTTTGAGAGCTGGATATAAAATTTTCTGACAACATGATCCAATCGGACAAAGTCCGACCGTTTGTAGAGAATTCCGATCGGACAAAGTGCTACACATGCTCAGATCAAATTACAAGACTAAAGCTATTGGCTACTAGCCTGAACGTAGTCCCGCCGTAACGAACTAATGTCATCACGTTCCGAACGATCGGATTTTCCGACAACTTGTCCGAACGTGTGTATGCAACACCAGTTTCAGACAAAATCCGTCTGAAAAAATACGATTCATTTTGTGGTCGGAATGTCTGACCGTGTGTGCAAGGGCTTAGTCTGTAGGGTTCAATATTGAGTTGGCCCACCCTTTGCAGCTTTAACAGCTTCAACCCTTCTGGGAAGGCTGTCCACAAGGTTTGGGAGTGTGTCTATGGGAATGTTTGACCATTCTTCCAGAAGAACATTTGTGAGGTCAAAAAGGCCTGACTCTCAGTCTCCACTCTAATTCATCCCAAAGGTGTCCTATCGGAATGAGGTCAGGACTCTCTTATCCATGTCTTTATGGACCTTGCTTTGTGCACTGATCCAAATCATTTGGTGGAAGGGGGATTACGGTGTGGGGTTGTTAATCAGGGGTTGGGCTTGGCCACTTAGTTCCAGTGAAGCATACCAAGACATTTTGGACAATTTTATGCTCCCAACTTTTTGGGAACTGTTTGAGGATGGTCCCTTCTTGTTCTAACATGACTGCACACCAGTGCACAAGGAAAGGTCCATAAAGACATGGCTGAACAAGTTTTGGGTGGAGGAACTTGACTGGCCCGCACAGAGTCCTGACCCCAACCCGATAGAACACCTTTGGGATGAAGAGCAGAGACTGCAAGCTTGGCCTTCTTGTTCACATCATAGCCTGACCTCACAAATGTGCTTCTGGAAGAATGGTCAAACATTCTCATAGACACACTCATAAACCTTGTGGACAGCCTTCCCAGAAGAGTTGAAGGTGTTATAGCTGCAAAGGGTGGGCCAACTCAATATTGAACCCTACTGACTAAGACTGGGGTGTCATTAAAGTTCATGTGCGTGTACAGGCAAGGGCCCCAATAGTTTTGGTAAAATAGTGTATACATCAGCCATAACATTAATGACCAACCACCTAATATTGAGGATGGGCCCCTTTTTCTAAAACAGCCCTAACCTAAGGCATGGACACCAAAGTAACATCCACATGAATGGCAGGACCCAAGGTTTCCCAACAGAACATTGCCCAAAGCATCACACTGCCTCTGCCAACTTGCCTTCTTTTACCGCATCAAGGGGCCATCTCTTCCCCAGGTAAGTGACGGACACTCACCCTACCAGCCACATGATGTGAAAGAAAACGTGATTCATCAGACCAGGCCACCTTCTTCCATTGCTCTGTAGTCCAGTTTTGATGTTCATGTGACTATTGTAGAAGCTTTTGGCTTTGTGTATGTGTCACCATGGGCTTCACAGCCCCATACACAACAAACCGCAATGCCCATTTTTTTCTGCTTTCGCCACATCAACTTCATGAACAACATGTTCACTTGCTGCCTAATATATCCCACCAATTTTCAGATGCCATTGTAACGAGATATTCCCTTTACCTGTCAGTTGTCATAATGTTATGGCTGATTGGTGTATGTGTGCTGCTTTTACTCACATGATCTGGTTGTCTTTTCTCCCAGAGATTAGAGTTGTCCTCAGTGAGAAGAAACAGCCAGATCGCCGTTTTGTGTGTTTGTAAACAACCGATCAGCAGGTATACAGCCAAAATCAGTGGCTGTAACCTGCTGAAAAATACGTGCTGTGTCCAATCACAGATCAGCAGGGGACAGCCGTACCCGTGCCTGAAAACCAGGAAGTGGCTCGTGACGTACCAGTACCTTACCATGCCTGGCTGTGCTGCCTGCTAGCAGTAAATGTTAGCAGGCAGCAACTGGTTAGAGACGTGTCGCTTTAACCACTTCCGCCCGGAAGAATTTACCCCCTTCCTGACCAGAGCACTTTTTGCGATTTGGCACTGCGTCAATATAACTGACAACTGTGTGGTCGTGTGACGTGACTCCCAAACAAAATTGACGTTCTATTTTCCCCCACAAATAGAGCTTTCTTTTGGTGGTATTTGATCACCTCGGCGGTTTTTATTTTTTGTGCTATAAACAAAAAAATTGTGACAATTTTGAATAAAAATGCATTAATTTTTACTTTTTGCTATAATAAATACCCCCAAAATTTTTTAAAAAAAACATTTTTTTTCCTCAGTTTAGGCCGATACATATTCTTCTACGTATTTTTGGTAAAAAAATAATTGCAATAAGTGTTTATTGATTGGTTTGCACAAAAGTTATAGAGTCTACAAAATAGGGGATAGTTTTATGGCATTTTTATTGATAATTTTTTATTTTTTTACTGGTAATGGCGACGATCAGCGATTTTTATCGTGACTGCTACATTATGGCAGACCCATCGGACAATTATGACACATTTCTGGAACCATTGGCATTAATACAGCGATCAATGCTAAAAAATAGCATTGATTACTGTAAAAATTTCACTGGCAGTAAAGGGGTTAACCACTAGGCGGCGCTGTAGGGGTTTAGTGTGTCCTAGGGAGTGATTCTAACTGTGGGAGGAGGGGCTGTGTGTGATAAATCACTGATCAGCGCTCCCGATTACAGGGATCGCTGATCAGTGACAGCGTCACTAGGCAGAACGGAGAAATGGTTGCTTACATTAGCATCTCCCCGTTCTTCCTCACTGTGAGACGATCGTGGGTATGGCTGTGGACATCGAGTCTGCGGGACACGCGATCACGATCACGGAGCTCCCAGGGGGCGCCCACAAGCCTCCTCTTAAAGGGAAACCTACAGATACGTTAATCTGCCTGAACGTCCCCTTGTGCCGCAGTATATCTGCGTGAGGCGGTCGGGAAGCGGTTAAGGTCAGTACCAAAATAAGCCTTCTTAGAAGAATGGCATTGAGACTGTATGCCCTTCCGTACACTCCAAAGCAGTTAGGACCGGCCTCCTGGAAAGATAAGAGGCATTCTCCGACTTTGCACCTGTTCTATCAGATTACAGCACCTGCAATATGATCCGAAAGTGACAGGAAATAACACTGGCTGTGTAGGGCTTTGTGTCAACATAGAACTGATAGGGAAGTGAAAGTCAAGTGATCAGGAATGACAAAGGACAAGTAAGAATTCTAGTAAAACCTCCCAGGATACACACAATCCACACCTCCGAAAAAGAAACAAAGTACTACTTTGCGTCTTGCTCCAAATACTACAAAGGTCATGTGATCGCTCAAACCCTTCACTAATGCAGGATTGGACGAACTAATAATAGACTAAAAGCTAATCAGTCTAAGCTAGGAGCCAACAGAAAATAGACTCATTCCACCATCCAAGTAAACCTGTCCTATCTGCCGAGCAGGCCGAGTAACACAGCTGTACAAATGAGTAGAAGCTCTGCTGGCATCCATCGTCCAATAGCGTGCAAGCAAAAATGCTTTTTTTTTTTTTCAAAAATCTTCCTTGCATGTTATTGGGTTCTCTTTGCAAAGTGAAGCTTTACCTCATTTACTAAGCTCTTGAGCAACTGCACTTGCAGAGGCAACAGTCTATTTGCTTTTATTAAATCAACCCTGATATTTCTGAAAGTTGGTACTTAACACTTAAAGCCGATTTCCGACAAAAAAAAAAAAAAAGAAAACTCAGCAGCTACAAATACTGTAGCTGCTGACTTTTAATAATCGGATAAATAAATAATAATAAATAAACTTACCTGTTCCAGGGTCCAGCGATGTAGGGGAACAAAGCCCCACTCCTCTCCTACTCCCCTCTGCGGTGCCAGCATTGTAAGTGTGGGCGCTCAGCTGTGGCTTCACAGCCGGGCATGCACTGAGCATGCAAGGATCCACGCTGTGACGTGTCCCTGATGATTGTTGAGAGGGAGGGGTGAACTTACTTCCCGTGCCACGGTGCTCCTGGAGGAAGTGGAAGCTGGAACCCTATAAAAAGAGGGTTTCTGCCCCCCCCCCCCCCCAAAAGAAATGACATGCCAAATGTGGCATTTCAGGGGGGTCACCTTCCCTTAAAGCGGAAGTTCCATTTTTGGGTGGAACTCCGCTTTAAGGACTGGTAGGATTTACCCACTTCCTGACCAGGCCATATTTTGCAATATGGCACTGCGTCACTTTAACTGACAGTTGTGTAGTTGCGCAATGTTGTACCCAAACAAAATTTATGTCCTTTTTCCCCACAAATAGAGATTTCTTTTGGTGGTATTCGATCCTCTCTACGGTTTTTATTTTTTGCGCTATAAACAAAAAGAAGCAACAATTAAAAAAAAAAAAAGATATATATATATATATATATATATATATATAATTTTTATTTATTTTTTTACTTTTTGCTATTATAAATATGCAAAAAAAATTGAAAAAAATGAATTTCTTCCTCAATTTAAGCCAATATATATTCTTCTCTATATTTTTGGTAAAAACAAAATCACAATAAGCGTATATTGCTTTGCGCAAAAGTTATTGGGTCTACAAAATAGGGGATGCCATTTTTTTTTTTACTAGTAATGGCAGTGATCTGCAATTTTTAGCAGGACTGTGACATTGAGCCAGACAGATCGGACACCTTTTTGGGACCACTGACATTTATACAGCGATCAGAGCTAAAAATAGCCACTGATTACTGTATAAATGTCACTGGCAGGGAAGGGGTTAACACTAGGAGGCGATTGAGGGGTTATCTGTGTCCTATGGAGGTGTATCTAACTGTATGGGGGCTGGGATGACTGGAGGAGGAGAGAGATCGCTGTTCCTAATCACTAGGAACATCAGATCCCACTGTATTCCCTGACAGATCCACATTTAGCCTGTCTCTGGAGCGATCGCGGGTTGCCCGTGGACATCGAGTCTGCCGGACCCGCTGGTTGGCTCCTCCCGGTAGCAAACGGGCCCACAGACCGCCGTGTACGTGCCGGACGTACAATGGCGGCGATTCACGCAGGGGAACCAATCTGCCGCAGTACAACGGCGATGGCTGGTCCGTATCTAGTTAACCGGTTCAGCCCTGAAAGATTTGACCCCCTTCCTGACCAGAGCACTTTTTGCGATTTGGCATTTCAATGACAATTGTGCGGTCGTGCGATGTTGCACCCAAACAAAATTGACGTCCATTTTTTCCCACATACAGAAAAAAATGCAACATGTATGTTCTACTTTTTGTTGACTGCCCTGGAATGCACTGCACTGATGCGAACTAGGGCCATTGGATTCCATGTTAAACACTGCCCATGTGTTTTTGATGAAGAATAAAAAAACACACTGGACTGCAATTGGTGTGAACCATAACCATATTATGTATGCTGTAGGAATGTATGAAAGAACAATACAAACAAAGGTTTCTGTAGATTCTATTGTGTGTATATATTTGATTTCATAAGCAAGCACATATTGTGTCACTGCTGGGAAGCAACCTGTGTCCTCCTCAGTCTCATGGATGCTGGCCAAGTGCTCCAAAGCCCAGGAGCCATCACTTGCTGCAAAGCAGATACAACAGGCCACACACTGATGACATTATGGTCCAGTTATGTTTATTACACTGACAACACACACCGCAGTCTCCCCCCTGAAGCCATGCCCCTAACATATTTCAACCATAACAGGGCTTAAACGTAGGGATCGTCCCTATGATTAAGCTCTGTCATGGGTGAAACGCGTTAGTGAAGTGATGTGTTTTTTACATCTGGAATTCCATTCAACTAGCAGGTCTGGCCTTACCTTCAAACAAATTAGTTGACTCAATGAAGGCATATCAAATGCTCTGATGAACGATTTTGTACGAACGTTCAAATGAAAATCTAACCATGTATGGCTACCTTTGGCTTTCTCCAAAGGATCAATACACAACACACAGGAAATAGAATAGAGTTACCCAAAATGTTACTCACAAACTGGGCATGTCTGAAACTTGTAGAGGTGATTTGCCATGTCATTCCATCCTTGAGATGCCAGTTACCGACCCACGTGTAGGAAGCCAACAGCTCAATGATGCATTGAACCTTTCATTGTGATGTACACTCATGGCTGGAGCAATTGGGTTTATGGAGAACATGTCTGAGAATCTTATTGATTCTATTCCCTATGCATAAGTGCTGATCCTTTGGAGAAAACTTATAAGAGGTGCTTCATAGAAAGCGCAACTAGGCAATAAGCAGAGAGGACACACAGTGATGTGAGGAAAGGTGTCCAATGGAATAAGGTAGTCACTCATTACAGTGCATCCGGAAAGTATTCACAACGCTTCACTTTTTCCACATTTTGTTATGTTACAGCCTTATTCCAAAATGGATTCAATTCATTATTTTCCTTAAAATTCTACAATTAATACCCCATAATGACAACGTAAAAGAAGTTTGTTTGAAATCTGTTTTTTTATTTTTAATAAATTTACAAAAAGAAAAAATCCCATGTACATAAGTATTCACAGCCTTTGCGCAAAACTTTGTTGAAGCACCTTTGGCACCAATTACAGCCTCAAGCCTTTTTGAGTATGATGCCACAAGCTTGGCACACCTATTTTTGGGCAGTTTCTCCTATTCTTCTTTGCAGAACCTCTCAAGCTCCATTAGGGCTCCATTAGGTTGGATGGGGAGCGTCAGTGCTCAGCCATTTTCAGATCTCTCCAGAGATGTTCAATCAGGTTCAAGTCTGGGCTCTGGCTGGGCCACTCAAGGACATTCACAGCGTTGTCCTGTAGCCACTCCTTTGTTATCTTGGCTGTGTGCTTAGGGTCATTGTCCTGTTGGAAGATGAACCTTCGCCCAAGGCTGAGGTTCAGAATGCTCTGGAGCAGGTTTTCATTAGGGATGAGCCGAACACCCCCCGGTTCGGTTCGCACCAGAACTTTCGAACGGACCCCAAATTCGTACGAACGTTAGAACCCCATTGAAGTCTATGGGACTCGAACGTTCGAAATTAAAAGTGCTAATTTTAACAGCTAATATGCAAGATAGTGTCCTAAAAAGGGTTTGGGGACCTGGCTCCTGCCCCAGGGGACATGGGTCACTGCAAAAAAAACTTTTAAAAACGGCCGTTTTGGCGGGAGCACTGATTTTACTGACGATTAAAATGAAAAGAAAAAGTGAAATATTCCTTTAAATATGGTGCCTGGGGGGTGTCTGTAGTATGCCTGTGAAGTGCCACGTGTTTTCCGTATTTAGAACAGTCCCTGCACAAAATTACATTTAATGAAAATAACGTCATTTAAAGCTGCTTGCGGTTTTAATGTTATATCTGGTTCCTGCAATATGGTTGAAAATCATTGAGAAAAATGGCATGGGTAGCCCTCCCTGCCCATTACCAGCCCCTTTGGGTCTTGTACGCATATTAAGGGGAACCCCGTACCCATATTAAAAAAAGGAAATGCGTGTGGCCCCCAGGCCCTATATACTCAGAACAGCAGTATACAGGCGGTGCAAACAAGACAGGGACTGTGTAGGTTTGTTGTGTTAAGTTGAATCTGTCTGTAATTTTCAACTGGTACATTTTTAAAGTGTAGCTCCAGTCAAAAAAACTATTTTTAAGCTTTTTGGAAAACATAGGGAAGGGTTATCACCCCTGTATAATTTGTTTTGCCGTCCGTCTTTTTCAGAGCACGCAGACAACATGCACAATCTCCTAACACTGACTGAAAGCTCTATTTAAAACTAGCAAGATATTTAGCTAGATAGGTGGATATAGCGGTGTATACTGCGTTCAGAGCACGCAGACAGCACGCACAATCTCCTAACACTGACTGACAGCTCTATTATAAAAGATAGATATATCGCTAGATATATAGGTGAATATAGCGGTGTATACTGCGGTCAGGGCACGCAGACAACAACCACTACAGAAGAGCAAGAACGAAAAATCGGCCGATAACGATCGGTGTATACTGTGTTGAAGGTACACAGAACACCCATTAACTGCTACAGATGCCAACACACTACACAAGGCCGCCGCGCTGGCGGCCTTATATAGTGTGGGGCGTGTACTACACAGCCTGAGCTATGATTGGCCACAGGCATCCTGCCTGTGGCCAATCATGGCTCTCCTCGCTGCCGGCGCTGTGATTGGCCAAGCATGCGGAGTCACAGTGCATGCTTGGCCAATCATGAGCCAGCAATGCACTGCGCCATCGCAGTGCATTTTGGGCCGCGAGCGCCACACAAATTTGGTGCGAACGGCCCTTAACGTTCGGAATTCGCCGAACGAGCGAACAGCCGAAGCTCATCCCTAGTTTTCATCAAGGATTTCTCTGAACATTGCTGCATTCATCTTTCCCTCGATCCTGACTAATCTCCCAGTTCCTGGCGCTAAAAAACATCCCCACAGCATGGTGATGGTATTGGCCAGGTGATGAGCGGTGCCTGATTTCCTCCAGACATGACGCTTGCCATTCAAGTCAAAGAGTTCAATCTTTATTTCACCAGACCAGAGAATTTTGTTTCTCATGCTCTGAGAGTTCTTCAGGTGCCTTTTGGCAAACTCCAGATGGGCTGTCATGTGCCTTTCACTGAGGAGTGGCTTCCGTCTGGCCACTCCCCCCATACAGGCCTGAATGGTGGAGTGCTGCAGAGGTGGTTGTTCTTTTGGAAGGTTCTCCTCTCTCCTCAGAGAAACACTGGAGCTCTGTCAGAGTGACATTGGGTTCTTGGTCACCTCCCTGACTAAGGCCTTTCTTCCCCGATCACTCAGTTTGGTCGGGCGGCCCACTCTAGAAAGAGTCCTGGTGGTTCCAAACGTCTTCCATTTACGGATGATGGAAGCCACTGTGCTCATTGGGACCTTCAATGCTGTAGAAATGTTTCTGTACCCTTCTCCAGATCTGTGCCTCGATACAATCCTGTCTCGGACGTCTAAAGTTCCTTGGACTGGATGCCCCTGAGCTCAATTTTGAGTGCCATGACAAAGGCTGTGAAAATTTATGTACATGTGATTTTTTTCCTTTTTTGATTTTTAATAAATTTGCAAAGATTTCAAACAAACTTCTTTCACATTGTCATTATGGGGTATTGTTTGTAGAATTTTGAGGAAAATAATGAATTTAATCCATTTTTGAATAAGGCTGTAACATAACAAGATGTGGAAAAAGTGAAGTGCTGTGAATACTTTCTGCATGCACTGTATATATTAACATACAATACATCCAGTTTGACCTCTATTAATCTATGGATCCAACCGTAGAACAATGTAGAATGGAAAGAAAGTCTTTGAAGCAGATGCTTTCGAACATTCAGCGTAAAATACGTCACAATTCTTGTATAGATATAGATTTAGAGTACAGTTACCTTTAGTAAAGAATGGAGTGGCGTGTATACGCCATGCTTGCGTAAACATGCACATGGCCATAAACACCTAGCCGCGCAAAATGATTTTACACAAGAATGACTATTACTATGGGTGGCTGTACGCTGCAGATGTCTCCTGGGTGTAGAAATATTCCTGCAATGTATGCTGAATGCCTGTAGGCCCTCGTTCACACCAGTGCGATTAGTCATGCGACTTGACAGTTCCAAATCGTATGACAAGTTGCACCCTATTGCCGGCAATGGAAACATATCACCATGACTCATGACGCACCCATTATCAAAAAGGTTCCTGTATTACTTTTTTTGTGATTTCATTGCGACTTGCATAGACTTCCATTAAATAAAGTCACAATGAAATTGGCGGTGCAAATTGCAGTAAGCTGCAGCTTTGAAATTGCGTCAAAGTGTGAACCAGGGCTAAGTGTCCATGTACATGAGGCCTTAGGCTTTGTTCACACCTAGACAAATTGATTCCAGGATCGCGGCACGTGTTTGTGATGCCATTATTTCTTAATAGCACCCCAAACGCGGTGCGATTCTGTTGCAGTTGTCGAGCGACAAAACACAGTAACATAGTGGAAAAAAACGCGATGCCAACCTCTCCTGGCTCTGTGTCAAGATTTGGTACATGAGCTTCTTTTGAGCGTTCTTGGAGTGAAGGGAGGCCCATTCAAATGAATGGTACGTCTCAAAAACCGCTCCACAAAAAAAACACAAAAAAAGTTTACAAAAAACGCAGTGCAGCAACTGTTGCTGCACCACATTCAGGTGTGGATGGAGCCATAGTAATGCTTCATGATTTGAACATCATTATTGTGCTCTAAATCTTTGTGTATAAGATTCCTGGCAGCATCCGAGACTTATAATTATGTTTTCTTTTTTTATGTTTAATTGATAGCGCAGACTAGTTTATTTTATGTATGAATAGTTCTGTGTTTTGTGTTGTTTGTTTTGTACTGCAATGCACTAAAATACAAAAAATGAATGTGTTCTACGCAGTGTGCATTAATCCGGCAGCCCTCATCCTCTTTAATGGCTTACTCCTGGAGGGGCCCCCTGCTTAGGAAAGACCTGAAGGGAACTCCATCTTGGGCACTTCAAATTGAAACACCAGATGGTTAAGGATTTTACATGCACAAGCCCATATACTGTATATATAATATATAATCCCAACAAATACACTTTAATGAGCAGTTTAAATTGGCAGAATGGGAACGGTCATGTGACTATCCAAGTGTCATTCTCTCACCAAAGGTCACACATATTTTCACAAATAATTAAATGTCACAACAGGTCACAAACCGATTTACAGTATTTTTAAAGTGTTACTAAACCCAGGACCCTGCATTCAATATATCTGGTCTCCCACAATACACACAACATGGAAATGCAATTATCTTGGTAATTATAAATAGCTGTTCATCAGCAGTATATACTATAGCAGTCTTGTGGCTTCTATCAGTGTCTGGTTAAAGCTTGTAGGAGGAGTTTGCATTCTCCTCTGACTGTCTTATGAGGCTGCAGGACCCCTGACCCTCTGTCTGAACAGAGCTGATTGGCCCTGTGCTGATCTGGTTAAAGAGGTTGTAAATGTTTTTTTTTAAATAACAAACATGGTAGACTTACCTCCTCTGTTCAAGGGTTTTGCACAGAGTGGCCCTGGTCCTTCTCTGCTGGGGTCCCCCAGCGGCGCTCCTGGCTCCTCCTCGCATCGAGTGCCCCCTCAGAGACCCACATTCCAAGGAGGCACTTGTGCGGGCGAGCTCCTGGGTCCTGCTGCTGCGTCCATTAACACAGACAGCAGGACTCGGCCCCGCCCCTCTGGCAGCCGTGTCACTACATTTGATTGACAGCAGTGGGAGCCAATGTCTGCTGCTACTATCAGTCTATCCAATGAGGACCTGAGACAGCAGATGGAGCTGCTGGGCTCGGTCTCATCGCTGGAAAGATCGGGCTCAGGTAAGTACAAGGGAGGCTCTGGGGGGCTGCTGCACTACAGAATCTTTTTCACCTTCAAGTGGAATTCCACCCACAAATGGAACTTCCGCTTTTCTGAATCCCCCCCCCCCTTCGGAGTCACATTTGGTACCTTTCAGGGGGGAGGGAGGAGCAGATATCTGTATAATCCAGGGCTTCACTTCCTGATTCCCTTACAGAAGATGGCGGTGTCTCCACCAAGAGCGGAGGGACAGATCACTTCGGATGACAACATTGTGGGTGCCCTGGACAGGTACGTGTCCATATTTTAAAAGTCAGCAGCTGCAGTATTTGTAGTTGCTGACTTAAAAAAAAAAATACATTTGGCGGGAAATCCACTTTAATGCATAGAATGCATCAAGGTGAAAAACCTTGAGGGTTTAAAAATTCTTTTAAAGCTTTTCATTCTCCTCTGACTGTCCTATGAGGCTGCACCCTCTGTCTGGACAGTGCTGATTGGCCCTTTACACACCAAACTGAGCATGTGCAGAGTGTCCCCAGTGCTCTGTACTATCAGCAGATGGATTGGGGACAGTGGAAGGGGAGGATCAGAGAAGACAGGATGAAACAGCCTTCTTTCACAATGCAAAGGATTACTCCTTAGGTTCCACAGAGAGTATAACAAGCATGCTTCAATGCATATACAGACTGATTTTACTGTTGTGGGTTTAGTTAAGCTCCAACATAAACAGCAATTCCTGTATGGTTTTTATTCAACTTACTAACCAGCTTGGCTCTGTGGATCCTTCATGTATGTCTTCACCTTCTAGCATAATGCTACAATATTTCTGTATTGCCAAAATCCTCAGGCTTCCTGCTCAGGTAGCAATCGCTTGGTGCGAGAATGGAAGCTATTGGAGATCACTGGAGTAGTTGTATCTATTTCAGTAATTTCCAACTTTCAAGGGCATCCTCCAGTTGCTAAATGTACTGTACATAGTTGCACTGCTCCAAGCTGGACCCTATGTATAAAATATACATACCTGGAATTTCCCTTTACATATGTTAATTGAACACCACTTAAGGACCGAAAGATTTCCCCCCTTAATGACCAGGCCATTTTTTGCGATACGTCGCTTCAACTGACAATTGTGCGGTCATGCTACGTTGTACCCAAACAAAATTTACGTACTTTTTTTCGCACAAATAGAGCTTTCTTTTGGTGGTATTTGATCACCTCTGTGGTTTTTATTTTTTGCGCTATAAACAAAAAAAAGAGTGATAATAAAAAAAAAAATATATATATATATATATATATATATATTAGTTTAGGCCAATATGTATTCTTCTACATATTTTTGGTAAAATAAAATTGCAATAAGTGTATGATTGGTTTGCGCAAAGGTTATAGCATCTCCAAAATAGGGGATAGATTTATTGCATTTTTATTATACTTATTATTATTTTCTTTTACTAGTAATGGCGGTGATCAGCGATTTTTAGCAGGACTGCGACATTGCGCTGGACAGATTGGACACTTTTTTGGGACCACTGACATTTATACAGCGAATAGTGCTATAAAAATGCACTGATTACTGTATAAATGACACTGGCAGGGAAGGAGTTAATCAAGGGGTTCAACTTGTTTCCTGGGAGGTGTTTCTAACTGTGGGGGGAGGGGACTGACTGAAAGAGGAGAGAGATCGCTGTTCCTGATCACTGGGAACAGCAGATTTGTCTCTACTCCCCTTTAGAATCTGGCTCTCTGTGGAGCAATCGCGGGTGGGCGCATCAACACCCCTCCCCCCGCCCCCCCCGTCGTGCAGTGTGCGGGCCTGCTATAGCTCTTAAAAGAGCAGATGTATAGCTACGGTGATTCGTGGGAACGAGCCAACCTGCTACAGTATAATGACGGAGGCTGGTCGGCAAGTGGTTAATTAAAGTGCAGCATGTCTAAGAACCTGAGTTTGTCATGAAAACAGCCTCTTCTAATTCCCTGTACAGTGGATTGGGAGAGAGAGTTAGCTCTAGGGGCCAATCATGCTTTGCAGCAGAACACGTTTACAGTGTAAAATAAATGAAGGGTGGCCTCATCCATGTGTTGCTTCTATTTCATTGTCTAATGCAGTAGTCTCCAAACTGCAGCCTAAGGGGCCAGATGAGGCCCCTTGGTTGCTTTTATCCGGCCTTTGGGAAATTATTCACTCCATTGTAAGCAACAGTGGGGCATAGTTTGTGCCACTGACACCAACCATGGGTCACTATTCTTCCCTTTAATACCAAAGATGGGGCATTGTTTACTCCCACTGGCACCAGGCCATTTTCTACTCCCATTGGTCACAGTCTGGTCCCCGTCAAGTTTGAAGGACAGTAAAATGGCCTTAGTTTAGAAAGTTGTGAGACCCCTGTTCTACTCAGTAAACTGGGGGTGTCATTGACCAACCTGTACTGTAGCGGCTGCAATGGAAGTGATGGATTCGGCACATCTGGCAGGGTTGCCCAAATGACAAAACTGGTTACCAATTCTTTGGCAGCTAAATTGGTGATTTGTTGAACTATAACAGGCCCTCCAGTTTCTCTTTCTTTGCACACAGTTTGGCCTATAAATAGCTGAATTTAGCTAGAAATAGCCAGAAGAGAAAACCAAAATAAATATAATGTTATCACAATGGGTACATTTTGGGGCTTAGTGCTGCCTTATAACAACCATACTATAGGCTCTGACTAAGGAATGTCAATGCAATAGATGCAGCTCTGTCCAATCATTACCGCATTCATTGCCTTGTAGACATTTCTTATGTGTCAACCTCTTTGCTTTGCTGATTAAAAAAAAATATATATATATATATATATTTGATGTACTATGAATGTCTTTTTGCCCAGTATTTCACACACTTTCTTTGTAAGCCTCTTTCACATGTGCGGACTGTTCAGATCCGCCTGTTATTTTTTTAGGCATATCTGAACGAGGCTTCATACAGCTCTATGGAGACATGGTGACATGTCCGCTGACTTCCGATCCGCCCCGAACCGATCCGCTCCGCTAAATCCAGACGGATGGAAACCCTATTTTCCATACGTCTGGCGGATCGGATGAAAACAGACAGGCAGTCAGTAGTCATCCAATCCCCCCATAGAGGAGAGCGGACTCTCTGACAGGTCAGAGACAGACTTTTCATCCGCCGACTCAGCAGGGATTTTTTTAATGGATTTCATGTATTTAGTGTATCAACAGGTGGGTTAAACTTTTCACCTAATTTTACGTACAAACGTGCCTTTATGGATTTAAAGTGTTACTAAACCCAGGACCCTGCATTCACTATATCTGGTCTCCCACGGTACACATAACGTGGAAATGCAATTATTTTTGTAAATATAAACTACTAAATACCTTTTCTCATCAGCAGTATATAGCAGTCTTGTGACTTCTATTAGTGTCTGGCCGAGCGCTGGTTAAAGCTTGTAGGAGGAGTTTTCATTCTCTGACTGTCCTATGGGGCCGCAGGACTCCTGACCCTCTGTCTGGACAGTGCCGATTGGCCCTGTGTCGATCACATGCACCCTCCCAAGAAAAAAAAAAAAACTCTCTGGCAGTATACACCAAACTGAGCATGTGCTGTGCAGGGTGCCCCCAAGTCTCTGTACTATCAGGAGATTGGGGACAGTGGAAGAAGGGGAGGATCAGGGAAGACGGGATCAAACAGCCTTTTAACAGAATGCACAGGATTAACCCCTTAGGTTCCACAGGGAATTTACCAAGCATGCGTTACTGCATATACAAACTGATTTTACTGTTGTGGGTTTAGTAACACTTTAAGTAAAACCTATTCACATAATCATCAAAGTCCAATGAAAATTAATATATGAATCTGCCAAGATTTGTTACTTAAAACAATCATGGGATTAAAAAGAATAAAAAAGTATATATTCTGTATGTACCGTATATATGTTATGGGTTTGAATGTCTTCCTGCAGTCAAGCAGTACCAATGTATTTCTACTTAATAATCAGACTATGAATTATTTATGCGATTTAGGGAGCCCTGCCCTGGGAAAAAGAGACTGATTTAATTTTTACTGTTTAATTAAGCAAGAGAATATTAAATAAGTGTGACAATTCCAAGTGACAAATACAATAAAAATATATCAAGGAAACACAAAACAATAAACCGATAATTGGCATTCCAGAAAATGTGGATTGTTATGCCCATCAGAATAATGTCTTTAAACTGCTTACAGATTTTTAATCAATAGTCTTCTGGCATAAAACATAAAAGTCTACCCAGGCTGAGAATAAGGCCTCACGCCCACAGACGTTTTTACAGCCGCTATTTTGAGCGTTTTTTGCAGCTTAAAAACACCTGTCCATGTTAGTCTATGGCTTCATGCCCACCTAGGCGTTTTTGAGCTGCAAATGGCATAGGCGTTTTTAAGCTGTAAAAAAAAAACAGAACCAGGGCAAAACGTTAAAAAACGTGCAAAAATGCTAATGCAAAACGCAGTAAAAAAACAAGTTTTTAACACCGCTTTTTCCAGGCTTCAGACCGAGCTTTACAGCTTTTTTTAAAAAACGTCTGTGGGCATTTAGGCTAAGGCTTGCTAAATGACAAATATTACGTCACCTCCTGGGGTGAGCACACTGGCTACTTGTGCAGATACATGGGGCCCCTAGGGGTCCATCAGGGTGGTGCTGGGGGGAGCCACACGGCAGTTAAATTCTGTAGACATGAAAAGGAAAGGTGGCGGTATCACTTTGAAGTCATTACTGCAATGCCACCATGCCAGATCTACTGGAGATTCCAAGGAAAGCAGCTTCTGATATAAATAACATATTGAACAGTGATTTGTGGCTAAACATTCAGGTGCCTTGAGAGATAATGATTGAGACTTTGCCCAGGTGGCACTATGGCAAGAAGACATGCATATACAGTATACACCCCAACCATTTCTATACAAGGGGCCCTTGTCTATGTGAGCCACTGTAAACGTCACCGACCACAGCGGTAAATAGTGTTATGTCTCTCTGGGGGGTTTGAACATTAAGTAATAATGTGAAACTGACTATTACAATTTATTCTTTACAAGCCATTTAATAAGTCATTTAATTTGCTCACCACAGTAAACCTCAATTTGCGCCTGCTGTCTTTTTTAGGCCTATCTTCCACTCCAGGCCTTCCCGGGGGAATGCATATTACAATGCATAGTCATCTCAGAAGAAATCCAAATCAGATGCTTAGAAATGTCTACTAGCTAACTGTGATGTTTAGTTTTATGTACAGCTAAAGCACTAAAATGTGAGTGCAACTGACAACCTTAACAAGCTACAAAAAAAATAGCACTGCTGCCCATTGTGATTGAGTTCCATCCAAGGCCTCATTTACACAGGCGGCAGAGAGGCGATGAAAACACGCAGTTTATCCACATTCACTACTTTCCAACTGCTCATGTATCAAATTAACATTGCAAACAAATATGTCTGTACATGTTGTTGCGATTTTAAATTCTATACACCATGTCACGTTTAGCAGGCACTACCGCCACCAAACATGCCCAATCCAAGTGAAAGGGAGAGTGCCACAACCAAGATGCATCTGCATATAATGCACATGGTTGTGGTGTAGCAGGATTTTCCCCCACAAAAACAGGCATCAATGAGGTGGCATATGGCCTCCAAGCTGCTACCATACTCAACCAGCAAGGGGGCTCATCCGGGGAAAAAAATGGATTCCCCCATCCACACATGCAAGGTGAATGGGGCAATCCCTCTCGCTGTGCCACTATATTCTCACAGCGGGGCTCCTCCAATGTTGAAATACATTGATTAGCAGCTACAGCCGATTGACTACAGCATGCTGGTCAAGAAAAAACTGTCTCGTTAGACAGAAGTTGATCATTGCAGCATGCCATAGGCTATAGAGGGATCGAAATTTGGCTGATGCCTCTGGAGCTGGCTGAATTTTGATCCATGTAGAGAAATCCCAGGCTCTAACTAAGCCTAAAAACAGCTCCCACCCTTCTAACTCCTATTCTAACAACCCTGTAGAAGGAAGATGTTTGTACTTACCTATTCTCAGGGCACTCTGGTCACGTTATCAACTCTCAGTGCTAGCTTCAGAGGAGAGGAGGGACATCGGACAACCGATGTCCTATAGAAAGCCCATGGGTGATGTCACCACCCAGCCATTGCATCCATTGTCGGCACTCTCTCCTCTCACATGAAGCCAGCCACTGGGGAGATCACGTGACCAGACCTGAGCGCCTTGAGAATAGGTAAGTATAACCATCTTTCTTCTAGGAGGAGTAAAAAAGGGGTGAAGAACATTTAGGCTTAGTTAGTTAGAGCCGCCTGGAATTCTACTAACAGTTCACATTTGAGGTGGCCTTCATTGAATCACAGACTGTTGGGGCAGGAAATTCAGTCAAATCATGACTATACTTCAACCTGTTCCCATGCCCATTCTAAGCCCTATTCTAACTACGCTGTGGAAAGGAAAGATGTCTATACTTACCTATGCAGTCAGCAATCCGGTCCGGTCATATGATCAGCTTCCAATGCCAGCTTCAGTGTAGAGGAGGAGAGAATGGACAGCCAACAACAGATGCCTCTTGGTAAGCTTATGGGTGATGTCACCACACAGCCTCTTCAGCCATTGTCGGCGATCCCTCCTCTTCACTGAAGCCAGTTGCTGGATAGATCGTGTGCCCGGAGCGCGGCACCCTCAGCATAGGTAGGTATGGACATCTTTCCTTTACAGGGTAGTTAGAATAGGCTTAGAATGGGGATATAGGTTTTAGTATAGTTAGGATTTGACTGAACTTCTACTTTAAAGTGGTTGTAAAGCCACAAATGCATTAAGGTAAAAAATATTTAGGTGTCAGCATCCCCCCTCATCCCCCCTCCCTTTTACTTACCTGAGCCCTCATTCGATTCAGTGCTGTGCACGTCTACAGCTCTTCTCTCCCCTCACTCTCGGGTCACGCTGGCTTTGCTGGGGCATTGGGAGCCATTGGTTTCCAGTGCTGTCAATCAAAGCCAGTGATGAGGGAGTGGAGCGGCAGGGCCAAATCCCATTGTCTGTGTCAATGGACACAGCAGCAGCGCTCGGGTATTGAGCTCACACGAGTGCCCCTATGAGAAGCTGCTTCCCATGGGGACACTGTACAGGGGGGGGGGGGACCAGGAGTGCCGCAGGGGACCCGAAAAGAGGAAGTCCGTGGCCGCTCTGTGCAATTCCATTGCACGGAGTAGGTAAGTATAGACATGTTTGTTATTTTTTTTGTTATCTTTACAATCACTTCAAGATGTACCCGTAAAAATTTTTCTATTTTCTCATGAGAAATAGCTGGGCACTTCGTGATGTGAGTGTGCCTGTGTACCTACAGCCTCATAGCTGTATATTGGGGTGAGATTTTGTGATAACACAACTGTGCTCCTTATGCCGCGTACACACGATCAGACTATCCGGCGGTGTGTGGGCTCCGGAAGAACAAGAAGAAGAACAAGAAGAGGAACAAGAAGAGAAGGTGGGGGTGACAGAAGACCGGTCCACCGCTAGTAAAAGAGCTGGAAGAAGGAGCGGAGGCCCAGCAAGAAGAACCGAAGAGGGGGGCAAAACCCCCGAAGTCGGAAGAAGAGGCGGCGGCGACAGAAGACCGGGCCACCGCTAGTAAAAGAGCTAAAAGAAGAAATCGGAGGCCCGGCAAGAAGAACCGAAGAGAGGGGCAAGACCCCCGAAGAGGGGGACAAGACCCCCGAAGTCAGAAGAAGACCCCTGGGCGGCGACGAAGAAGAAAGCCGGGCTCCTTTGCTAGTAAAAGAGCTAGCAGAAGATAGCGGAGGAGTCCGGCGAGAAGACCCCCCAAGACGGAAAAAGACCCCCGGAGCTGTGCAATAAATTATTTTAAACCCTTGTGTTGTGTTTTTTTTTTACTTTTTTTTTCACCAGGTGAATGGGTAGGGGTACATTGTACCCCATACTCATTCACATAGGGTGGGGGGGGGGGCGGTATCTGGGGGGCCTGGTATGGCTCAGGAGGGGGGGCGCTCTCTCGTCCCCACCCCCTTTCCTGACCAGCCGGGTTGCATGCTCGGATAAGGGTCTCATATGGACCTTGGGGGGACCCCCACGCCATTTTTTCGGCGTAGGGCTTTCCCTTTAAGTCCATACATAGTTGACGGGGCCAGCGTCGTGTCAATCTCGCCGCCCGAAGGCGGCGACATTGACCTCCTGCGCTAGTCCCGTCTACCTGGAGCCGCGTTCAAAATCAACGGACTTTCCTCCGTGTGTGGGCAAGTCCGTTCATTTCAAAAGTACGGCGGACTCCTGCCATAGTCTGGCAGACCTAGTCCGCCGGAAAAGTCCGGTTGTGTGTGGGCAGGTTCGCTCGTTCGAAAAGTCCAACCGACCTCCGCTTCAAAGTCCGGGCTAAGTCCACTGGACAGTCTGATCGTGTGTACGTGGCATTACTGTTCTCCTTGCTGGAGGCTCTGACATGAGGAAGAAAAACCCTCCACCAAGATGGCCACAAAGAGACACACTGTACAGAACAAGGAATGGTAAGTAAGAAAAGGTAGGCTGAAGTGGACATTTTCAGCCAATCCTCCCTCCTAAATGATGCCACTCAATAGAGGAACATCTGTCATTGTGGTTAGAGCCTATGACCTGCTCATACATTATACACAAAGTGGTGACCATTTGGTGTATGTACACATTTAAATACAATATGCTGCTACAGCATAGACAAGACATAGACATTGTTCGGTGGCCATAATTCCATATTGCCATTGCTTAGGAGGAAGAACATTTTGAACTCACTCATTTTATCAGTTTATAAGCAATGTACTGTAAAAACATAAATACATGGTGTAACATATTAACACGTGTTGGGTCATAAACATGTTGGTATGTAAGAGTTCTGCTGGCTAGAAGGCCTTGGGGGTTATTTACGAAAGGCAACTCCACTTTGCACTGAAAGTGCACTTGAAAGTGCAGTCACTCTAAATCTAAGGGGTAGATCTGAAATGAGGGGAAGCTCTGCTGATTTTATCATCCAATCATGTGCAAGCTAAAATGCTGTTTTTTATTTTCCTTGCATGTCCCCCTCTGATCTACAGCGACTTTACTTCCAAGTGCACTTCCAGGGCAAAGTGGATTTTCCTTTAGTAAATAATCCCCCTTGTTCACACAATGTGCGCTGATTTACATAGATTGTTTTCTATGCACCCTGTGAACACCATAACACTGTGTTGGGTCTGTGCATGTCTGCATCTTTCCGCAGCTCATTGCGCAAAGTTGCAACGTGCTGCAATGCATAGGGTTGAATAAAGTGTGACATGTCAATAAAGTTATAAAAGTAATCAGTGCAATGCACTGTAGCAGCACAACACATTCCCCCTAGAAAACTCAGACCAGCGCACATGCGATTTTGCGCACAGGTGAGTCTGAACAAGCCCTAAGATCTGTGGCACCTGTCTGTTATAAACAATCATGGTACAGGGTCATTTCACAGCAGCAACTTTGTAAGAGAAATTTGTACCAGATCCACATCTGATTATTTTGTGACGTAATTCCCAGCAGTCTACAGAGTTGCTGCAGCAGCTGGGCTACAATGCTTGCCTATGCAGCTATAAAACTGCTGGTGCGCCATGATCAATAGCGGTTTCATTGGATAACAGGAGCAGCTACCTGAACCTGGCGATCCTCCAAAAGCTGCAAGAATTAAATCGCTCAGCATTCATTGACTGCGGTTCAAATTTTTCTAGGAACAAAATCGCTAACTAGAGTCATTCTGCAGCTGACATAAATCACCTTGTGGTATTGTTCTTAAGGTGACCCTGGAGGGGAAAAAAAACTTCTGTCTCAATTTAAAATAGGACACACGGGGGACGATTTACTAAAAGCAAATAGTCTATGCACTTTTCACCAGAGCTTAGTAAATGAGCAGAAGCTCTGCTGCCTTCCATCAGCCAATCACATGCAAGCAAAATAGCTGTTTTTAAAATTTTGCACGTGATTGGGTACTCTTTGCAACATAAATCAACCCCATTGCATCAAAAGAAACGCCAAGAGCACAAAGCAGGCCATATGCAGCTCAGAACTGTCATCTACACGATGATGTGCCACTCACATAAATGTCATCGGGGGGGGGGGGGGGGGCGGCTTTAATCAGAAATGAAGGTGAAGGTTCCTGGGATGTTGCCCCCCAGGAGGACATAATCCCCACCTGAATGAGGAACCTGTGGGCTAGGTTATCCAAAAAACTGTATTTATTAAAAAAAAATGTTAAATGCATAGAAAGCAGCGCCTAGAGGCGATTCAGTTCGCATTGTGCGCTATATAAGTATTTCATTCATTCATTCATTCAGAAAGTGGAACTCCAAACCCCACCTTCAAAAATGAAAAGTCAGCACCTACAAATAACTGTAGCTGCTGATTTTTAATATTAGGACACTTACATGTCCAGGGGTCCTGTGATGTCGGTACCCCAGCTGATTTTTCAGTCGACTCTCGGGTGCTGCCACTGCCTGGTGGCTTCACAGCCGGATGCCTACTGCGCATGCACTTTCTGAATGGCCTGGTGGTGGGGGAAGGAGGAGGGGGGCCGAACTTCCTGTGGCGAGGTCTTCCGGAAGTAGGAATGAGTACCTGTCTAAAACAGGTACCTGCCACCCCCCCACCCACACACACACACACACACACACACACACACACAAAAGGTGCCGAATGTGGCACCAGAGGAGGGGAGAAAGCAAAGAAGAAGAGCTTCCACTTTTGGGTGGAGCTCCGCTTTAAGGGGTCGATTTACTATTTACGATTTACTAAACGATTTACTAAAACTGGAGCAGACAGAATCTGGTGCAGCTCTGCATAGTAACCAATCAGCTTCCAGGTTTTATTGGCAAAGCTTAATTGAACAAGCTGAATTTAGAAGCTGATTGGCTACCATGCACAGTTACACCAGATTCTGAGTGCACTAGTTTTAGTAACTCTCCCCCCAGTGTCTGAACAGGGGGCAGGAAGAAGGAAAACAATGCAAAGGGAGTCAAAAGAGTGTATGGGGAGCTCTAAATACAAATTTTATGCCGGAATTGTCTTAACCACTTCAGCCCGGACAGTTTGGCTGGCCAAAGACCAGAGCACTTTTGGCGATTCGGCACTGCGTCACTTTATCTGACAATTTGCGAGGTTGTGCGACGTGGCTCCCAAACAAAATTGATGTCCTTTTTTCCCCACAAATACAGCTTTCTTTTGGTGGTATTTGATCACCTCTGTGGGTTTTTTTGCGCTATAAACAAAAAAAGAACGACGTTTTTCAAAAAAACGCATTATTTTTTACTTTTTGCTATAATAAATATCCCCAAAAAATATATATAAAAAACATATTTTTTTCCTCAGTTTAGGCCGATACGTATTCTTCTACATATTTTTGGTAAAGAAAATCGCAATAAGAGTTTATTGATTGGTTTGCACAAAAGTTATAGCGTTTACAAAATAGGGGATAGTTTTATGGCATATTTATAAAAAAAAAAATGTTTTACTAGTAATGACTTTCTTTTCATTACACTTGCTTCAACAAGGCTTCGGACAGGCTTTGTTAAAGCTCTCTGAATGCCAGCCAAAGCCCGTCACTAAATAAAATGGTTAGCTTACAGTCCTATTTACACCTGCTTTTGCTTTGCTTTGGCTTCACTTAAAAAATTATACCTCATGTAGATTCAGTGGTGCTTCAAAGCCTCTCCAAAGAAGTCTTTGGCAAAGCTTGCTTGAAGCCCCACTGAAGCCTCATCGAAGCTCCATCAAAGCCCGACTGAAACTTTATCGAAGCCCCACTGAAGCCTCACCAAAGCGTCACCGAAGCCCCATCGAACCTCCACCAAAGCCTGACCAAAGCTTCATCCAAGCCCCACTAAAGCCTCACCGAAGCCCAACCAAAGCCTCATCAAAGCTCCATGGAAGCTCCACCAAAGTTCCACCAAAGCTTCATCGAAGATTCACTGAAGCCTCATCAAAGCTCCACCAAAGCACGACCGAAACTTCATCGACGCCCCAATGAAGCCTCACTGAAGTCCCACTGCACCCCCACCGAAGCCCCACCGAAGCCCCACCGAAGCTTCACTGAAGCCTCACTGAAGCCTCATCGAAGCACTAAGCAAAACCAGGTGTAAACAGGACTGCAAGCTAACCATTTTATTTCGTGACAGGGGCTTTGATTGGCATTCAGAGAGCTTTAACCACTTGCTTACTGGGCACCTAAAACCCCGCCTGCCCAGACCAATTTTCAGCTTTTAGCGCTGTCACTCTTTGAACAACAATTGCGCGGTCATACAACACTGTACCCAAATGACATTTTATCATTTTTTTCCCCACAAATAGAGCTTTATTTTGGTGGTATTTAATCACCTCTACTATTTTTATTTTTTGTTAAAAAAAATGAAAAAAAGACCGAAACTTATTTAAAAAATACAAAACTGATTTATATTTTGCTAATACATTTTGCAAACAGGTAATTTTTCTCCTTCATTGATGTACGCTGATGAGGCTGCACTGATGGGCACTAATAGGCGGCACTAATGGGCACTAATAGGTGGCACTGGTGTGCACTGATGAGGTGGCACCGATGGGCACTGATGAGGTAGCATTGGTGGGCACTGAGAGGTGGCACTGATGGGCGGCACTAAAGGGCATTGCTAGGTGGCACTGAAGGGCACTGATAGGTGGCAGTGATGGGCACTGATGGGTGCCAGTGATGGGCACTGATCGGCACTGGTAGGTGACACTGATAGGCAGCACTGCTAGGTGGCACTGATTGCCACCACTGCTGGGTACTGATAGGTGGGGCACTCATGAGCATTGATAGGGGGTCACTGATTGCTGGCACTTATACACTAGTGGGCACTGATTCGTGGCAGTGTGGGCACTGGCAGGCGGTACTGGTGGGCACAGATGAGGCGGCTTCACCGATTCCTCTTCGTGACCGATGTCCCTTGCACAGAAGACCGTGATCGGCTGTTTTTTCTCTTCACGCTATCAACGTGAAGAGAAAAAAACAAAACAATTACTATCTTCTGTTTACATCACGTGATCAACTGTCATTGGCTGACAGCTGACCATGTGGTAAGGGGCCAGGATCGACCCCTGACTTTGATCACCTGAGTCTCATTACCCCTTTGCGGGGAGCATGCAAAGGGGAGGACATCTATTACCATTTCCCGGCAAAGTAGGTCTGCGCTGTAGCAGTCATTCGGCTATAGCGTGGATCTGAAGGGGTTAACAAAACGTGTCCGAAGCCTTTTTTTTTTTTAGCAAGTGTAAACTAGCCGTTACAGGTGGCAGGCTTTTAGCTACCCGTGGCACTGGCAGTGGGTGGAGCCCTGATGGGGAAGCACAGACACTTATTCCTCATCAGGTCCACTCTCTTCTTGTGATTGACAGTAGGCAGTGGGGCAGATTCTATAGCCAATAGCAGGCTGTCTATTGGCTATGGATCCACCCACTGATTGCTATCAAACAGTACTGTACACACGCTTTATGGTTCTGTTGGTTAACCCATTTGTGCCACCCTTTAAGTGGGCTTTAATGCCAGGGGATGGTACGGCTTCTCTATCACACGACCACTGCGATTGGCTCTCACAACAGTCACATGGTCAGAAGCATGTCTGAAAGGTGCCAGGGAAATGTCGGTCAGTGTGCTGGCAGTGTACTCACTGAACCTCAGACGTCTTGTGTCCCCCCCCCCCCCCCCCATGCATTGTAAAGTGCTGCGTAAACTGTTGGCGTTATATAAATCGTGTATTATAATAATAATAATAATATTACGGCGGCTGGGCATACATGTGTCACTCAGTCAGCAAAGGGTTAATTACATACAACACAATCATCAATTTAATCCAGCACATGCAGGGTCTTATTCCCTCGCCGATCCGATAATATGTCATTGTGAATGTGTCACAGTCATAGTGCCAGGCATGGAAAATGTCACATAAACAGATCTCTGTGAATTGGTCACATGTGCCGGTGCTCACAATGAATATCACACAGAGGTAGATTGCAAGCCCTGCGATTTACATCCACACCCCGGATTAGTGTGGCATATGCTGTATTGTATTGCCCTCGCTGTCTATGGAATAAGCGTGTTTATTTACACCCGGCTGATGGAACATGGCACACCTGAAGGATCCTGAATGATAGACCATGCCAGGCTTCCCGTGTATATATGTATACAGTATATAGACAGAGGTGGGAGCTGTCATGGGGGGGGGGGGGAGCTACAAGTGTAACCTGCTGACCCCAATAGTCCCAGTGAGTGATCCCCCATCCCCCCTCCCCCAGCCTTCCTCTGCTATGGGGATTCTTGTAGTGCTTACAGGTCCCAGGGTGGCAGAGGATGGGGATGACAGGCTGGCATGCCCCTCCCCCTGATGAATGCATTGTGCCCTCGGACTCACCATGGTCTCCCTCTCCACCAGGGACCCCGCCATCTTGTAGAGCACGGCCGGTCGGTAGACGGAGGAGCTCCGGGATGTGATCTGTGCAGATCGGGGGAAGCTCCTTCCAGCACCGGGGAGGAGGGGGCGGGGACTGCGGGGAGGAGGGGGCGGGGACTGAGCTGTCATGCTGGCAGGGCTGTCCTCACCTTTATTCATCGCCCTGTCCTCATACCAGGGACTGCACCCACCTCACCCGGGGCAGGGGGTCCCGATCACCTTCTATCACCCTGACTCCTAGGAAACACATTACATCATGGCTTATCATCTCATTATATGCTGTTACCTAGAGACCCTCCATACTGGGGAGTGCAAGCTCCTGGGGCAAGGCCCCCTTCTCCTGTATGCACTATTCCCCCCATTGATACCAACGATGGGGCACTATTCCCTTCACTGATGCCAATATTGGGACACTATTGCTCCCATGGATACCAATGATGGGGCGCTATTCCTCCCACTGTAACCAATGATGGGGCACTATTCCCTCCACTGATACCAATGATGGGGCACTATTACCTCCACTGATACCAATGATGGGGCACTATTCCTCCCACTAATACCAATGATGGGGCACTATGCCCCCCACTGATACTAATGATGGGGTACTATTCCCCCCAGTGATACCAGTGATGGGGAACTATTCCTCCCACTAATACTAATGATGGGGAACTATTCCTCCCATGATACCAATGATGGGACACTATTCATCCCATGATACCAAATTACCAATGTTGGGCACTATTCTTCCCACTAATACCAATGATGGGGCACTATTCCTCCCACTGATAACAATGATGGGGCACTATTTCTCCCACTAATACTAATGATGGGGAACTATTCCTCCCACTAATACCAATGATGGGGTTCTATTTCTCCCACTAATACCAATGATGGGGCACTATTCCTCCCGTTGATACCAATGATTGGGCACTATTCCTCCCATTGATACCAATGATGGGCCACTATTCCTCCCACGAATACCAATAATGGGGCACTATCCCCCCCACATTGATACCAATGACGAGGCACTATTCCCCCCACTGATACCACTATTGGAGCACTATTCATCCCACTGACGCCAATATCGGGACACTATTCCTCCCATTGATACCAATGATGGGGCACTATTCCTCCCACTGATACCACTAACGGGCACTATTCCTCCCACTAATATTAATGATGGGGCACTATTCCTCCCACTGATACCTAAATTGGAACACTATTCTTCCCACTAATACCAATAATAGGACACTATTCTCCCCACTGATACCAATGATGGGGCACTATTCCGCCCACTGATACCACTAATGGGGTGCTATTTCTTCCACTGATGCCAATATTGGTACACTATTGCTCCCATGGATACCATGATGGGGCACTATTCCTCCCACTGATACCAATGATAGGGCACTATTTCTACCACTAATACCAATGATGGGGCACTATTCCTCCCACTAATACCAATGATGGGGAACTGTTCCTCCCACTAATACCAATGATGGGGCATTATTTCTCCCACTAATACCAATGATGGGGCATTATTTCTCCCATTGATACCAATGATGGGGCACTATTCCTCCCACTGATACCAATGATGGGGCACTATTCCTCCCACTGATACCAATGATGGGACACTATTCCTCCCACTAATACCAATGATGGTACACTATTCCTCCTTTTACTGACTACAGGCACTATGTATTTTTTTTTACTCCTACTAATGCTGGGGAATTTTCTACTTCCAGTGACCACTCTGGTCCACCTAAAGTCTGAAGGACAATAAAACAGGTACAGTGCACTCTTCCCATCGACTACTAGAGTAGCGGGGTCCGTCTCCCATTGATCATCAGTGTAAAGCCCCATACACACTATCAGTTTTTCTGCTGAGTTTTTCCTTCGGATGTACCAAAGCCATATAATATGAGGTCAGACCTTAGGAGTTTCAATTTGTATGCAATCAGGCAGGCTCTTGCACTACATGGTATATCTGAAGGTAAAAAAATCAGCAGAAAATCTGATAGTGTGTATGGGGCATAAGAGAGCCTTTCTTTCAATGAGCACCAATGTGAGGTGTTTTTTTTTTTTTTGCCAGTGACCACCAATTTCATTCTCATTGATCATCCTTGTAAGAGATCCTTTCTCCTAATGACCACCAATGTACCATAAGGAGCACTCTACCCATGATAACTATTGTAATAGGGCCCTTTTCTCGCTGTCTGCCAGTATGAGAGGTCCCTTCTCCCCATGACCACCAAGGAGAACTCTTCCAATTGACTACTAGTGTAATGGGGCCCTTTACTGACCGCCATTGTAAGGAGCACTCTTCCCATGGATGTATTGTGGTCCTTCATGTAAACTGACCATTCATGTAAGGGGGTATTTTTGTACTGAGAACAATACCATTTTTACAGTATACATTTTTTTTTGCCCACTATTACATTTTATTTCATTTAATTATTGCTACTGAAATATTATTTTGACATATATGGTGGGATTTACTAAAATTGGTGGACTTGTGCATGGTAGCCTATCAGCTTCTAGGTTTTAATGCAAAAGCTTAATTGAACAGCTGAAGTTAAAAGTTGATTGATTATAATTGCACCAGATTCTGTGTGCACCAGTTTTAGTAAATCTCCCCCATAGCGTGGATGTTCACGCTAATGCACTTTGAGCTGTGGATATAGCATTTATTAGCTAGTGTTCCCTGAAACTTGAAAGTTCGTTATTTCATGGGTTCCTCCGCGTTAAAAGCTTGAGAAAGGCTTACGTAGAGTCTCAAAGACAAACCACAATGGTGGGTACAATGGTGAAACTACCTTTATAGTGGCTGGTAGGGAACCTAGAGCAGTACAGATTCCCTTATCCACCCTTTCAATGTGCTTATGGACAGACGGTATTTGTAGCATTCAATGGTTCCATCTGCTATTAATCTAGTCACACAAGATTAGGGATCATTGATTTCAGCCAGGTGAATGGAATCATTAAAATTAGCCTGTTACCTCACCTGTCACATTTGTGCTTCTTAGGCCCCTTTCACACTGGCGATCCAATCAGGTCCGAGCCAGTAATGATCCCTCTCCTTGATACCATGAATCCTAGGGTCCACATTCCACAAATTCATGAAAAGGGGGAAGAGTCTACCAGCTGAAAAGGCAGCAGGTGCAGTGATAACAATTTGGCCAAGCTAGCATTTAAACACTGAGCATGTGGATGTGTGGGACCGAATTTCTTTTTACGGTTCAGCAATTGAGGTAGGGAAATTTGCCTGCTAAAATCAATTGGTGGTGTACTGCTAGCAGATTGGCTGTGAGTACTTGGGACACCTATTGCTATACCTTCATTCACTCTTGGTGCAGGTTTTTGAGAGGACTGGAGGTATAGTAGGGTTGAAGATCCTAGATGAGGAGCAAGGAGAAGTGTGCCTTTTTCTTTGATGTGGTTCTTTCAAGTGCTGTTGCCAACGGACTGCATGGCAGGTCGTCATGTCTGGACAAATATGTGGCGCCAAAGCGGCTGGTGTTCTGGCCATGCTTGATCCGCATCAGACATGGGTTGCAAACAGCAACGGTGCGATCTGCTGCACACCAATGAAGTTTTAAAAGTCAGCGGGGAGTCAGCAGGCCCTGCACCTGCAGAGCTCTGCGGTGCGATGCAATAGGGTAACTGCCCTTAAGCTACCCCCCCAGAGGACACCCTGCCTCGTTGGAGTTGTGCCTCCTCTTCCTCTCTTCTCTTAGGCACCCAAGTACAGTCCGCGACCTCATCATCCCCTCCCTCCTTGTCACTGGAGCAAACTTGGCAGTATGCTGCAGCTGGAGTAACATGACTGCCAGTTTCTTGCCCTTCTGTGGCACCCCCTCTCTCTAGGCTCACATTACTCCCTTCCTCAACCTGGGAACCAACATCAAAGCCTTCAAATCGCTGCGCATCCCAACACCGTGGTCAAACAATTCTGGGGACTCCTCCATGCATGACGGTGGGGCTACAGAAGGAGTGACTGTGGACAAGGAGTTGGTGTAATTTGGCCGCTTTGGCACCTGCGTTGGAAAGCAAACTACTCTGAGCCTGGGTGACAGAGGATGAGGAGGATGAGGACAGCTTTGTTATCCACTCCACCAACTCTTCTGCATGTTGTGGCTCAATAACGCGACCAGCAGCAGAAAAAAGGACAAGCGTGCCCAACGGCCACCTGCAGAGGATGCACTATGTCCATGACCACCACTGTTGACTGTATACACAGAGGCCGCTTGCCCTCGTTTAGTGGCCTGTGAGCATCTGCCTTTCCTTGGCGGCCTTCCGGACATTATGTATTTTTTGTTTTGCAACACCACACTACACTGTATTTGATAATGTGTACACCGCCTGAAGTGTATTAGAAACTGTACACACTGTATTGTGTACTGTATACCACCAGAAAAGTAGTAGGAACTGTACACACTGTATTAGATACTGTGTACAACGCCTGCACTGTATTAGAAACTGTACTATGGCTGCACTGTATGTTATACTGTGTACACCACCAGAAGTGTAGTTGAAAATGTTCACACTGCATTAGATACTGTCTACACCTCCTGAAGTGTATTAGAAACAGTACACCACTGAATGCAGCTACACTGAATGCAGAGTATGTATATATATATATATATATATATATATATTGTAGACATGTCACTGGAGAAGTGATCGAGGGGGTGTACATCTCACCTAGGTTGCTACACAGTGTGAGATGGTAAATCCAGGATGGATCAGTTTCTCAGCAGCGATATGCTGCTGAGTTGTTATTTAATTTTGCCGGGCCTGGGTTTATATGGAATGGCAGGTAGGTTTGGTAGAGGGACCTGTCATTCCACATCCCCCGATCCAGTTCTGGGTTTGGGATCAGGTGAGCTTTGATCCTAATTAGCCTGGGAAGCTAAAGGCTCTGCAGGGTCTGCAGGTGATTGCTCTCAGCCAGGGAATGAACAATCTGTGTGTTGAAGGAAGCTGCAAGCACAGCCACTGCTGGAGCTAAAACTCACCCTGCGATATCCAGGTGAAAGACGCTGTGTTTGTAAGTGTCAGATAGGTGAGCAGAACCTGTTAGTAAGCGCCCAGCCGGGCTAGGACTTTTATTTTTGTTGTACTTAGAAAGCACGGTGTTGCTGTATATTTTGTTTGCTGGACTGTTTGTACCACGAATAAACGCCAAGATCTGCTTTATAAATTCCAAGTCTGCTGTGAACTGTGTCCAAACACACCCTACCCCGGGAAGATCCCTTACAATATATATATATTTTTTTTTTAATACACTGCCTGCAATGACTGAATATCGAGTAAACTCTGAATATATAGTCTATGCTAAATGTAGAGTATATATACATATACTAGAATGACTGTGTATATATATTAAATACACTGCCACTAACTGAATAACCTGCCTGCTTAATCCAACTCAAGCTATCTCTCTGTCCATGCCAACAACACTACACATGGCCGCCGTGTAAGCAGCCTTATATAGTGTGGGGCGTGGACTTAGTCCCTCTTAGCCATGATTGGCCAAATGCACCCTGCCTTTGGCCAATTATGGCTCTTTCAACAGAGCACGCTGTGATTGGCCAAAGCATGCAGGTTAGGTGCATGCTTTGGCCAATCATCATACAGCAATGCACTGCGAGTTCACAGTGCATTATGGGGCGTTCTGTGGTGCTCAGATTTTCTGAGAATGCCCCATAATGTTCGCTGTTCTGCGAGTGGGCAGATGTTGGAGTCCAACTTATGTTCGGCCCGAACATCGAGCACACTCCATAATACTGTATTTATTAGTGTTGCAGAGTTAGAATTCTGGTTAGGAAACTATCTGCATGGAGCTCATACTCCTTCTGATTGTGTGGGTTTCCTCATAATTTTCTAGTTTCATCTCACACTCCAGAGACATGCTGGTAGGTTATTTGGCTGCTAAATTGACCACAGGATGTGTGTGTTTGAGGGACCTTCAACTGTAAGCTCCTTGATGGTCCATTCACCCCAGGTGTGGTGGGATTGCGTTGGGCGGTTGCTCCAGCACAGTCCAACTGCAGCTCCACCGTATGACAATGCAAAATGCCTTGTCTACAGTGTGGCCGGTTTACATCACTGCATTGCGTGCAGTCATTTTTTCCATTGCAGCACAGGTCACCACACACTGGCTAATAGAACTCTATGACATTTCAATAAAGTTTGTTTAAAAAAAAAAAGTACCAACACTGCATTGGTCCAGCCGGACCGTACCACACCAATGTAGAAGCTGGTGTGAACGAACCCTGAGGGCAGGGACTGATGAGAATGTAGGGTATGTGTAAATTGTTGTGCATATCAATGGTGCTATACCAATACCTGTAACGTTTTTGTTCAGACAATGCTGTGATGTAACCTCATTTACACCATCTGTTCTTTTGGCTCATATGCATAGCTTATGACTTTAGCCGAGAATAAGGCTACAGCTTGATCAATAAGCTGCAAGCGTTTCTGAAAAATCAGGTTACAGGCTTCCTATTTTTTATATGGAAGTACAATAAAATAACACTCGTATACTCAGAACTCATTACTTACACTCCTTGACATCGTTTAAAAAATAATGTACTGATGATCTCTTTTAGATTTAACCATCATGCACACAGGGCATTAAAAAAACATTGCTTTTACTGAATTTTTTATATTTTTTTTCTAAACTTTCCACCATGTTAGCCTTTGTGTCCATGCACACATAGGCGTTCACAGGTGTATTAGAAAAGGAGTTTTTAAATGCTGAAAAAAAAATTATTTGTACATTTAGGATAAGAGCGTTTGAGCAAAAAAAGTGTTTGATGTGCCTAAAAATCTGTAACCTTGCCTAAATGCTAGGCGTGTTTAACGCTTGTGTGTTGATTCATGTCAATAGCCAGACCAAAATGATATTCCGGCCAATGGAAAGAATGACCTCCTAAACACGCTAAAATGTGTTTGTAAAATGCAGCTTTAGGCACAATTCTTATAAGCTGCTTTTCTCCTGCCAGTAGAAAAGGCCTTCAGAGGAGCTGGGCAAAGATCCGGTGTGCACGAGGCCTAAGGGTTATTAAACTGGGATTTTTGGATTTCTTGCTGGTCTGCGGATGTATGGAAAAAAAAAGCTTGATTTAAAAAGAATTCTAATTCAAGCAAGATACATTAAATGTAGAAACCATATGAAATTCTAATTAATACAGAGTTTTTTACTGTTGCTGAAAGTCAGTTAATATTATAAGATTATATCCCCCATGGTCTTTCCCTGCTCCCCTGATCTTTTGATCAGATTAAAAACCCAAACCTGAGACTAAAGCTGCATATTTAATGAACAATTGGATGCAGTTTATAAAATAAATAAGATGTAACATAGGATGTTATGTTAAAAAAAAAAAAAAAACACGCACACATTGTAATGTTCATTATTTCATGTTTACATTGTATCTAAACTCAAGCACAAAAATTGATAGTATTGCAGTTTACTGGTCCTTTGATATGGTGGCTGCATTGCTTTTCCTTCTTGTTGCCCCACTGCTGACAGCCTGCCAACTCTATGAGAGGCTGAAAACTGCTGGACGGTGCACTTGGTAGTAATTTACGTTTCGGGAAGTATGCAAACAGGAACGAAAACCTGGAACCCAAGCAATCTGAGGTCCAGGCATTTGCCCCTATAGTGCACACTACCCTTAAGTACCTCTAGGTCTGTGATGCCAAACCTTGGCACCCCAGATGTTTTGGAACTACATTTCCCATGATGCTCGTGCACTCTTCAGTGTAGTGGAGCATCATGGGAAATGTAGATCCAAAACATCTGGGGTGCCAAGGTTTGCCATCACTACTCTAGGTGCACTGCTTTGACCCATCCAGCTGCAGCAACTTTTAGCCTCTCATAGAGTTTAAAGTGGTTGTAAACCCTTACAAACCACTTTGACCTACAGGTAAGCCTAGATTAAGGCTTACCTGTAGGTCCAAGAAATATCTCCTAAACCTATACGGTTTAGGAGATATTTGCCCGAAGACAGGCACCGCTGTGTACGGCGCATGCGCCGTAGACAGCGGCGCGCAGGCGCACTGAGCGCTGCATTTCCAATAATGGAGCTGCCGCGCGTGTCGGCTCCCGTGCGCATGCGCGGGAGTGACGTCATCGCGGCTGCGCCGAATGACATCGGCGGAGCTGCGAGACCCCACCGAAAAGATGGATGCGCTGGACTACAGGGGACAGCGGTGACATCGCTGGCTCCTGTGTCAGGTAAGTGACACATAATGGGCTACTATGCGATGCATAGTAGTCCATTATGCTTTGCCTTTGCAGGGAATGAAAGAGGAAGTAAACCCATCAGGGTTTACTTCCTCTTTAACAGGCTGCTGGCAATGGGCTGGATGATGCTCGGCACCATCTAGTGGCCATAATGTAGTATTTTCCTGCCACTTTTTTTTTTTTCTATGGATAACATTTGATTTGCAAAGAATAAAGCGAGAGCCATTTTATTTGGTCCCTTGCACAAAATTAACTTACATGCAGTTTCGATAGTTGAACAGCTATGCTTGGTTATAGATGTTCACGGTGTAACCATGACCGACATGGTATTGGTATTTTGAAGGTTGTTATACCAAGATGTTCACTAAATCTGTGGCCTTGCCCTACTTCCAACTTAAAGTGGCCTATGTGTCTTTTTGGGGGGGCAAGGGTTTTTGTGGTGGTTTAAATAAGTGGGGGGGTAAGACAAGACGAATGCCCCGTACACACGAGCGTATTTTACTTCAGAAAAATCTTGGATGGTTTTTCCGATGGAACTCCACTCAAGCTTGCCTTGCATACACACGGTCACATAAAAGTTCTCTGAACCTTCGACCGTCAAGAACGCGGTGACGTACAACACTACGAGGAGCCGAGAAAATGAAGTTCAATGCTTCTGAGCATACGTCGAATTGTTTCCGAGCATGCGCAGGAATTTTGCGCGTCAAAATTGTACAGACGATCAAAATTTCCAGTTGGAACTTTTACCGACCGAAAAATAGAGAACCCGCTCTCAATCTTTTGCTGGTTGGAATTCTGCCAGCAAACGTCCGATGGAGCCAGGACCGTTTTTAAGGCAGGGCAAAAGGGGCATCTGCCCTGGGACCCATCATTGTAGTGGGGACCAAAGCAGCTGCCTCATACTTGCCAACTATCCCAGTTTAAATTCCCTTATCCCTTGAAAATTTGCCCAGCTCTTCCCTATTGCCATATACAGATGGCTCACTTGCAGACCCTGTGTTTACATGTAAATAACCTGTATTGATATGTAAATAGTGGTGGCATTAATATGTAAATAGTCATGGACCGTGGTATTGATATTTAAATAGAGGCGGCATTCATATGTATATCATGTCTCCCTGAGGTCACATCCACCATCACTTTTGCTGAATGCTGCCCACTGGGGAGGTAAAGGAGCATGCTTGAAAGTCCTGCCTACAATTGTGGTCATTAAGCCTAACATCATGTTCTGCAAAAGTAAGCAAATTGGAGGTGGAACCCTTCTTCAAAATAACACGATGCCATAGCACCCTGAATTTTGGTAACAAATCAGTGAGCAGTAATGCTGTGCACTAACCTCTGGCAACCAATCAGTGAGCAGTAGTAATGTGCAGTAACCTCTAAAAACCAATTAGTGAGTGGTATACATGTTCAGTAACCTCTAGCATTCAGTGAGCAGTATTGATGTACAGTAATCTTTAGCAACCAATCAACAAGCAGAAGTCATGTGCTGTAACCTCTAGAAAATAACAGTGAGCCATAATGTGTGCTGTAACCTCTAGCAGCCAGTCAGTGAGCGGTAATGATACACTGTAACCTCTGGCAACCAATCACAACCGCTGCCTGATCTGATTCAGTAAACTGATTTTGAGTCTAGCTGCTATTTATTGTATGTCTCAAAGCATGTGGAGAGTTAAATTGCATGGAGGAGGGGGCCCAAGAAAATGTTTGCCCAGGGTCTAGTCAATATTAAAGACGGCCCTGGATGGAGCATACACACGGTCGGAATTTCTGACCAAAAGCTCACATCGGACTTTTGCTGGCAGAATTCCTGATTGTTCGTGTGTATGAGGCTTAAGCTTCTCAGTAGTCAAGTATGTATATGGGGCGAGCTTAGTTGTTTTTGTTTGTGTCTGTTCCTTGATGTGTGTGGTTTTTCTTGTGTCTGACAGCACATTCCATTATACTATAATGTGCATAATAAACTTGTCCTGCTGGATTTTTTTTTTACAGGGATGCTGACATCATGGTATCATCTAACAAACCCTTCACATACATTCCCACCCTGCTGTTAATTAACTGAAAGGTCTGTTTAATGACGTGTTTAGCATAGCCCCTGTAGGCAGGGATGGTTAGCAGTACCGCCTAGTTTCTAGTAAAGCCAGGTTGACTCCCTCAGCAACAAATGGGTTAAGGCTGGGCCTCGCTGACAGCCCTATAGGGAGTATGGCATAAGGTGCCATGTATTCACTTCTCTTGGCTTTGCTGGTCTTGGAGGAAAATATATGGTGTGAATAGGTCATGTACAGTCTTGTGTTTTTAATGGGCATTTATAAATTATATCATTATGTATCAGTAATGTTTCCAGCAAAGCATAACAGTATTAAACCCATAAAACAAATATTATATTGCAGCTTGTCAATTCTTAGATGTGATGACTGAATTTGTTTTCTTTTTTTTATGCTTGCTTTCCTTTATTTTCATATATGCCTAGTCATCCAGCTAGTAAGTCTGTTATTGTTTAACAGAATGAGCTGTGCTGCAGACGTAGCAATTAGGGGGTTGAGACAAACCATTTTCCACTGACAAGAGTGCTTACAAAGATCAGCTTTTCTTTATTCCGAACGCAATAAAACTGTTGCTGTAACTACTTATAAAGTGTTAGCTGGAGTTTGGCTTCTGTTTATTTGTGCCAATACATTTAACACTCCCCCCCTCCCTCCCCAGACTGTCAATGCTACTGTCCATAGGTGTCACTGTTGCTCCATCATCCAGAGTGGAGACACTCTAAAGCCCCATACACACTATCAGATTTTCTGAAGTTTTTTTCCTTCAGATTTACCAAAACCATATAATATGAGGTCAAACCTTAGGCGTTTCAATTTGTATGCAATCAGGTAGGCCCTTGCACTACATGGTTTTGGTAAATCTGAAGGAAAAAATCATCAGAAAATCTGATAGTGTGTTTTTCGGCTTTATGCCGCGTACACACGATCGGACATTGATCTGACATTTCGACAACGGATCTTGGCTCAAACTTATCTTGGATACACACGGTCACACAAAGTTGTTGGAAATTCCAAACGTCAAGAACGCGGTGACGTACGACGAGCCGAGAAAATTGAAGTTCAATAGCCAGTGCGGCTCTTCTGCTTGATTCCGAGCATGCATAGAACTTTGTGCTTCAGAATTGTGTACACACGATCGGAATTTCCGACAACGGATTTTGTTGTCGGAAAATTTGAGAACCAGATCTCAAATTTTGTGCGACGCGAATTCCGATGGAAAATGTTTGATGGAGCCTACACACAGTCAGAATTTATGACAAAAAGCTCCCATCGAACATTTTGTGTCAGAAAATCCGACCGTGTGTACGGGGCAAAAGTCTGGGTTCACGCATGTGCGGCTGCGGTTTGCAGTCCGGTGCGTTACGGTTCATCCGTTCAGGTGTGAAGTTTTCTCTGAATTCACACCTGAACCGGACCCAAAAATGCACGGGACCCTTTTCTTTTTTTTTTTATCCCAAAATGTTTTTATTAAAGAAAGGCAAAAATCAAAATCAAACATATACGTAATAACTAAAAGCATGTTCCAGAGCATGAACATTACGATCACATATAAAAGAAGCATACTGGCTCCAAGTCAGGACTCTTTTCAAAACCGTGCTGCCCCGCACATGTGTAAACCGGCTTCACTGAAAGCTGGTCACATTCACGTGTTCTGCGAATTGGATGCGGTTAAAAACACAAAAAAAAATTATGAAACCACAAATACCTTTTTTTTTAAATGTTTACATCTAGGTGAGGATGACCTCACCCATGTGCAGACAGACCATGGGTTTATTTTTACGCCAGGTCTATAGGGGTTGGTACAATCCCATGACCCCCCCCCCCCCCTTTGCATATGCAGAAAGAAGCAGGTCTCTAAAGGCCCGTACACACAATACGAAAATCAGCAGTAAAATTTCGTCCGACGAGCGATTTTTGGATCGTCAGTATGGTGCTTTCGACAGCCGATTCTGATTTTTCGTCCGACAAAAACTGCATGTGATTTTCATTAGTACAGTTTTTGTCCAAAAAATAATTGTAAGCCCTTGTACACATGGTCGGAGATTCCGTTGTGAGATTGAGATTTGAGATTGAGATTTCCGAAAGTGTCCTATCGGACCGTTTTGTCGGATATTCCGACTGTGTGTGGTCTGCGTCGGACTGTTTCCGTCGGAATATCCGTCGGACCAAATTTTCCAACTTGCCGGAAATATTTTCCGACAAACTGCTCCGATCGGACATACTCCGATCATGTGTAGAGAATTCCGATCGGACGCATGCTCAGATCAAATTCCTACATCAAAGCTATTGGCTACTAGCCTGAACGTAGTCCCATTGTAACGAAATTACGTCATCACGCTCTGAACGATCGGATTTTCCGACAACTTTGTCCGACCGTGTGTATGCAACAGTTTCGGACAAGATCCGTCGGACAAAATCCGTAGGACAAAATCCAATGGATTTGGTTGTCAGAATGTCCGACCGTGTGTACAAGGGCTAAGAGTAATGCCCTGTACAAATGGTCGGACATTCCGACGACAAAATCCATCGGATTTTTTCCGACGGATCTTGGCCCAAACTTGTCTTGCATACACACGGTCGCACAAAGTTGTCGGAAAATCCAATCGTTCACAACAAGGTGACATACAACACGTACGACGGGACTATAAAGGGACCAGTAGCCAGTAGCTTTCCTCTCGTAATTTATTCTGAGAATGTGTGGCACTTTGCGCGTCGAAATTGTCTACACACGATCGTAATTTAAACCAACGGATTTTGTTGTCGAAAAATTTTAGATCCTGCTCTCAAACTTTTGTGTGTCGGAAATTCAGACGGAAAAAGTCTGATGGAGCCCACACAAGATCGGAATTTCCGACAACACAGTCCGATTGCACATTTTCTATCAGAAAGTCCGTGTGTACATACGAAAGAATACATACAAAACTATTCAACACCTGACGTCACTTCTGAAGTTCTATTCTGTTGTATGAGAATTTTCGTATTGTGAGTAACCTCTTCACTTTCGACATGAGACTAGCATGCAACAAAAAACGGACAAACTTTCGTCCAAAAATCTGAGCGTGTGCATGAGTCTTCAGGGACCTAACAGATATAAGGAATATCTGCACTGGGGATGTGCAGGATTTTGTGAATACAAAATTGTTGTTGTTTGTCTATGGGACAAACAGCAGAGCTTTGTTAGGTCCCATAGACCTGGCGCAGAGCCATGGTGTCTTCACATGCTTGGGATATCGGTCCAAGATAGTATCGGGAGACAGGAGCAGAACAACGAAGAAGAACTTTGGACTAGAAGTAGGACAGCACTGGACACCATGCATTAATAGGTACGTAATTATTACATACAGGATTTGTTTAGCAGGAAGTAGAAAAAAATAGCTACTGCATGTAAGGTGGAGTTCCCCTTTAAGGGTCAGTATCATTTTGGTTAGCACTTTAAAGCACTTTATTCTTTTAATTTGTTTTTATTTGGATGTGTAGATATGTTTTCTGTCGGCAGTCTTTCTGAACAACTGCTGAGAAATATTTACAGGATAAACTACCCAGAGGCTGTTTCCAGTTCCTCTGAGAAGATTAATAGATTTCAGTTTATAAACAGGAGCACTAAGGCCTTTTTCACACTGGGATGGTGTCGGCGGTAAAGCGCCACTATTTTTAGCGGTGCTTTACCATCATATTTTCGGAGGTATTCAGCTGCTAGCGGGGTGATTTTAACCTCTGCTAGGGGCCGAAAAAGGGTTAAACCACCTGAAAAGCGCTGTTGCAGCAGGACTTTGCCGGCGGTATAGCTGCGCTGCCCCATTGATTTCATACACCGCTCCTTCACAGCTCCAAAGATGCTTTTTTAGCGTCCTGCCAGTGCACTGCTTCTGTGTGAAAGCCCTCTGGGTTTTCACACTGGAGACACAGGAACGGCTCTTTCAGGGCACTTTGCAGGTGCTATTTTTAGCGCTTTAGCGCCTGCAAAGCACCCCAGTGTGAAAGGGGTCTAAAGCAACATCATCAGGCAACACTAACAATCAGGAATCATGGACGGTGTATATAATTAATACATTTCGGATACATGTACAGGTATCAACCAGATACAAATGCATGATTGGGTTTTTTATCGTCAGGCTGGTTTCACACTATTGCAAATCAGATGTTGATTTTACTGCATCCAATTCGCATAGCAGGAGATTGTGACTGGCTCTCTATGGAGCCGGTTCACACATCTCCGGAACAGCTCCGGTGTGATTTGCACAGGAGTCCTGTGTGTCTTCTGGTCTGTTTTTCAGGTCTGAAGTCAGCCAAAAATTTGGACTAAAATCGGACCTGAAACAGTGAATATAGACACACCGTACTCTGGCTGTGAGCCGCTCCTCAATCTGGAGCCGACTCCTTCAGTACTTCTTTTTCATCAATAGATGTCCTGTCTTCCAGATTTAATGACAGAACCATTCAATCTGCTTCCTCTGAGCCCACACCGTCATGGGCCCACCCCCAACTTCTTACTAGACAGTGGAGGGAGAGGAGAAGTACAGTGATGCTCTCATATCTCTGTCACCCTGCTCTCTCCTATCTCCTAGCCAGCACATGAACTGATTGGTTCCTTGTGCAGTCTTTTCCTCTCCCTCTCTGAGCTCTGCTGTACAGAGACTGTAATGCCCCGTATACACGAGCAGATTTTCCGTCTGAAAAAACGTGGATGGTTTTTCCGACCGAATTCCGCTCAAGCTTGGCTTGCATACACGCGGTCACACAAAAGTTCTCTGAACTTTCGACCGCCAAGATGTGTGATGTATGTAGCACTGACCCCTGAAGGAGTTGCTGGTTTTATTGAGCTTACCGTTACCTTCTTGACCTTGTCTCTGTCTCGGGTTTCCTGAGGTAGATGGCCAAAAGAAATGCAGAAACTGACACTGAATCTCCTTTTAGTTTATTTATTTAGAACAGGAACAAGATCTCTCAGTTTAGGATAGAGGAAGGAGGAAGTTCAAGGACTTTTGGACTGTCAAAAATGGAAAGTCTTTATAGAAAGAATCCAGAGAATAACCGCTTCACAGATGGATCTTCACAACCTCCGGATAGACCTCTCACTAGGCCCAGCAGCTGGTAGGGTGTTAAATAAAGTAAAGTCTCTGCCACAGACTTGAGCTTGAAATACTTGAGAAAAGTCTCTGCCACAGACTTGAGCGTAACTGAGGGACATAGAAAAATTTAGAGAACTATCATACAGTACCAATATCTCTCAGCCGGTCCGGCGATACCGTATGAGTGTGGATCCATGAAATGTCCTTCAACTGAGCCTCCAAGCTCCTTCAGACAAACCAGCCTTGTGCATGGCCTTCTCCTGAAGAGTCTTCCCCTGGATACTTCTCCAGTTGCTGGGCCTCTCCTTAGACGAGAAGGCACCGGACCACCTGTGAATCCTCAGGCCTCAATATCCATTCAGGCCCGTCCCTGCAGTTACTTTGCCTCGGGCTATCCAGCCCCGAGACTTGGAATTGCATGGATGCATGGATCCGCACCCCAGGCCAGGAGGGCCATGGGGGCTGGTCAGGAGGACCAGGACCAACAGACAGAACATATCTTCTGGATTGGAACCCCGAAACACGTGATGTCAGTACCTTAAATACCACCTCCCAGAGTGCACAGCAGTAGAAACACTCGCACTGGGCTGGTTCCAAGAAAACGTGGCACTCAATACACCTAGCTAAACTGCATTCTACCACTTGCCGGCGGTGACAGCGACACCTGCGGTCAAGGAGAACTCAGTGCAATCCAGCCAGACTGGTACTGAAATCATAATTTAGCAAAATTAGCCCTAAAACCCAACTGTGGTTTCAGGAATATTAATTTTCAAAAAAACATATAGCTCATGCTCGTCAGGAGTCAGCGCTACACGTACAAAACTACAACAAGCTGGGAAAATTAAATTCAATGCTTCAGAGCAAATTGTTTCTGAGCATGCGTAGGAATTTTTCACGTTGGAATTGGTACAGACAATCGAAATTTCCAATCAGAACATTTTCCGACTGAAAAATTGGGAACCTGCTCTCAATCTTTTGCTGGCGGGAACTCCGCCAGCAAAAGTCCGATGGAGCATACACACGTAAGACACTGAAACTCTGTAAAATGTAGGTTTATACATGCTTAAGCGGTTGTATATCAACACATACTAGCTCATTATGAAATACTCACCTTAGAACTAAGCGCCGGTATCTGATCCCAGTCCACGCAGCGGGAACTGACATTTTGCCCTCAGCATTTCTTCTTGGTTCGCGGCTCCGATGCTGTAAATGGCCGGAGCCACGATTACATCACTCCCGCACATGGGTGTGGGAGTCTTCTTTCCGGCAAGGTCCGGCAGCATCTGCCAGACATTCACAGTGCATGCACTGCATGCAAAGTGAATATCTCCTAAATCCAGTGCTGGGACAAGGTCATTTGTGCCCAGGGCAAAGATGGCAAACTGCACCCCCCCCCCCCCCCCCGTTTTTAAGAAAGAATCAATGTCATTTCAAAAAATATACTTAATATTATTATATTAAGGGACACTCTGATGGGCAAATTGTATGTTAAGGAGCACCCTGATGGGCCCATTTTATATTAAGGGGTGCTCTGATGGGCACAAGAAAACGTGCCCCTTAATGTAAAATGTGCCCATCAGAGTGCCCCTTAATACAAAATGTGCTCATCAGCTTGCCCCTTAACATAAAATAAGGGTCACACTGATGGGCACCTTTTATGTTAAGGGCCACTCTGATTGGCACACCAAAATGTGTCCATCAGTGTGCACCTTAAGAAAATATGGCCATCAGTATGCATATTTAAAATATACCCATCAGCGTGCCCCTTAAAATAAAATTTGTCCATCAGAGTGCCCCTTAACATAAAAAAAGGTGCCCATCAGCATGGCCTTTAACAAAATTTGCCCAGCAGTGTGCACAATAAAAATATGCCCATTAATGATCACTGGTTAACATGTGGCCCACATACCTTGAATGCAGCAGGGCACAACTGAAATACCAAAGGGGCGGAAGCTTCAAGATATGGAGAGCCAGGACCTGGGAACGAGTAGCAGGGGGGCACGCACGTGACGTCATGCCCCTACTCGCGGCCCGTGAGTGCGAGCTGGTCTTCTGTCAACTCCGAGACCTGCGGTGAGGAGCAGAGGGCAGGCGTATGCAGCGTCACTGGTTTCTGGGGAAACCCGCAGTCCCAGCAAACTAGTGAAAGCTGTTTTAGAAGGACACTTCACTGCGCCCGCTCAGGGCATCCGTCCCTGCCGCCGCACCTTTTACTGGCTCTACCTAAACCATACAGGTTTAGGAAATATTAATTTACCTACAGGTAAGCCTTATTATAGGCTTATCTGTAGGTAAAGAATTTAAAAAAAGGGTATACAACCTCTTTAAATCTACAAAAATATTTATCTAAATCCCTCCAAAGAATTTGTAACTATGACTTTTCTATCAATTTTGTGATTTACAATACAATGTCTGCCACAATGCTCAGCCAGGTAGATAACATATATTTCTTGATTCAGGCAGGACTTGTATAAAGGTATTTTAGCTGAACATGGCCTTGTGTTCATATGCAGCACTGCTGGAGCGTTTGCATTCTTTTGCAAAACACAGCAAAGAGCTGCATTTGACCCACTTTGCCTGGAATGTAAACGGTATGAGCTGCTGGGTCCAGAGACATGAAAAGCAGGTCTACAGCAGCCTCGGTACTGTTATCTGCACTGAATGGGAATCTGCTCACCTGCTTTTCTTGTGTGTTTCAAACGCATGGTAAACACAGGAAAATAATGCTGTCTACTCAATACCAAAGGTTGCTTTTTGTAGATACATGCACTGACGAAAAATTTGTTAGTTTTCTTTTTATTTTATTTTTCATTTTTCGGGTCGTTATAATCGCAATTCGTAAATTCGTAAGATCAAAAATTCGTATGTTCGAAAATCCTAAAATAAGAAAGAATGTAAATCCAAAAATTCAAAATAATAACTAACAATAACTAACTATTAAATTATAGGTATTAGAATTTCCTTTCAAATTTGGCTGTTAGTGAACGTAATGAATATGAATTTATCTGAAGTTACGAATTATCCAAAATGATGAATGCCGCATCTAAGCAAATGGAACAAAACTAATTAATAATAATAATAAAAAGTTTTAATTATTATTATTGTTATTTATTACTATTAATTAGTTATGTTCCATTTGTTTAGATACGTCATTCATTATTTCAGATCATTCGTAACTTTGAATAAATTCGTATTCGTTACGTTCACTAACAGATAAATTTGAAAGGAAATTCCAATACTTATAATTAAGTTATTTATTATTTCAGATTTTCAGGTTTTCGGATTTATGAATTTTTGAATTTATGTATTTACAAATATTTAGAAAAATTAGTTAAACGGATTTTCGTTAATTTGGATGTATCCGAATTAACGATTTGTCGAAATTTGTTAAAAAATTTATTCAGAACGAAACAAATTGCACATGTCTACTTTTTACACAACTTCTTTGCCTCCAAACTGCTCACTGGGCAATGAATCAGGAGGTGATCCAGGATTCAGTAAAATTGTTCAGTATTTTCGTAATCGAAAAATTAAAGTGGAGGGCCACCCTGAAAAAAAAAATACATAAAAAATCAAAAAAAAATCTAAAAAAAAAAATGAAAGAAATTTTTTTTTTTACTTCCCAGAAATGCCTGTTGCTAGGCACATAATCCAAATCTGCCTCTTCCTCCTCCGCGGAGATCTTCTTTCTTCTCTCTTCGTCGTGTTGTCTTCTGGGTAATGAGTCACGCTGTGTTCTGGAAACTGTGTGTCCCAGAACACAGCGCGTCCCATTCTCAAAGAGCTGCGCGACTCGCGCATGCGCAGTAGGAAACAAGTAGTGAAGCCGCAAGGCTCCACTGCCTGTTTCCCTTAGAAAGAATGGCGGCGCCGGGACCCGAGAGCCGAGGGACGGGTCGGCCTCGGGAGGCTGACATCGCGGGCGCCCTGGACAGGTAAGTCAGCTTATTAAGTCAGCAGCTGCAGTGTTTGCAGCTGCTGACTTTTAATTTTTTTGTTTTTTAAACGGCCCTCCTCTTTAAGTTGAAAGGAGTTGAACAAAGGCCTCATAAGAGCACCTGTTTTTAACCTCTGTCTGTCCATGTAACACATATGTGGAACAGCAAAGAAGATGGTCTTTAACGTTCACACATGTCCAGGGACAGCCAAGGTTTCTGTGCTGAAAGCGTGCTCATAGAATGCTCTTAGGCAGGCCATACATGGTCAAATTTCGAACAAATTTTCTTTTCAAAACCAGAAAAAAAAAAATTTCTGACATGATGATGCCACCATTGATTTCCGAAATTCGGTCAACCAAGCCTTCAATTTCACTTCATGTTGCTATAGAAAAGAATTTTCGTGACTGGGAATCTTCTTTTCTCTCCGTAAATTTTCTTTTCTTGCACATGCGCACTTTTTTTTTCTTATTACATATATCGCACGATTCTCCCATCATTGATTAGAAAATCATTTTTCCTGACAGACTCCATGGCAGCAACGTGTGGGGTTAAGTCCCGCCTCCACTACCCTATAGGACACCACTCCCATAAATCTTTGCTCCCTGCCCATGGCCGTGTTCTTTTTTTGTCCTCCTCCGTAGGACCAGACGTTATGGTCTTTCTACCTGAAGATTGCTCCCACACGGTTCCATTGTTGGTTTGGCCGAATTGCGACTGGATGGAATTGTCGCATGACTCCGTTAAGCCCTAGCTACTAGCGGGGTATGGATTGGGCATTGGATATAAGCGCTGGAGGAAGCCAGGAACCTAGCCACTGGCAGGCAGGCTGCGCATTTGGTCGGATAGCCCAGCTAAATAGCAGGTGACCTATTTTGCCCTGAGAAGTCCGGTATGTTTTGTTCTTACCTTCGGCCTGGAGACGATCGTGTGGGAGCGGTAAGATTGTTCCTCTTTTTCATGGCAGCAGTTTGTGTTTGTTCCTTGCTTTTCCTTCATTTCCGTTTGTTTTTTTGTGTTTTCATGTATAAGGGTATAGGCATGGCGGCTGGATTAGCCTGCGTTCCAGCCGCCGCTCACTTCCTGGTTTTTCGTTAGATACGTTCGTTCTGCGCATGCGCGAGTGCGGCACAGGAACGAGGCTTGGTTCGCGCATGCGCGATAGCGGCAAAATGACGCTATTCGCGCATGCGCAGTAGCGGCGCACAGGATACGATGAGGGCGTCACTAAGGCGCCCTATTTAAACATAGGAAATAGCCTGCAAGCTTTGGGATTGCTTGTAGGCTATTATATGACTTCCCCTTGTCCAGGTTTTCTTCTGTGGAGGTAGGTGGCCTTCTGGGAAGAGGGGGGTGGGCGTGTGTGTGTATGGTGCTCTCAGCCTTACTTATATGTCTTTGCAGCATTTATGGAAACCCCTAGAGATATGGACTCACCTCCGCCTGTATTTGGCCAGCCCTTTCATAATAGGTACTGTCTGGGGGGGGGGAGTAGGGGGGGGGGGGGTCCGGTATTAGTCAGTCTGTTATCTTTCCTTATCTGTGTGTCTCTTCTATCTCTGTCTTAGCCCATCTAGTTTAGAACAGCAACGCAGCTCAACGCATAGAGGAAGCGATTCTTCTAAGTCTTACCACCGGCATTCATATTCTAAGTCTAAACATCACGGCTCACCCTCAAGATCCGGGCGCCGTAGCGAGGATCGATCTCGCTCCTCCAAGGCTCATCCAGCCGTTCAGTTATTAATACTTGCTGGGGATGCAGATCGCAAGTTCCTACTGGGAAATCCCTGTGTGACCTCTGCTTTTCCAAAGCCTCTAGTGAGAGAGGGGGTACGGACCAGCATCTAAGGTCCCTTGTGGAAAATGTGGTGAAGAATCCCTCAAGGGGATCGGTGCCAGTCAGGCTCCTGTGCCTCAGTCAGAGTCACCTCAGTCTCCAGTCAGGGAGTCGCATGCTCAAGAGCTTCTGAGGAAGATAGTACCTGTGTGGGGTTTGACTTTGCCTTACTCTCCCCCTTGGTGAAGGCTATCAGAGAGGCTATCAGAGAGGCTGTGAACTTGGCTAATCCTTCCAAACAAAGGAAGTATTTTAAGCAACTTAAAAGGGAGCGTCTTAACTTTCCATTCCTGTCTGAACTTGGTGAGGTCATCACGGATGAATGGACTAAAAGTTGAGAAAAAGAATAGTATGCTCTCAAAAGTCCTAAGGTTATATCCCTTTAAGGAGGATGAGGTAAAGTATCTGGTTTCAGCTCCTCTCGTGGATGCAGCGGTGATGAGACTAGTAAAACATGTAACCCTTCCATTGGAAGATACAGTTTCATTTAAGGATGCCTTAGATAGGCGGATTGATTCCGATTTAAAGAGAGTCTACCTCACTGCTGGTTTGGCATGCAAGCCAGCATTGGCTTTAGCGGCAATGTCCAAGGCCATGGAAGTCTGGACGGACAGGGTGGATGATACCCTCAGAAACATTTCGGATGAAGTCGCAAAAACTCTCCTATCCAGGAGTTACGGCTTGTATCGGCTTTTCTGGGGGAGGCTTCGATTGACATCATCCGCTTAGTGTCTCGGGTTATGCTTTCAGCTGTAACCGCCAAACGGGCTCTTGGGCTCCGTTCCTGGCTGGCTGATCCAGCATCTAAACAGGTGTGGTGCCATATCCCTTTCGAGGGTTCTTCCCTTTTTGGGAATAAGTTGGATAATGCCATAACCCGGGCCTCTGGTGGGAAGTCGGGGTTTCTCCCTCAGGATAGACGTTTAGAAAGCCAGAGGAGATTTTTTCCTAAAAAGCAATATCAAGAGCAGGCCAGGGAGGCCCGTAGCTATAGACCGGGTCGAAAATATTCCAGGTCATGGAAGTCAAGGCAGTCCTCCTTTCAAGAAATCCGCCAAGAGCAGTGCGACAGGAGAGAGGGAACCAACCAAATCTTTTTGAGATTGGGCCCGCTCAGATAGGCCAGGTGGGGGCTCATCTTCTACTTTTTCGGCATGTCTGGGCAGCCTCAGTCCAGGACTTCTGAACCGTCAGAACGGTCTCTTCAGGTCATTCTTGGACCTTCAGCAGGTCCCCAAGACTAAAGTATGTTCCCACCTCCCTTCCGACCTCAGAAGAAAAAAGGCAGATCCTGTTGGCCTACGTGAAATCTTTACTGGCTCAAGGCGCTGCCGTTCCCGTGCCAGATGATCAACGAGGGAGAGGAATTTATTCTCCTCTTTTTATGGTCCAAAAGAAAAACGGTTCTTGGAGGCCAGTCATAGACCTTACACATCTGAATCATTTTATCAAAAAGGAAAAGGTTCAAGATGGAAACCTTGTCAACAATACAACAGTCAGGCGTCTGGATGTTTTCAATAAACCTAAAGGACGCTTACTTTCATGTTCCTGTGGCAGAAGATTTTCAGCAGTTTCTGCGATTTTCAGTAGGAAAACGACATCTTCAGTTCGTATGTCTTCCGTTCGGGCTTTCGACATCCCCCCGAGTCTTTCAAAGGTGTTGTTGGCCGTAGTGGCTCTATTGAGATCCAAGGGGATTCGTCTTCACCACTATTTGGACGATCTTCTGCTGCTAGTCCAGGACAGAGACCGTCTGTTATTGCACAAGGATCAGGTTATTTCCACTCTTCAAGAATTCGGTTGGATCCTGAATCTAGAAAAGAGTCAGTTAATTCCTTCTCAGTCTCTCTTGTATTCCTAGGCGCACTCTTCAACACAGTGAAGGGCACCATCTCATTACCCGAAGAGAAAGTACCGGTAATTCGGGACAGAATTCGTCCGGCCCTCTCAGCCTCCCATCTCCCGGCTCTTCAGTGCCTGAGAATTATTGGCACTATGGTGGCCACCATTCCAATGGTGAAGTGGGCCCAATGGAAGATGAGACCATTCCAAAAAGGGTTTCTTCACCAATGGTTAGGCGACAAGGCTCAACTTATCCGGATCACATCTTCAATGAGAATCTCTCTGCCCTGGTGGCTTCAGAAGGAGAATCTATTCAATTGTCATTCCATTCTCCCCATCTCATGGATATCAATAACTTTGGATGCCAGTAACAGGGGCTGGGGCGCCCACTGTTTGACGGAAGTAGCACAAGGCACCTGGGACTTCCCTTCCAGGGGGATGGTGTCGAATATTCTAGAATTAAAGACAGCCTTCCGGGCGCTCCTAGCCTTTCGTCATCTGATCTCAGGAACTTCGGTTCTTCTCAGACTAGACAACACAACAGCAGGGGCATATATAAGGTGACAAGGAGGTACTCGGAGTCTGTCCCTTCTTCAGGGGGTAGAGCCAATCATGTCTTGGGCTCAGAAGAACCTGGTCAGCATTACAGCAACTTATGTTCCAGGAACGCAGAACGTCCAAGCGGACTTCCTGTCTTGAGTCAATCTGGACAACAACGAATGGTCTCTTCACGAGGAAGTTTTCAGGCGGATTCTAACGTTGTGTTTCTCCCCAGAGGTTGACCTATTTGCCTCTCCTTGCAACAAGAAACTGGCAAGGTATTATTCCAGGTTTCGGATCCTCAGGCTTACGGAGTGGATGCACTGACGGATCGATGGCGGTTCAACAAAGCTTACGCCTTTCCTCCGATTCCTATTATTCTACAGTTCCTGCGGAGACTCAAATCAGAAGCAGTAGAGGTGATAGCTGTAATACCTTTTTGGCCCAACAGGCCATGGTTTCCGCTTCTAATGCTCCTCAGCGTCAGAGATCCGATTCCCTTACCTCTCAGACCCGATCTTCTATCCCAGGGCTCGAAGCTCCATCCCTGTCCGGCCCATCTATGTCTGAGGGTCTGGTTTTTGAGAGGGGAAGATTAGAGGCTCTGGGTTGTCCCAAGGAGGCCTTTCCTACTCTCATGGGTGCAAGGAGGAAAAGTACCAACCAGGTGTATGAGAGGATTTGGTCTAGATTCACAAGTCACTTGTCTTCCAAGTCTTGCTCTAATGGTAATCTGACGGTTCAGGATGTTTTGGGTCTCTTACAGTCCAGACTAGACATTCCCCTATCTGTCAGCGCTCTTCGTGTACAAGTCTCTGGAGTATCCTGGGCTAAACATCCCTTGGTTCAGCAATTCTTTAAAGGAGCAATTAGACTTAGACCACAGAGGAAACCTAGATTCCCCAAGTGGATTTACCGCTGGTTCTCGTCTTCTTCTCACAACTGGACAGAACACTTTCAATTTAAAGAATTGTCCCTAATGACATCTTTTTTGGCAGCCATATCTTCAGCAAAGAGAGTCTCTGAGTTTCAGTCTTTAGGATCAAAGGATCCTTTCCTCACATTTTTTCCTGACAGAGTGGTCCTAGTGCCAATACTGGGGTCGAATCCAAAGGTTACCTCAGTCTTCCACGAAATTCAGGATATTACTCTTCCTACCTTTAATTCGGCTGGGAGTCAGGATCTTCATCCTCTCGACATGGGAATTATTCTGAAACGATACTTGGAGGCAACAGCTTCTTTCCGGCAATCGGATTATCTTTTTGTTCTTTTTCACTGTAAAAACAAAGGCCTTTGGGCTTTGGTCAGAGCCATCGCCACGTGGGTGGTTCAGGCGATCCAGTGGGCTTTTAAAGAGAAGGGCTTGGCTCCTCCTGAGGCGGTTACGGCACATTCCACGGGAAGTCTCTCTACTTCTTGGGCAGCTTCACGTCATGTGGCTCCTGAGTTTATCTGCAAGGCTGCCTCTTGGTCATCCATTCATACATTTATGGCTCACTATTGTGTCGAACCTACCAGTTTATCTTCCATTGATTTTGGTTTAAAGGTGCTGTCGGTTGACAGTGTTACATACATTTTTGTTCAGCATTTTTGCCCACCCGAGTGTGTTTGGCGAGTTATTTCCCACACGTTGCTGCCATGGAGTCTGTCAGGAAAACGGAAAATTCCTATCAAAATACTTACCGTAATTTTCCTTTCCTGATGGACTCCATGGCAGCAGGAGTTCCCTCCCAAAATGGCTGGAGTAGGCTAGTTACCGAACACGGCCATGGGCAGGGAGCAAAGATTTATGGGAGTGGTGTCCTATAGGGTAGTGGAGGCGGGACTTAACCCCACACGTTGCTGCCATGGAGTCCATCAGGAAAGGAAAATTACGGTAAGTATTTTGATAGGAATTTTCCGTTGTTTTTCCAAAAAATTTCCAACATGTCCAATTACTCAAATTTGATTGCCGCACGAAAATCGGCCATTGCTGCAGCCCACTAATGGTACAAAACTCGTACGCAAATTCTCAGATATGATTTTCGAAAGAAAATTCTTTTGAAATTAGAACCGTGTATGGCTGGCATTAGCACAGCGACTGAACCATCCTAGACAGCTCTTGGTCTCTAGTAATGATTGGGTGCCGGAAAGACCCTCCTGATCATGCAACCACTGTCAGAGTCAATCACAATGGTCACATGATATGGCAGTCATTCCTGCCCCCAGGTGTAAAGGATCAGTTACAGGGATGCTGGGGCTGGGTGTAAAGTAGTTGAAGAAGAACTCTCTATAAACTATTTTTTTTATATATATATATATATAAATTATTTATTTAGGTTTTTCAATATTATAACAAAATATAAGCAGATTTCGCATATGAAAGACAGACATATAGAACAAAACAGGGCTAATTTCCAGAGAGGTAACTCAAGAGAGAGCATGCATCATCTCTGATTTAGCGATCTCAACAGAAACCCTGATATAGGCTGGGACCAGACAACAAATTGGTGTGATGCTCATGGCTTCAGCTGGGTCCTCTCCTGTAGCACACCACTGGGAGTACTGGAAAGTACAGTGATCATCCCAGCTTCAATGATACAGCAGACAATAAAGGTCTATGCAAAGAACATCACTGAAAGACCCTGTGGATATGTAAATGAAATGACAGCCTCAGCCTGGGTTCCAGCCAAGCCACGCCCCCAACGCATTTCACTCCACCCCCAGGCTGAGGCTGTCATTTCACATATCCACAGAATCTTGCAGTGATGTGTGGTGCATAGGTCCTTTTTGTCTCCTGATATAGGCTCACTACCATATATACAGCATGTATAAGATAAGGCTATGGTGTTTCAGGGAGGACTAAAGTAACCCAGTCCTCGCAGAGCTGGAATTCCTTTCCTGGGAGATTGGCAATGGGTAACCAGACATAGGGAAAAGCCTGGGAGAAAAAGAAAGAAGAAGAAAATGTATAGAAGTGTATAGAAGAAAGAAAGAAAGATGAGTGATGAGAGGAAGGGAGGCAGGGGACAAGCATATCTCTCACACCAACCCAAGCACTGTGATCATAAGTGTAGTGTATTCTGATGGGGTTTGGAAAACTTACCAATTATGTATGGGGAACTCCTGCCATCAGGTCCTCCATAATCTGTATTTCCTCTACCTTAATTATCCACAAACCAATTGACGAATGCAGGCGTCTGCTTCCAGCACAATGGGATACAGGCCTTCACTGCATTGAGGAGGTGGACAAGTAACGATTTCCTATAACAGCCTTTCTCAACCTTTTCAACACAGAGGAACCCTTGAAATAGTTTGTCGGGCTCTGGGAACCCCTGCTAAAAATTTGAAATCTATAAGCCCTTGTACACACGGTTGGACATTCCGACAACAAAATCAGATTTTGTCTGAAACTGGGTGTTGCATACACACGGTCGGACAAAGTTGTCGGAAAATCCGATCGTTTGGAACGTGATGACGTTCGTTCATTACGACGGGACTACGTTCAGGCTAGTAGCCAATAGCTTTGGTCTCGTAATTTGATCTGAGCATGCGTGGCACTTTGTCCGATCGGAATTCTCTACAAACTATCAGACAAAGTCCGATCAGATCATGTTGTCAGAAAATTTTATAGCCCTGCTCTAAAACTTTGTCGGTCGAATATTGAGACGGAAACAGTCCGATGGAGCCCACACATGGTCGGATTAGCCGACAACACTGTCTGATCGGACATTTTCCGTCAGAATGTCCGACCGTGTGTGCAAGGGCTAACTCATGATACAATAGTGTGATGGTCAGTGGGAAGAATGGTTCTTACACTTGCGGTCATTGGGAAGAGTTACCTCTTTACAGATAGCTAAGAAGATCAATGGTGTCAGTGGCAACTTATCTGAGAGGCAGAAATTGCCCAATGCTGAAGGAACCCCGAGCAACCTCTGGAGGAACCCTGGTTGAGAATCACTGTCCTTTAATGTTTGAGAGACATTAGTGTCAGCAGAGTCATCTCCCAATTATTTTTCCCAATTATTGAAAAATAGTATCCAAAACTTTTCTCAGAAGTCTTTCAGAATTGGACAATCCCTAACTACATGTAAGAGCAACCCCTCTTGCCATTGGCATCTCCAGCAAAGGTGTGAGGATTGTAGGAACATTTAATCTGGACCCTATACCATTGACCTACTAATTTGTAACAAAATGCCTGTATTTTGTCATCTAGCGCATTGCTGAACTCCATGAGATACCTACAAGATATGTTGATGTATAGAATGTTTTGATTAAATACATGTGGAGAAGCTTGGAGCTTTCCTTATCCTACTGGTGCATAAGTGATACTGTGTGTTGAATACACAATACATGCTGTGGAGATATCTTCTTAGGTCACCCATTTCCCTCAACATAAGGTGATGGGTACCTAATGATGTTTGCTACAATCCACCATGATATCTTGTGACATCTTTTAACGCTTGCACTCTATACTACGAGAACTGTTTTTCTCCCCCCCCCCCCCCCCCCCCTTCCATAGGAAAAAGACACCTTACAGATTGTGGATTCCAGCCAATCAATGTATCCTTGTTTTTACTTAAGAGATTGTGGGTTTCATCACTGATATTATTTACATATACTCCTGATGAAGATAATTCAAAATGCGTTGATTTTACTTGTGGATTACAATGGATCCAAATATTTGTGTAAACCCCAAAATAGACATATTTTAATACCAATGTTTGTTTGCCAGTTATGTGGTCTTTACTCGGTGTATAAATACATTTTAGTGATTTTATAGAAGCAGTGTTTTTTTTATCTATTTGCCCCTCAAAAGTCCATGGGTACCTAAGCATATTGTTTGTATGTTGGAATTTGGGACAGGGCATATAGCACAAAGTATTATGGTTAAACTCCTTATCCATTCAGATAAAGCCTTGCATTCTTTTCACTGAATGCAAGATGTTCTATGACTGGAGGAGGAGAAATCACGAGAATCATTCCCTCAGTGATAACAGAAACAAAGTTTGGTATCTGTACATGCATTTAAGTATCAGTATTGTATTTTTTAGAATACTATGACAAGGCAAGCAGGAACTCTATATCACAAACCCTGCCTGCTGTCATGATACGACTCTGTGTGGCATCATGAAGATGTGTGTAAAAGAAAAAAAAAACATGAGTCTAAAAATAAAGAAAAATATGATATTTGCAACGGAGAATCATGATATACGATTAAACTACAAAGCCAGATTTCACCAGTAGGTGGTGCAGCAGGTGAAATGTGTAGCTTTGGTTCAGATTCTTTCTAGAATCTGAGTGAGTGGTGTACCCCTTTGTGCTAACATACAAAATGGGTGCTAACAAACCTTTTCTAAGTCTCTTAGAAATCCCCTTTAAAAAAGTGTATGCACAATAAATGTAATATATTCATGGCAAAGGGATAATCTCATACTATTTTTATTGTTTAGATTCTAAAGTGGGCTGCAATCCTCGGCATGTCGAAGGGTGGAACTGGAAGAAAGTTGGTCTACAATATTTAGTATCACAGTATCTTGTAATCCGTTTCACAAACTGGATTACGGAGCAATGCAATAGAGAAGCATTAAGGAATAAATTAGATAACACTTTGCTGATTATGTGTGACTGTTCTAAAGCAAGCGTGAATGGTATCTAAAGTATCTAAAGAGGAAGTTATCAGCATGGGATCCTGTGGTTTCTAGATTTCTAAATCAATAGCATATAGGTGAATCCAACTAAAACTGGCCAAATACAGTTCGTTTTTTTGTTTTTTTTTTCATTCTGCCAGTGGTTAAAAACAAAAACAAATTTCTCCATCCGCACAAAAGCGGTGGATGGAGGAATCCCCCACCCCCCCCCCCCCCCATCCCCCAACCACCCTGCCGGAACCTTTTTTTTTCTGACAGCCGAAACCCGCTGGTGTCAGGATACACTGCTCAACAACTGCAGCCAATGATTAGGGAATATTTTTCAACCTGTCCCTTGAACAGAAGTGGATTAAACAATCGACTTCTTTCCGGTGGGGACAGACACACACTAAAATGCAGCTGATCCCTGCTGAACAATTTCAGTTTGTGTATGGTCCACTTTAAGCCTAACTCCAGGGGGGGGGCGTGGCCAAGATGGCAACCAGCTAGGACGTGTTGGAAGAGAGCTCCGCACCTGGCAGGCTATTTATCCGGCAATTAGGGACATATATCTATCCTGTTGGGCCGGTGAAGCGGTGGTGAGGATCGGGGATGCGCAGAGGCAGCTCCGGTTCCCATAGGAAGAAACACACAGCACCGGGAACCCCGCCGGGAACCCCGCTACAGACCCGCGCTGCACGCGGGAAGGCCCACACCAACATGGCGTCTCAGACGGACCAAGCTGACACGCCGCCGCTGGGTGCTGAACAATTCCAGGCTCTTATGCAAGCGATTACGGGCTGCCAGACTACCCTAACCACTAAGATAGAGCAGATACAGCTTGACATGGGGCTTATCCAGCGTGATATGGATAAGCACCGGGAGCGGCTTACTGAGGCAGGGCGGAGGGTGGGGGACGTGGAAGATGTCACCCGCGACCATGATGCCTCCCTCCGCACCCTACAAGTGAGGATGAAGGCGCTGGAATCCAGGGCAGAGGACCAGGAGAACAGGAACAGGAGGAATAATTTGCGGTTGGTAGGCCTGCCAGAAGGTTCGGAGGGCCGGGACACTGAGGATTTTACTGAACATCTGCTGCGCACACTTCTCCTGCTAGCTGTGTTCTCCCCTCAATTTGTGGTGGAGCGGGCACATAGAATGCCGTCTGTTCGAGGCCCGCCAGGAGCCCCGCCGCGCACATTTATTTTCCGCCTTTTGAACTTTAGAGACAGAGACCTGGTTCTCCGGGAGGCGAGGAAGGTGGGCGAACTGCGCTTTGAAAACATTAAATTAATGCTCTTTCCTGACTATTCAATGGAGATGCAAAGGCAACGCAGGACATTCGACCAAGTCAAGGCCCAGCTGCGCACCAAAGGTCTCAAGTACAACATGATGTTCCCCGCGAAACTCAGAGTGATTGATGGAGAATCCGTCCGTTTCTTTACCTCCCCGAGTGAGGCCTCCAGATGGATTGATTCCCTCCCCCGACAAGGATGATCCTGGATGGAGAATCCCTGACTGAGGTCCACACGCATCACCAGCTTTGCCCAGTCGTAAGCAGATCAGTCCCCCCCCCAATTCTGACCCTCCGTCTCTGAACTTGGGGATCCGGTTAGACTGCCCCCCTCCCTCCCATTAGCTGTTTTGGGCAGGGGGCGAGGAGATGTCCTGAAGTGGTTGCTTATGCTCTGATGCTCCGTGGGGGGGGGTCCATATTATTGTCTTGCGGGCCTTATGGCCTCACCTCTCCCCTAGTTTTATGCCTGAGGGGGTTTGTATGGTTACCTCTGGACATGGACATACTGTACCGGCGATGCCGGACCTGGACGCCCTGACAACCCTGGCTCCCAGAGCTGTACCTTTTTCTCCCCCCTTGTTTTGTCTTATTCTCTTATTTTTTCTTCTTCCAATTTTTTTGCTTTTTTGGTTTTTGTCTCCTCCTTGCTGGAAGAGTTGCAACTAAGAATGGGCCCTTGGAACACTCCAAGCGAACAATGTACTTCAATCTGAGGCGTCACCTATACTCCTGTTTGTTCCCCTTTAACATGTTTTGCCTCCAGGAAGCGGCTGCGCTGGAGTCTGTTTACTCTGCGCAGAAGACTCTGTCCTAGGTGTGCTGGTTGGTACGCACCGCCCCCACGGGAGATTTCTCCTTTAAATTAGTTCAACTAAGTTTGGTTTGGGTTCTCAAACACCCTGGGGCTGTTTTTCTGGGGTGTGGGGTGGGAAGGGAGGGGAGTTCTGTTTGTTTTTTAGTTGTTTTTCTGTTACATGCTTATATGTTTTCTACTGTGGACAGCTCTACTATAACAAATGTACTGTGTATGTCATTGCATTACTTAAGATAAGATATTTGTGCCTTGACCCTGGTCAGGCGGTCATATCCGTTGGTCCCCCCTGCCCTTCCAGGTTATGGCTCCGTTGAAGATCCTCTCCTGGAATGTTAGGGGGCTTAACCAGAAGATTAAACGCTCTCTTGTTTTCGACTACATGAAAAAATATGCTCCGCATATTTGTATTCTTCAGGAGACGCATCTAGTAGGGGGAAGGATTATGGGCTTGAAAAGGCCCTGGGTGGGATACCACTATCATGTCACGTATTCCGGCTATGCCCGGGGGGTTAGCATCCTGGTCCATAAGTCCCTTAATTTTGAGCCTCTTGATATTGTTACAGATAAGGATGGGAGATACGTGCTGGTGCACGCCAGAATAGACATGATAGAGATGGTGCTGGAGGGTCTCTATATGCCACCTCCAGCGAACCTGTCTTTGCTACATAAATTGACTGCCCTGATCGCCCCATTTCATACTGACAATGTAGTTCTAGCGGGGGACTTTAATATCCCTCCCAATCCTTCCTTAGATAGGTTAGCGCCTGACCGGGCTACGGACTCTCCAATTTCTCGCTGGGCACAGGTGTTTGGGCTGGAGGATGTCTGGAGGTGGAAACACCCATCAGATCGAAGGTTTACGTGCCACTCCTCCTCCCACAACACACTCTCCCGTATTGACCTTGTTTACGCTGGTGCCCCCATGCTTCCCAGGATTCTTGGAATAGAGTTACTCCCTCGGGGCATCTCTGACCACTCCCCACTATTGTGTACACTGCAGACCTCTACCCCCCAGCGGGATAGACTCTGGCGACTGTCAAGGTACTGGATTGAGCACCCCACTATTGCCATTGAGATGGGCGGTGAAATACGGGGATTCTGGGCCTCCAACGTAGGCACGGCTGCGAGGGGGATGGTCTGGGATGCCTTCAAGGCCGACCTTTCTTCCATTGGCCGGGAGCGTAGGAATGATAGGATCACGGTTGAGGAGGCAGAAGCCAGGGCACAAGACCTTGAAACCCGATTCACCCTCACGGCCAACCCGCTCATGGCACAAGATATGAAAGTAGCTTACCAGGAGGTGGTGCTGCTTAGGGTGGCTAAGACAAGCAAACGTCACCTGGCTCAGACGCAGAGGATTTTTGAACAGGGCGAAAAGACGGGGAGGCTGTTGGCCTGGATCTCTAGGGAGCAGGCCCCAATCTCCACTATACCTCGAATACAGAATAGTGCTGGGACATTGGTGACGGATCCTCTTGCCATCAACGCTTGTTTTGCAGAGTTTTACTCCACCCTCTACTCATCTAGGGCAAGGTACTCACCGCAGGCGTTGCATGCTTTTTTAGAGGGTGTGACACTCCCTGGCCTCACCTCTGAGGCCAGGGATGGCCTGGACTCCCCGATCACACTGGCGGAGGTCCGACTTGCACTGGGGTCCATGCAGCCAGGGAAGACCCCTGGGGAGGATGGGATACCCCCGGAATTCTATAAACACTACCTGGAGGAGGTGACAGTTAGAATGCACGACATGCTTACCGCGTCCCTCCAGGAGGAAGATCTCCCTCCATCTATGGCACAAGCCATTATAGTGGTGATCCCTAAACCTGGGAAGGACCCCCAGCTGTGCTCGTCATACCGACCTATTTCCCTGCTCAACTCAGACGCAAAAGTGTTGACCAAAATCCTTCCCAGGCGACTGAATGATGTTATACTTACCCTGATCCATGAGGATCAGTCTGGCTTTATGCCAGGGAAGGGGACAGACATTAATATTTGCAGGCTCTTCACTGTCTTGGCCTCAGGGGATGCAGAAGGCGGGGAGGAGGTAGTGGCCTCCCTAGACACGGAGAAGGCCTTTGACTCCGTGGAGTGGGACTATTTGTGGGAAGTCCTCCGTAAGTTTGGATTTGGTCCAGCCTTTATCTCCTGGGTCAGGGCAGTATACAAGGCTCCCACAGCTAGGGTGTGCACGGGCACGGTCCTCTCCCCGCTTTTTCCCCTCCACAGGGGAACCAGGCAGGGGTGCCCCCTGTCCCCGGGGCTTTTAGCCCTGGCAATTGAACCTATGGCGGCTCTCCTCCGCTCCTCCCCTGAGGTTCGGGGCATTGTCAGGGGTCCTTTGCAGGAAAAGGTTTCGTTATATGCTGATGATGCTCTGTTGTATCTCAGAGATGACGGAACCTCCCTAAAAGCAGCATTGTCGCTTATCGACAAGTTTGGACAGTTCTCGGGTATACGAATAAATTGACTTTATTTCCACTACATGATGGTGCTGGCGACTCCCGGGTGGATGGGCAATTGCAGAGGGTTTCTCAATTTAGATATCTGGGTGTGGAAATACACAGAGACTTGAAACAGTTTATTACCCTTAACCTGAGTCCGGTGGTCACCCAGCTAGCCCAGAAGTGTAATGTGTGGAGGTCCCTGCCGCTCTCACCAGTGGGACGGGTCAATTTAATTAAAATGTCGGTTTTTCCTAAGTTTACCTACCTCTTCCGCCAGACCCCAGTCCATATCCCACTTAGATTCTTTAAGAAACTGGATGGCATTATCTCGTCCTTCGTTATGGAATGGTAAGCCCCCTAGAATAGCTAGAACAACCCTCCAACGGCCCCTTGTGCGCGGAGGTTTGGCATTACCCTGTTTCCTGAAGTATTACTGGGCGGCAGTCCTAGTGACTATTAAATGGTGGCTCTCCGAGGGTCCGGCCAACCATGCATCCTCGTTGGAGGCGGCGTTGTTGGGCTCCTATGCGGAACTAAGAAACCTAATCCATAGGGGACCCCGTTCTAACCCCGGGATAACTCTTCCGATGCGCACGACTCTTAAGGTATGGGAACTGGTAAACAAACAGCTGGTGGGCACAGGAGTCTGGGCCCCAAGGACTCCCCTCTGGGGGAACCCCCGCCTGCCCCACTTTAAGTCCATTCCTGATCCGATTGTCTGGGCCAGGCATGGAGTTACATCACTAGGGGACATAGTATCTCAGGGGCAACTACTACCCTTTGACGCTCTTAAACAAGCTAGAGACCTGCCGAATCATATGTTTTTCAGATTTCTGCAGCTGTGACACGCCTTCCGGTCTCAATTCCCATCCGGAGTGACTCTAGGGGTGACTGCAGTGGAGGATGTACTTGGTTCTGTGGGGGGGGGGGCGCGCACAATGTCCAAGATCTATACCGCGCTGGCCATACAGGACGAGACTAGGATCTCCCATTTGTTTGAGCTCTGGCACAGTGACATTCCGGAACTTACTGTAGAGGACTGGGAGGAGGGCATACAGCAATACCTGACCCTGGTGATTTCTGCAAGGGACAGGTATATACAATTGAAGTTCCTCCACCGGGTATACTTTTCGCTGGCACGCCTGGCAAGGATTTACCCTGACCGACTGACTACCTGCCCTAGATGCAACAGGGTGACCACGTCCTATAGTGACGAAACGCATAGGGAGGAGGAGCGACGTCCTGACGCCACCAGCTCGCGTTGTTTGTTTGCGGAAGTATTGGGCGCGAATCGAGACCGGCCGGCTCGGATTTGCTTAACGATCGTTTTAAACATTATTTCTAGGGAGTGTATTTGGAGGCGAACGGGTTCCAGAGTTCCTTTGCATCCATTTGTGAAAACGCTGGACTGGGGGAATCAGTCATCCGCTCTGCATGGTTCTCTGTAATAAGGAACCATACACCTTCGGTAAGCGGCAGTAATATCTGTGGTGGAGGTTGTGCACGGTTCACGTTCGTTTTGGATATTTATGCTGTCACCATATCACTGTGGAATACTTTGAAAAGAGATACTTTTCATGGACTTTATGAACACTTTAATATTCAATGTTATGATCTTTTTTCACATATATTGATGTTTTATTAATGTTTTAAGGCAATTGGTCATTGGATGTCACATTGCTCCTTTCTTTGAATGTTCACATCATATTAGGATAATTCATTATTATTTATGGTGTCTTCACTGACAATATTGATATATATTTGTTACCTATACCTAATATAATTCTATCTTCTGGTATAGTTGATATTAACTAAACAGTTATTTCCTAAAGTTTTTCACTTTAAGGGTTTTTTTCGCTTAAAAGTATTAATCCTATAATATTTTTTAGCGCAGCCCACCCCTTCTTTTCCTATTGTTCACACTTATCTGAGTATCCATCATCATTTGTGGTGTTTTTATGAACAATATGGAGGCATATTTGCTGTCTTCATAGATTCAGCACTTATTATTTTTATGTGATTGCTTAAATTTCCTTGCACTTAAAACTTTTTTGTATAGGATTGATAAATTATTAAGTTAAAGTTATTGGAGTTTTTTCACACAGGTGTATTTTTTGGTTAGAAAAATTTTTGAGCGCAACCCACTCTTTTTTCCTTTGTGATCCATATATGCTGCAATTTGGTTATCTGTCTGCACATGATATGTATGTACCCTGTTGATGCATGTTTGTTTTCTATTTTCTTTTTGAAATAAAAATAAAAATATTTGTTTAAAAAAAAAAAAAAAAAGCCTAACTCCAGGATGTTAGTGGCCCCCTACTACCACTCTCTGAAGCCACAGTTCTGTAATGCTGACCTGGTCCTTTTCTCTTCCATTGTTTACTTCTGAGATTGTTCACTGAGTGTTCACATCGCTGGTGTGCACACTTCCTATTGGTGGAGGCAACACTTGCAGCTGTTGGGTCCTCCATCATAGGCTTCAGAGGTAGGAAAACTTATGGTGGATACTGGTGCCCAAGGAGATAACAAGTAGGGAAACATGCCTGGTCCCCAGGGCCCATAGAGCAAACTGTGACTTTGATCCAGTAGACTGAAGGATGGCGCAAGGACCCTACACAAGGGGCCGAATATCAAGTGGTATCTATTGAAATGGCTGACATTCGACCCCTGTGTACGCAGGGGGGGATCCTGGGGGGGGGGCAACGGGTCAATTGCCCCCTCCGAGAATACCGCCAGCTAATGACAGCACGGCCGGTTCCGCGGGTCCAATCGCGGCCGGTTCCGCGGGTACCAGCGGGCCGGTTCCGCGGGTCCAATCGCGGCCGGTTCCGCGGGTCCAATCGCGGCCGGTTCCGCGGGTCCAATCGCGGCCGGTTCCGAGGGTACCCGCGGCCGGTTCAGCGGGTCCAATCGCGGTCGGTTCAGCGGGTACCCGCGCGGCCGGTTCCGCGGGTACCCGCGCTGAGTGGACGGGTGAGGGGGGGGCAGCTGGGCGGCTTAGGAGGGCTGCTGGCCAATCAGGAAGCCAGCAGGCAGGGGAGCAGGGAGATGACATCATCTCTCACTGCCCTGCATCCCTCCAGTTCCACCCTCACTGTGTAGGAAGCTGTGTGCAGCAGAGAGATTGCATCATCTCTCTGCTGCCTATCTTCACTCTGGGACCCAACAAAAGACCACCAGTAGGTGACAATCCGCAGTGTGTGGCAGGCTACGTGGCAAGTGGCAATCCGCAATGTGTGGCAGACTACGTGGCAAGTGGCAATCCGCAATGTGTGGCAGACTACGTGGCAAGTGGCAATCCACAATGTGTGGCAGACTACATGGCAAGTGGCAATCCGCAATGTGTGGCAGGTGACGTGGCAAGTGACAATCCGCAATGTGTGGCAGGTGACGTGGCAAGTGGCAATCCGCAATGTGTGGCAGGTGACGTGGCAAGTGACAATCCGCAATGTGTGGCAGGCTACGTGGCAAGTGGCAATCCGCAATGTGTGGCAGGTGACGTGGCAAGTGACAATCCGCAATGTGTGGCAGGCTACGTGGCAAGTGGCAATCCGCAATGTGTGGCAGGCAACGTGGCAAGTGACAATCCGCAATGTGTGGCAGGTGACGTGGCAATCCGCAATGTGTGGCAGGCAACGTGGCAAGTGACAATCCGCAATGTGTGGCAGGTGACGTGGCAAGTGACAATCCCCAATGTGTGGCAGGTGACGTGGCAAGTGGCAATCCGCAATGTGGGTCAGGCAACGTGGCAAGTGACAATCCGCAATGTGTGGCAGGTGACGTGGCAAGTGGCAATCCGCAATGTGTGGCAGGCTACGTGGCAATCCACATCTGGTGGCAGGCGACGTGGCAAGTGACAATCCGCAATGTGTGGCAGGTGACGTGGCAAGTCACAATCCGCAATGTGTGGCAGGTGACGTGGCAAGTGGCAATCTGCAATGTGTGGCAGGCTACGTGGCAAGTGACAATCCACAATGTGTGGCAGGTGGCGTGGCAAGTAACAATCCGCATTTGGTGACAAGTGACAATCCACATTTGGTGGCAGGCGACATGGCAAGTGACATCCTCAGGGCTCCCACTGATACTGCAATATGGTGAGTTGAACCATTTAATTTTATATTACAATGTATTAATAGAAATAATGCGCTTCAATCATCCTGACACCATAACAACCATGGTGCCGTAATGATTGAAGCGCCAATACCAGCCATTTCCCATATAAATTGCCCCCCAAAAAACATATTTTATAGCAGTGCCCCTCCCGAGACTAGACTCTGGATCCGCCCCTGTGTGTACGCCAGCTGATCCAACCAAAGCCGACCTAAAGTCTGGCTTCTGTTGAAGGGGCATGACCAAAAAAGGTCTGCTGCTTAGCATCTGATCTGTGCTCTCAGTCAATGGCTCAGAGCACTGACCGGTGTGTTCTGTCAGAACACAATAGCTCAGCGGGGGAGATCTTTGTACTATTATCGGATTGTTAGTACAGGATCTCCTCCAGAACGCTTCAGTTTTTTCATTCAGCTTGCTGAATTGAAAAAAAAAAACTGAGAGTGTGTACTTGGCTTTAGGAAGAGGGGTTTGTAATAAAGCCTGAAGAGTAAGGTAATGAATGCACAATGCACTATTTAAATTAAATCGTTGCTTGGAGTTGCGATTTAAGTTCCTTCTCTGACGTCAACTTCCATTAAATTCCCTTTCAGTTTACCTTTTTGTTTTAACACTTGAATCAATAAGGGATGGCTATTCTTCATAGGGAGGGGCTGTTGAAAGCCATAGGTGGTTTGACACAAAGGTGGGTGAACAGAATTAGAAGTCATTAGGTACAACAGCTCAATTGATCGCGTGATAAAAATTAAGGTGAGAATCCTTTTTTTTTTAAGTTTTAACGTGTTTTTAAATTTGGGTACTGGGAGATAAAGACAGTGAGGTTAACATGTAGTTGAGCATTATGTTTTTTTTTGGCCAAGGTAGTTTAAAGATTTCTGTACCAATTATACAATTTCTTTTAAAACAACTTTTTTTCTTTTGCTTTTATATACATATACGGTAATATATTTAAAAACTATTCTTTTGTAAGTCTGCAGTCAGACTGTTGCCCATGCTCACTACGCTTCCTTCCTATAAATGTTTTGTTTCCTGAATATCCTCCAAGCCTTTTAAGATTTTTCTAATGTACTGATTGCTTGTATGTTGTGAATGATTTTACCTTCCTCCTGTCCACAAAACATTCCAGATATATAATTTACTAAAAATACACTTGTGTTATTGTGAAACAGATACGACCATCTGCTGTGTTTTTATTTAACAGGTTTTGATTTCAATGGAATATAACATACTACAGCCATAATAGTAGGTGACAGCAAGCAGCGTACCATCAAAATATTGCGGGGGTGAAGTTCCTGTTTATCTTGAAATGCAAACATAAGATAGTAAGCATTAAAGCTGAACTTCAGAATTAAGTCTAATGCCTTAGATGCTTCATCTCCACATACAGCGTTCAAGTCATTGCCTTGCCAGGTGCTACGTGTCCTGAGACTTCCCTAGTGATTGCTCTCCAGACACTATGCCAGTGTCACAATCTACAGAGACCCAGTTGGCTCCAACATCTTCGGAGGAGTTCCACCAGACTAATCTTCTACAAATTAGAATCTCTGAGTCTGACATAATGTATCTGATATTTCTAATTTTGTACTGTCTTCAGTTTTAGAGCTTTTGCCCTCTACATCTCAAGTCTCCCAGTTTCCTTCTGTTGTACAGATAATTACCCAGTCTCATTCCTTTAAAAAAGAACTCCAGGATTCACAGTTTTTTTTTTCTGAGCTTCCCTTTCTTACGCAAAGTAAATAACAACAGAATGTTTTCCTGCTGCTTACCTCTAGCCTGAGAAATTGATGCTGATTGTAGACGGATGACGTCATAGCCTTTTTTGGTCCTGTAGTTATGTCCCTCCACTGGGAGGAGGGATCAGTGAGGTGTCCAATGTCACATCCCAAGGACGTTTTGTGTACATCAAAAAACTACATGGGTCTGCCAATCCAATGAAGCTAAGACTGGCACCTGGGTCCTCTCACCACATTGAATGAACTATACAGTGGGACCTGGCTCCACCCATTACATTGTAAAAAAACTACTACCTGGGTCCTACCACTATACTGATGAATATACTCCACAGTGGGCGAATCAGATTGGGACCCAGATTCTCCCTCTACACTGTGAATGAGCTTTCCCGGCACCAGCATGGCAGCATACTACCACATATGTGTGCTGCCATGGATTGGCACCAACATATGAAATTTACAGTAAGTATTTGATACAATTTTACTTTTTCCTGGCACCAACATGGAAGCATAAAAATGTGGTAGTATGCTGCAATGGAAAGTCACCAGGAAAGGAAAATTACAGTAAGTATTTGATACAATTTTTTATTATACAGGGGTGTTACAAGACTGGTGGCTGAAGGAGGAGCTGAGTAAGGGGTCGCCAGTCTTATGAAATAGAAGTAGAGGATAATGATGGCTTATTCATGCAGGAGTTAAAATGTGATTAGTCCGTGGGTAGAAGACTGCATTGCAAGATATAACTCAATTTTTAAAGGTAAGGAATGACCTATTAAACTATGTAAAATAGTTCTGCTCAGAGTTCAGCTTTAAAAAAAAATGTTCTAACATCATTTTTGTTGCTGAGAGGTGCCTATCCTTTCCCTGCATGCTACTTTTGTCCAAGTTTGTTCAGATACCATCTTGAAGATGACCAGACTTGCCCATGTGTTACCTCCATTTTGGCAAGCCCATATGACAAAGTGTGCTCTGATGTTGACCAAACTCTAGCATGTTACACTGGAGACTGGAGATTTGCTTTGTAGGCTAGGTTTTGATTGATTTTCAGGGCTACAGGGGGTCCAAATATTGTCCTCTGTGCATGTGAATCCCTCAGCTCCTGAATTGTCTGAGACATTCCTATACACTGCTGGGAATCTTGGGGGGTTTTGTCTGTTTAGGTTTAGTCTCCAGTGGGAATTGTTACTGGCGGCTGTGATGGTTTCACTTAATTTTCTATAGATTCTCACTCCCTGATGGAAGTGTCCAGTGGCAAATCCTCAGGGAAGGAGGGAAGTTTCCACTAACCTATGCACTATGTGCTACTGGTGATCCCTCTGTGCCTAAGTTCAGTGTCCCTGAGTTCTAGTGTCCCTGACACCCTGTCTCTTCAGTTATTGACCAGGGACCTTCTGATAATTTGCCAATGCCTGTCCACCATCAGCCCTGACCTTTGAGATTGCTTATCAATTTAGTACTTTGTTCTGATTCTTTCCCTGGTTAGCTGCTGTCTGAACGAGTGTTTTTTTAGGACAAGCGACCTGAGAGCCATCCTGCAGTGAAGCCCATCATCACCCCTCATTGTAAGCACTAGAGCCAGGCGGCTCTTTAGAGTCTGCAAGTCTGCACCTCAGCCCTTTTTAGGACTCACACTTCCATCAATCAAGCAGGCAACCCAGAGGGACCACAATCCAACTAGCTTGTAACACCAGGTTTGTAATGTTTATCATATTTAAACTGAATTCTGTCATTGTGGGCATGAAAGGACTGCTTCTACCTTTTTCTTTCTTGGGGAATCCATTTTCATTTGCCCTCAGCAACTCATTGTATCAGCTAGTAGTCCAATGGCTTGCCAAACAAATTCTTCCCCTAAAAGGAATCAAGAACAGGCTCTGTTTGGAAGTCCAGTGCCCAATGCCTGAGTCATGCGATATCAACATCTGTCTCAGCCACATAATCAAATGCCAACGTGAGCTCTTGCAATGCAGATGTAATTGAAGACCTCTGTACATTGGATTCAATTTTACTGCTCCAGGAAAGTAAAGTTCTTGCCACCAGCACCACAGCTTGGTCTACAGGCCAATCCTGGCATTAGATAAATCTTTAATCCCTGGTCTACTCCCTATCCATCAAGTCTTTAAAGGAAAAGGAATTCTCCATAGGCAGAGTGAGATGACATGCAAGCCTCTGCAATGAAGCAAATACCCCCAGTGGGGAATCCTACATTGCAAAATCCTCAAACTATGGATACAAATGTTGGCATATATTCAGCAGGCATGCCTTCTTATTCACAGACAGCCATTGTTCTTAAATCAACTCCTTGATCTCCAGCATGAATGGGAAGGAGTGAAGAGCTTTTCTCACATCAGGATAATATTTTTGAACCATATCTTGCTATTGTTTAACCTCTTCCCACTCAGTAGCCTCTATTACTACAGCCACAAAGGGGAACACCATTGAAAAGTCAAAGATAAAGGCTCTGAGTTCTTCCTGTGACTACTGCTTATCATTGCATAAACAACTTGAACAATACAGAGGCTCGAATCTGCTTGACCTGGAGTAAATGCTGTCTCTAGCTTCATGGAAGTAGAAGAAGAATTCATTGCAAGATTTCCTTTACTGCAATACAAATGTACAAGCACATGTCTTGCAAATCAGTTTTTTTTTTTTATCATCTGAGAGTTTATTAGGGCATGGCTGACACATGATTTTTCCAGGTGAAGATGGCAAACTGCATGTCAAACATGCTCGCATTTGAGGATGCTGAAAATAACAACACGAGCATTTCATTGGTGGTGATAGTGCTTCTTCTAGGCAAGCGATCCAAAAATCTGGAAGATGGTCTTCTCCCTCTAAATAACACATAGAACAAAAGTAGCCTATATGCTAAGCAATATTTTTTATACAGCTTGCATTCTCCAAGCTCTTGTACCTGGATTCCAACTTCCTCGTGCCTTGGACTCAATGGTCTGGGTTATAGCTAAAATACAAAGACATGGCCACATCAAGACTAGCCAAGAAAAATTATCCTAGATAGGATTAGTAAAATAAAGTCCCAAGAAATGCATACCTGCAGGTAAGCAGGATGGGTTCTGGCTGCAAATAGCTGGTAGCATTAGCTGCAACATATACACCATGGGGGTTATTTACTAAAGGCAAATCCACTTTGCACTGCAAGTGCACTTGGAAGTAAAGTCGCTGCAGATCCGAGTGGGACATGCAAGGAAAATAAAAAACAACATTTTAGCTTGCACATGATTGGATGATAAAATCAGCAGAGCTTCTACTCATTTCAGATCTACCCCTTATATTTAGAGCAACTGCACTCCCAAGTGCACTTTCAAGTGCAAAGTGGAGTTGCCTTTTTGTAAATAACACCCCATTGCCTGCCACTGTCCAACTTACATAGCTGCAGGAAGCCCATTCAGCCTAGATTCACACTAGCGCGATCTTAGACATTGCATGTGTAGCACTAACCCCCGAAGGAGCTGCTGTTTAGATTTGGGCTTACCTTTACCTTCTGTCTTCCTTGTTGCACGTCTAGGGGTGTCCCATGGTAAATGGCCCAGTAACTTGAGAGACCCACAACAGATCCACTTGAATGGATTTTATTTGCAAAAGTAGACAATGAACAGTCTCTTAAATTGGGATCAGAGGGCTGGAAAGGGAATTCAGGTACTCTTAATGTCAAAGTCAAAATGTTGGAGAACTTGCTTACTTTGACTGCATCCAGAGAATAGCCATTCGCAACTGGATGATTACTCAAGTTGGTTAGTCCCTCTCTCACAAGGCCTAGCAGCCAACAAGGTGCTTACTTAGGAACAAGTCTCTGCCACAGACGTTGTTGTAGAATGTACAAGATAATGTCTCTGCCACAGACGTTGTTGTAGAACACGTAGGGAAACTTAAACTTAAAAACACTTGTAGGATACCTGGATCTTTCAGCCAGCTTGGCGATATCCACAAGACTGGATTCTCATGGGTACTTCAGCCCTTCCAGGCTCTTACTAAGAAACCAACCAGTACATGGTCTTCTTCTGAAGAGCCCTCCTCTGGAATACTTGAAGTCACTGGGTCTCTCCCAAACCAGAGACGGCACCCAACCACCTCACAATCCTTCTTTAGTTGCCTTGCCTCGGGCTCGCCAGCCCCGAGACATCAAAATCGGGTGGATCCGCACCCCAGGCCATAGCCTTTCTGTGAGCTGGTCAGGAGGACCAGGACCATGAAGTCAGTACATCATTCTGGACCGGAATCCCGAAACACGTGATGTCCGCATCTTAAATACCCTCTCCCAGAAAGCACAGCGAGAGCGCCACTCCCACTGGACGGGCTCCGAGAGAGAGTAACTTAAGTGCCTAACCAGACCAAAGTTCCATGCCTGCCAGAAGAGACAGTGCCCCCTGTGGCCAGGCTGAACATCTCACAGTCCAGTCAGACTGATGCTGAGGTGTAATTTAGAGAATTGTATCCAAACCAGGATTTAGGCAATTTTAACTTTGAAAAAAACGCATAGCGCGTGCTCTTCAGGAGCCGTCGCTACACATGTGATTCGCACCCACATGGCAGGTACCGGTCACATGCGATGTCTGTGAGGTACGAATTCAGCCATACAGTTATATGGCTGAACTCGCATTAAATTTGCAGGAAAAAAGTGCAGGGACTTTTTTTCCCCCGCACTGAAATCGAATCTTATGGGTGTTCTCAACTATGCTATTTGATTCCTGTGCGAATTCACAGTTCACACTGCGATCTGTGAGCCGATCTGGGGGTGTCATTAACAATCTATTGACACCCGCAGCAGTTGACAGAAGGCAGTGTGAACTGCCTGCGGGAGAGATGCATCGCATCAGTGTGAACCTAGGCTTAAACAATTGCTGTAAATGTTGCTAGGTAACAGGCCACCCTAAGCCTAGGTTCACACTGATGCAATGTGTGACCCAGGGTGATTAAAGAGCGGGTTCCCGCATCGCATCTCTCCCGCAGGCAGTTCACACTGCCTTCTGCCAACCGCTGCTGGTGTCAATACATTGTTAATGACACCCTCAGATCGGTTCACAAATCTCAGTGCAAACTGTCAACTCGCACAGGAACACCCATGCAATCTGATTTCTGTGCGGGGAAAAAAGTCTCTGCACTTTTTTCTTGCAAATTTAATGCGAGTTCGAACTCACATCTCACAGACATTGCATTTGATCTGCACCTGCAGTGCAGGTGCCAATCACATGCAATGTCTAAGATTGCGCTAGTGTAAATCTGGGCTTAATCACAAGGTGCACACGCTGGCAAGGACCTGTGAAGGAGCATCCATTCTGGCTAGGTAACAGACCGCTCTCCCATCTCAACACAAAAAAAGGTGTACATGCGTGGTGCGGACACACAGGACACACCCTTTGCTGGGTTAAGCCACCTGTATTGGTTAATCCAGTTGCACAAAGCAAGGATACTCGTTTACAAACCACTTTCTGTTTATTTGCAAAATAACATTACAGATGATGGTGCACAATGTCAACTCTTGTCTCTCTCTCTCACTGTCGTGAGAGTTTGCCAGTAATGGAAAGGGGGGGGGAGTCATAGGAGAGCCAATGAGAGCTGCAGAACTGGAGGTGTGCCTCTGTGTGTCTGTGTAAATCCAGGAAGTGAACAGGCAGCAGCTTCAGCTGCCCACAGTTAAAATGATTGCAGCCAGACTCAGTGGAGGGAGATTTCTGCAGAATATTTGGCAATTACAGAATCACAGTATAGATAAAATAATATGCAAAGTGTTTGGAGGGAAGCTTCAGAATGGCAAAGACAGTTTTATTACAAATTATGAGAGCAGACTGCAGGTCTTCTTTAATGCATTCTATACAGGTAAAAAAAACCTTCAGTATGCAGCTCCCACCACAACCCCCCTAATACTTACCTTAGCCCGATCCGATGCAGCAATGTGCATGAGAGTGGCTGTCTCCCCACTGGCTGAGACACAGCAGCGGGAGCCAATGGCTCCCACTGCTATCAATCACATCTAGTAAGGAGGAAGCGGGGGCAGGGGCAAGCCCTGTTTTGTGTGTCTTATGGACACATAGGGGTTGATTTACTAACGGCAAATAGACTGTGCACTCTGCAAGTGCAGTTGCTCCAGAGCTTAGTAAATGAGCAGAAGCTCTGCTGACTTCCATCATCCAATCATATGCAGGCAAAAATGCATTTTTAATTTCCTTGCACATGATTGGGTAGTGAGGCTTACCTCATTATAGTGATAGCTGGTGGTATATTTTTTGGGGGGGGGGGGGGGGGGGTCGGAAATCCACCCAACTGCCAACACCTCCTCCCCGGTTGGTCGGGTCACAGCCACCCCCCCCCCCTCTCCTGCTGGTGCTTCATGGCAGCTTCCCCTGTGTTTCCTCCCTCCTCCTCGGCAGTCAAAAGGATTGCTTCTCCTCTCAGCCAATCAGTTGATGAGTCACGAGACCCACTTCCTGAATGGCCGGGAGGAGAATCAGGAACACAATAGTGAATATTAACTAGCTTTTGTCACACAAGTGGGTGGGCTCAGGGCGCAATGCTCTGCTCCCCGAACTCACCCTTTTTTGAAGCCTATTCGAGATTCTGGCTCTAATTACATGCTTCTAAAACAAAAAAACCCCATTAGGATCCATGTGTCTGGCACCCCGCATAGATTAGCCGGGCAAACGCATGGATTAGGGGGGTGGTGCCCCTGCATTACAGACCGTCACTGCTTATTTTTTTAAGCTCTGGAGCAACTGCCGTTTGCAAAGTGCACAATCTTTTTGCCTTTAGTAAAGGAGGGCGCACACATGAGTACCCCCATAGCAAGCGGCTTGATAATAGGGGCACTTGGCCGGGGGAGGGCCCAGAGTGCCAGCGGGGGACCCATGTAGAAGAGGATCGAGGCTGCTCTTCACAAAACTATTGTACAGAGCAAGCAAGTATATATAAGAGGGCCAGTATGGTGGCCCGTAAATATGGGAGGAGCCCGGAGGGTATATAACCAGACCTCGCACACCGTTCAGTGTCGATTCCAGTGCGCGGTAAAACGTCACCAGGCCGACCGTTGCTTCTTACTTCGTCTTCGTAAGTGCGTACATACACCATCGCTATCCCGTCTCCATTCGCAAACTTCGTCGACCGTTACGCCTCGTCGTCGCAGGTAGGACTATTCTCGTTATTCTTTACTCAAGTTGGTATCAGTTTGTTAGCTTGTTTTCTTTGCTAAAGTTGTCGCACCTTCGGCTAGTATCTCTTTTACGCTATCTTTCACGTATATTTTCTTCTACCTGCCGTATTCACCCGTACGTTCTCATTCTGTACTCGTTCACAGCTTTCGTTAAAATCGGCACGCATTTCCGTCACAGGCAGGGTCATCTTGCTTCCTTTACTCTGAATTCGTATCGATTCGTTAACATGTTTACTTTTTCGAAATCGTTCGGCCTGTAAGTAAACCAAAACCAGTTGCTACCCTTACACAGTTTCAAACATGCACCCCGCCTCGAGTTGGCCTTCTACTCGCTCGTTCAGATCACATACGCACTCCAGACTGCCGATTCAAAATCCGGTCGTCAAACTGTACGATTCGAATATTTGTGCATTTTGTCAAATACCCTTAAATATAAAAAATACACTTAGGCAGTCCGAACCCTTGTCATTGACTGACTCACAACTGGTTACGTGGGATTCGCACCTAGTCGCAGCTATGTTTCGAATCCGCACGGAACCAATTATAAAAAATACCGCACCGAGTCTTATCACATCATCGACCAACGGGCCAAATCTTTCACCAACCGTTCTTTCAGGGCTCGCATCCAGCCCGGTTCTAATAGTCACAGCACAAGCTCTACGATACTTTTTCACCTTTCTCGAACCTAATTGCATGTTCATTCACAACTTCTGCACCAAATCGCTCGTAGTTACGCACGGTCAACCCCACATAATCATTTTTCTTACCTTTTATCTTTCTAAACTAAACCGTCTTGCAACCACGGCAAGTCTTTCTGCATTTGGCTCACAAAAACAGCCGAACGTCTCCAGTAGCAACACGGCTACTCATACGTTTTCTCTATCCCTGTTCCTCTTTTAGGTCAGTAAGTTTGCCACTTGGTCCATCCCGCAACAGGCTCGGACCACCCATTCCAGGTAAAAAAAAAAAAGAAAAAAAAGAAAAAAAAAAAGGGGGTGGGTGGGGTAGAACACAGGGTAACCTGGTTAAAGTTTTGCATTTCTTCACCAGGGGGTCGGCTATGGCCCCGAAACAGCTTGTAAACCCACCTTATTACTACTCCCGTATCACCCCGCTGTAGGTTTTCACACAAATTCAGTCCTTGACCCCAACAGAGTCGCCAGCACCAGGGCTTCAAGGCAGGTGCATCGTTAGAAGGTATGGAAACGTTAAGAAAAAAAAAAAATTTCCTTTCTCTTACACACTTTCACGACATATTTAACTTCACACGCATAATTTTATTTTGGTTCCGAGGCGTTAGCAACTGTCACATACTTCTACGCATCTCACTCTGTTTTCGGAGCACAAGCCTCCACTACGCAGACAAGGTCGCCTAAACCCCCATTCTTGCTGGCAGTGCAAGCATTTAGCCGACCGAACACACGTCAAGTTTCTACAGACCGCAACATTCCTACTTAGCACACCAGACTTCCGTTACCCTCCCCGGTCCGCCTCGGGGATTCTGGTGCACTAGTCTGTGCCGAGTAGTGATGGCCGAACGGTTCGCCCGGCGGTCGTTTCGCGGCGAATTTCCGACTTTCGCCGTCCGCGGGTTCGAACGCCTTTTTCCGTCGTTCGCCCCGGCGGACTTACGTGTTTAATGTATACAAGAACTTTAACCTTTCGTGACACGTTTATCATGTGTTACAGGACAACCAATTGAGACATGACAGCTCATGGACACTTGGACATTCCCCCTAACCTATAAATACACCCGATCCGGTGGCCATTTTACATTCTTTCTTCTGTCACTGTAGGGAAAGGATCCTGTGTGGAGTAGGGACAGAGAAAACGCTAGCTATTTGGTACACAAAAGTTCTTTTCAGGACTGGTATAGGTGTTAGGTCAGCAGCCTGAGTTTCTTTTGTCAGTTTAGATAAAGGGACAGAGCGCTGTATGCTGCTATTTTAGGGACAGCTCAGCCAGATTAGTCTTTCTTCATCATCATCATCATCATCATCATTAGCTGTTACTATCAGGTCCACAAAAGAGCTGTTCCAGCTAATCGTTCCAGCCTACTCTTTTTTGCCAATTTGTATAGGGACAGGCAGGAAGCAGTGTGTCAGGCAGTGAGGATAATTTTAAAGACTTGCTGTTACTATTAGTTCCACAAAGGTTCTTTTCAGGACTGGTATCAGTGGTACGGTAATAGGCTTGTACACGTATAATATTCTTTCTTCCAAATATAGAAAGAATATTATACTTGACTGCTGCCCTTCTGCTGCAGTCTGCTAATCATTCACAACTCACTTGTTCCACAAAGCTCTTTATCAGGACTGGTAACTTGGTCTGTCTAGGGTGCTACGGTACATAGGCTTGGGTGCGGTACAGTCTGCTGTTCTGTAAGGACCGCTATCGGTCCACAATACATAGGGTTGCCGTGCACTACTGCTGACCGCTGCCCTATACTGCAGCAGTCCTTCATTGGTATAGGGACTGACGTACAGTCTGCTAATCACTAACACACAACCTGCTTGGTCCACAAAAGTTCTTATAAGGACTGGTAACTTGGTATAGGGTGCTACGGTACATAGGCCTGAGTGCGTTACAGTCTGCTGTTCTGTAAGGACCGCTATCGGTCCACAATACATAGGGTTGCCGTGCACTACTGCTGACCGCTGCCCTATACTGCAGCAGTCCTTCAGCGGTATAGGGACTGACGCACAGTCTGCTAAACACTAACACACAACCTGCTTGGTCCACAAAAGTTTTTATAAGGACTGGTAACTTGGTATAGGGTGCTACGGTACATAGGCCTGAGTGCAGTACAGTCTGCTGTTCTGTAAGGACCGCTATCGGTCCACAATACATAGGGTTGCCGTGCACTACTGCTGACCGCTGCCCTATACTGCAGCAGTCCTTCATTGGTATAGGGACTGACGTACAGTCTGCTAATCACTAACACACAACCTGCTTGGTCCACAAAAGTTCTTATAAGGACTGGTAACTTGGTATAGGGTGCTACGGTACATAGGCCTGAGTGCGTTACAGTCTGCTGTTCTGTAAGGACCGCTATCGGTCCACAATACATAGGGTTGCCGTGCACTACTGCTGACCGCTGCCCTATACTGCAGCAGTCCTTCATTGGTATAGGGACTGACGTACAGTCTGCTAATCACTAACACACAACCTGCTTGTTCCACAAAAGTTCTTATAAGGACTGGTAACTTGGTATAGGGTGCTACGGTACATAGGCCTGAGTGCGTTACAGTCTGCTGTTCTGTAAGGACCGCTATCGGTCCACAATACATAGGGTTGCCGTGCACTACTGCTGACCGCTGCCCTATACTGCAGCAGTCCTTCATTGGTATAGGGACTGACGTACAGTCTGCTAATCACTAACACACAACCTGCTTGGTCCACAAAAGTTCTTATAAGGACTGGTAACTTGGTATAGGGTGCTACGGTACATAGGCCTGAGTGCGTTACAGTCTGCTGTTCTGTAAGGACCGCTATCGGTCCACAATACATAGGGTTGCCGTGCACTACTGCTGACCGCTGCCCTATACTGCAGCAGTCCTTCAGCGGTATAGGGACTGACGCACAGTCTGCTAAACACTAACACACAACCTGCTTGGTCCACAAAAGTTTTTATAAGGACTGGTAACTTGGTATAGGGTGCTACGGTACATAGGCCTGAGTGCGTTACAGTCTGCTGTTCTGTAAGGACCGCTATCGGTCCACAATACATAGGGTTGCCGTGCACTACTGCTGACCGCTGCCCTATACTGCAGCAGTCCTTCATTGGTATAGGGACTGACGTACAGTCTGCTAATCACTAACACACAACCTGCTTGGTCCACAAAAGTTCTTATAAGGACTGGTAACTTGGTATAGGGTGCTACGGTACATAGGCCTGAGTGCGTTACAGTCTGCTGTTCTGTAAGGACCGCTATCGGTCCACAATACATAGGGTTGCCGTGCACTACTGCTGACCGCTGCCCTATACTGCAGCAGTCCTTCAGCGGTATAGGGACTGACGCACAGTCTGCTAAACACTAACACACAACCTGCTTGGTCCACAAAAGTTCTTATAAGGACTGGTAACTTGGTATAGGGTGCTACGGTACATAGGCCTGAGTGCAGTACAGTCTGCTGTTCTGTAAGGACCGCTATCGGTCCACAATACATAGGGTTGCCGTGCACTACTGCTGACCGCTGCCCTATACTGCAGCAGTCCTTCATTGGTATAGGGACTGACGTACAGTCTGCTAATCACTAACACACAACCTGCTTGGTCCACAAAAGTTCTTATAAGGACTGGTAACTTGGTATAGGGTGCTACGGTACATAGGCCTGAGTGCGTTACAGTCTGCTGTTCTGTAAGGACCGCTATCGGTCCACAATACATAGGGTTGCCGTGCACTACTGCTGACCGCTGCCCTATACTGCAGCAGTCCTTCATTGGTATAGGGACTGACGTACAGTCTGCTAATCACTAACACACAACCTGCTTGTTCCACAAAAGTTCTTATAAGGACTGGTAACTTGGTATAGGGTGCTACGGTACATAGGCCTGAGTGCGTTACAGTCTGCTGTTCTGTAAGGACCGCTATCGGTCCACAATACATAGGGTTGCCGTGCACTACTGCTGACCGCTGCCCTATACTGCAGCAGTCCTTCATTGGTATAGGGACTGACGTACAGTCTGCTAATCACTAACACACAACCTGCTTGTTCCACAAAAGTTCTTATAAGGACTGGTAACTTGGTATAGGGTGCTACGGTACATAGGCTTGAGTGCGGTACAGTCTGCTGTTCTGTAAGGACCGCTATCGGTCCACAATAGATAGGGTTGACGTGCACCACTGCTGACCGCTGCCCTATACTGCAGCAGTCCTTCAGCGGTATAGGGACTGACGTACAGTCTGCTAAACACTAATACACAACCTGCTTGGTCCACAAAAGTTCTTATAAGGACTGGTAACTTGGTATAGGGTGCTACGGTACATAGGCTTGAGTGCGGTACAGTCTGCTGTTCTGTAAGGACCGCTATCGGTCCACAATAGATAGGGTTGACGTGCACCACTGCTGACCGCTGCCCTATACTGCAGCAGTCCTTCAGCGGTATAGGGACTGACGCACAGTCTGCTAAACACTAACACACAACCTGCTTGGTCCACAAAAGTTTTTATAAGGACTGGTAACTTGGTATAGGGTGCTACGGTACATAGGCCTGAGTGCGTTACAGTCTGCTGTTCTGTAAGGACCGCTATCGGTCCACAATACATAGGGTTGCCGTGCACTACTGCTGACCGCTGCCCTATACTGCAGCAGTCCTTCATTGGTATAGGGACTGACGTACAGTCTGCTAATCACTAACACACAACCTGCTTGGTCCACAAAAGTTCTTATAAGGACTGGTAACTTGGTATAGGGTGCTACGGTACATAGGCCTGAGTGCGTTACAGTCTGCTGTTCTGTAAGGACCGCTATCGGTCCACAATACATAGGGTTGCCGTGCACTACTGCTGACCGCTGCCCTATACTGCAGCAGTCCTTCAGCGGTATAGGGACTGACGCACAGTCTGCTAAACACTAACACACAACCTGCTTGGTCCACAAAAGTTTTTATAAGGACTGGTAACTTGGTATAGGGTGCTACGGTACATAGGCCTGAGTGCAGTACAGTCTGCTGTTCTGTAAGGACCGCTATCGGTCCACAATACATAGGGTTGCCGTGCACTACTGCTGACCGCTGCCCTATACTGCAGCAGTCCTTCATTGGTATAGGGACTGACGTACAGTCTGCTAATCACTAACACACAACCTGCTTGTTCCACAAAAGTTCTTATAAGGACTGGTAACTTGGTATAGGGTGCTACGGTACATAGGCTTGAGTGCGGTACAGTCTGCTGTTCTGTAAGGACCGCTATCGGTCCACAATAGATAGGGTTGACGTGCACCACTGCTGACCGCTGCCCTATACTGCAGCAGTCCTTCAGCGGTATAGGGACTGACGTACAGTCTGCTAAACACTAATACACAACCTGCTTGGTCCACAAAAGTTCTTATAAGGACTGGTAACTTGGTATAGGGTGCTACGGTACATAGGCTTGAGTGCGGTACAGTCTGCTGTTCTGTAAGGACCGCTATCGGTCCACAATAGATAGGGTTGACGTGCACCACTGCTGACCGCTGCCCTATACTGCAGCAGTCCTTCAGCGGTATAGGGACTGACGCACAGTCTGCTAAACACTAACACACAACCTGCTTGGTCCACAAAAGTTTTTATAAGGACTGGTAACTTGGTATAGGGTGCTACGGTACATAGGCCTGAGTGCGTTACAGTCTGCTGTTCTGTAAGGACCGCTATCGGTCCACAATACATAGGGTTGCCGTGCACTACTGCTGACCGCTGCCCTATACTGCAGCAGTCCTTCATTGGTATAGGGACTGACGTACAGTCTGCTAATCACTAACACACAACCTGCTTGGTCCACAAAAGTTCTTATAAGGACTGGTAACTTGGTATAGGGTGCTACGGTACATAGGCCTGAGTGCGTTACAGTCTGCTGTTCTGTAAGGACCGCTATCGGTCCACAATACATAGGGTTGCCGTGCACTACTGCTGACCGCTGCCCTATACTGCAGCAGTCCTTCAGCGGTATAGGGACTGACGCACAGTCTGCTAAACACTAACACACAACCTGCTTGGTCCACAAAAGTTCTTATAAGGACTGGTAACTTGGTATAGGGTGCTACGGTACATAGGCTTGAGTGCGGTACAGTCTGCTGTTCTGTAAGGACCGCTATCGGTCCACAATAGATAGGGTTGACGTGCACCACTGCTGACCGCTGCCCTATACTGCAGCAGTCCTTCAGCGGTATAGGGACTGACGTACAGTCTGCTAAACACTAATACACAACCTGCTTGGTCCACAAAAGTTCTTATAAGGACTGGTAACTTGGTATAGGGTGCTACGGTACATAGGCTTGAGTGCGGTACAGTCTGCTGTTCTGTAAGGACCGCTATAGGTCCACAATAGATAGGGTTGACGTGCACCACTGCTGACCGCTCACCTATACTGCAGCAGTCCTTCAGCGGTATAGGGACTAAGAGTTTTGTCACAGGGTCATTTAAAAAATGACATGCAGAGGAAGAGGCAGGCCCTTCCGCAGGGGTGGTAGGGGTAGGGCAGGAGCAACAGGCTTGAGCCAAAGTGGGAAGTTGCAGAAGGTGCGTTCAATTACTTTAAAGGATGCACCAGACTTGGTTGAGTGGCTCGCTCAGCCTTACTCTTCTGCACCCTCCTCATCCTCTCGATCTGCACCCTCTTCTTCACTCTCTGCTATGTGCACCCCCAAAGACACTACCACCAACAACACGACCACCACCACCACCACCACATACCTTCCGCTTGAGTCACTGGAATTATTTTCCGATCCATATCAAGAGGACATTTCTGATGCGCAGCCACTCTTGGTATTGGATCAGGAAGAGGAGGTAGCAACAAGCGCTACTCAGCAGTCTGACGCCAGTACCCAGATCAGCCCAAGGAGGAGGTTGGTCCCCGGTGTTGCTGCCTACTCTACTTATAGCGGTGGGGAAGGTGACGTTGATGATGACGTGTCTAGTGATGTCACGTGGGTGCCCACAAGAGAGGAAGAGGAGGGGAGTTCAGAGGGAGATATGGACCAGCAGATAGGGAGGAGAAGCAGCAATGACTTACATTGCACAGCAGGGACAAAGCAGACTGCAAATGTATCAGGAGCGAGTCATCGACCATGTACGGTCACATCTGGCGCTCCCAGGACACCGGCACATGGCTCCGCAGTGTGGGCTTTTTTTAACGTGTCCGCTGCTGACAATAGCGTTGCCATCTGCAATCTTTGCAGTCAACGCGTTAGTCGCGGTAAGCCCAATACTCACCTAGGGACGACCGCCTTAAGAAGGCACATGAGCAGCCATCACCGAGCCCAGTGGGAGCAACGGAACACACAAAGCCACACTGCAGGCTCTCACCGTCCAGCCTCGTCTTCTACTTCTCCTTCTCCTCTCTCCTCACAATTGTCCTCCACTCCACCTTCCATCACGCCAAGCTCACATTTTTCTGCAAAAAGGCAGGCTTCCGTGGGCCTAATGTTTGAGCGTAAAAAAATGATGACGCCGGATAACCCTCTTGCCCAACGGTTGGCGGCTGGCTTGTCAGAACTCATAGCCCGCCAACTACTGCCATATAAACTGGTGGACTCGGAGGCCTTTCGCAAATTTGTGGCCATTGGAACACCACAATGGAAGGTCCCAGGAAGGAAGTATTTCTCAGAGAAGGGCATCCCAGAGCTATATGGCCATGTTCAGCGGCAAGTGAATGTATCTCTGGCACACAGTGTCGGTGCCAAGATACATCTGACCACAGACACGTGGTCTAGCAAACACGGGCAGGGAAGGTATATCAGTTTTACTGCCCACTGGGTGAACCTTCTGACGGCCGTCAAGCATGTAACCCGTGGCACCCGTGTAGATTTGGTTTTACCGCCACGGATTGCATGCAGGCCTGACTCTTCTTCTCCTCCTCCTACTCCATCCTCCTCCCTCTCCTCCTCAGCTGCCTCCTCCTTTTCCGCTGCTAGCGTCTCTTCCACTGCACCGCCCAAGCTCCCCAGAACCTATTCCACATGCCAGGTGAGACGTTGCCATGCCGTGCTGCGTCTGTTGTGCCTGGAAGCAAAGAGCCACACTGGCCCGGCACTCCTTTCAGCTTTGCGTTCACAGGCAGATGAGTGGCTAACACCGCTCAATTTGACAGTTGGTAAAGTGGTGTGTGACAACGGTGCCAATCTGCTTAGCGCATTGAAACAGGGCAAAATCACGCACGTGCCGTGCATGGCACACGTCTTAAACTTGGTCGTGCAGCGATTCCTTGTCAAATACCCTGGGGTCCAGGACATCTTGCGGCAGGCAAGGAAAATCTCGGCCCATTTCAGAAGATCTTACACGGCCATGGCTCGCCTTGCTGACATTCAGCGGCGACACCATCTGCCGGTCAGACGTCTTATTTGCGATTGCCCGACGCGATGGAACTCAACCTTCTATATGCTTGATAGGCTGCTCCAGCAGAAACGTGCAGTTAACGTCTACCTGTATGAACTCTGCGAAAGAAACGGTTCTGGGGAGCTGGGTTTTTTTTCACCGCGCCAGTGGCTGCTCATGCGCGACACATGCAGACTTCTGCGGCCATTTGAGGAGATCACCAAACTGGTCAGTCGCAGCCATGGCGCCATCAGTGACATGGTACCTTATGCCTTCTTTCTGGAGCGTGCATTGCGTCGTGTCATTGATCAGGCTGTGGAGGAGCAGGAGCGGGAAGATGAGGAAGTCGCAATGCTGGATGAATTCCCAGGGGGGGCTACTCTATCTGAGACAAGTCAACAACAGGAGTCTGATGAGGAGTCAGAGGAGGATGGTGCCGGGGCGGATGAGCAGGAGCAAGAAGAGCATGCTTTAAACCTTTCTGGGATCCCTGTTGTGCGAGGATGGGGAGAGGAGAATGAAGAGGACGACATTATCCTGGATGATGAGCAGGAGCCAGGCCACCACACCGCTTCCACTTTAGTGCAAATGGGGGCCTTCATGCTCCAGTGTTTTAATAGGGACCCCCGTATAAAAAGCATGAGGGTCAAGGACCAGTACTGGGTGGCAACGTACTTAGACCCCCGGTACAAACACAAAATGGCGGAAATGTTACCGCCGTCGCAGAGGGCTGTCAGAATGCAGCACTTCCAGGCCTTGCTTCGAGAAATGCTGCATTCTGCTTTTGCGTGCGCTGGCAGAGGAGCAATTCCCACTCCCAGAGAAGGATTTGCGGGTACCAATCCAACAGCGCCTGCAAGAAGAGGCCGGTTTGAAGATGTGTTGGTGACTTCGGATATGAGGTCATTCTTTCAGCCGACCCATCGACAGGTGTCATCCGGATCCAGCATCAGGGAACGCCTAGACCGTCAGGTGTCCGACTACATTGGGTTAACGGCCGATGTGGACGCTCTGAGGAGTGATGAACCCCTAGACTACTGGGTGGGCAGGCTTGACCTCTGGCCAGAGCTTGCCCAATTTGCAATCGAACTGTTGGCTTGCCCCTCATCCAGTGTCCTGTCCGAAAGGACGTTCAGCGCAGCAGGGGGGATTGTGACCGATAAGCGTACTCGCCTAGCTCACCACAGTGTTAACTACCTCACATTTCTAAAAATGAATGAGGCATGGATCTCGGAGGAATTCAACACATGTGATCAGTAGACCATGTATATGTCTATAAACAATTTTTGGAATCAAGCACACAGACCTTCTTAATTCATTTGGCTCACTTCCCTGACCCAAAAAAGCACACCGTACTATATGCCCCTACCCTCCTCTTTGAAGAGGTTGAGCGGTGTCATATTTCTACTGGGGCTGCTTATTATGAGGGGTTCCCACCATCCCTGTGCTGTGCTGACTTCCTCCTGGGTGTTCTTATTATGAGGGGCTCCCACCATCCCTGTGCTGTGCTGACTTCCTCCTGGGGGTTCTTATTATGAGGGGATCACACCATCCCTGTGCTGTGCTGACTTCCTCCTGGGGCTGCTTACGGTGCTGCTGTCAGCGCTGTATGTCACGGAGCTGCTGTCAGCGCTGTATGTCACGGAGCTGCTGTCAGCGCTGTATGTCACGGAGCTGCTGTCAGCGCTGTATGTCACGGAGCTGCTGTCAGCGCTGTATGTCACGGAGCTGCTGTCAGCGCTGTATGTCACGGAGCTGCTGTCAGCGCTGTATGTCACGGAGCTGCTGTCAGCGCTGTATGTCACGGAGCTGCTGTCAGCGCTGTATGTCACGGAGCTGCTGTCAGCGCTGTATGTCACGGTGCTGCTGTCAGCGCTGTATGTCACGGAGCTGCTGTCAGCGCTGTATGTCACGGAGCTGCTGTCAGTGCTGTATGTCACGGAGCTGCTGTCAGCGCTGTATGTCACGGAGCTGCTGTCAGCGCTGTATGTCACGGAGCTGCTGTCAGCGCTGTATGTCACGGTGCTGCTGTCAGCGCTGTATGTCACGGAGCTGCTGTCAGCGCTGTATGTCACGGAGCTGCTGTCAGCGCTGTATGTCACGGAGCTGCTGTCAGCGCTGTATGTCACGGAGCTGCTGTCAGCGCTGTATGTCACGGAGCTGCTGTCAGCGCTGTATGTCACGGTGCTGATGTCAGTGCTCTGTATTACGGTGCTGCTGTCAGTGCTCTGTATCTCCTGCACCCTCTTGTTTGCCTACCCTGGTCCCTGACCTTCCCTCTCCTCCATTGCCTTCATTAGCTCCATAGTCCTGAATTGTCAGAACAATTTCCCAAATAAAAAAAAAATGCTTGTAGTTATCGATCCCAAATTCACCTCATACATGTATTATGCTATTGTCCAGGTGGTGGGACTACGTGCTACCCCCTAATAATTACCCCGTGGCCGCAAATTCGACCTAAAGGTTTGCGAAATTCGCCTCCCATTGAAGTCAATGGAGCCCGCGGCGAACGGTCGTTTTCGCGAACGTTTGTGTCCGTTCGCGTTTCGCGTTCGCGAAACGTCCCGTCGGAAGTTCGTCCATCACTAGTGCCGAGCACAGTCGGACACCCGAGCTATCGGTTACCTAGCCAGTCACCTCCTGGCTCACCTCGGTTGTCACGCATTCTTATGAGTTTTACATTTTTTTTCACTCAAACAGCGCTCAAGCGCAAACCAACTGTCGCTGTGGCTGTCACTCCCCCTGATTTTTCCTACTTCATGCTTTCCTCGAAATACCTTTCTGTCCCCTCCTGTATCCCCAACCTTTTCTTAAAACATATGCATTTCCCCTCTCGTTTAGCGGACGCCATGTCGTTGGCCGGCAGCGACATCTCTTCCCCCGACCCATCATCACCTGGGGCGGGTTCAACCAACGATGACGGACAGCTCTACAGAGCCTGGACCATCCCGAAACTCACGGCAGAACTGCGACGTAGGGATATTCCCTACCCGGCTACAGCAAGAAAAGCCGACCTCTTCAAATTGCTATTTCCACCATCTACGCCAGCCCCATCAGACTCCCAGGCGTCCCTACACTCCATCGCATCAGCAGTTGCTCAGCTGCACTCCTTAGTGGCTTCACTCTCATCGACAGTCTCTGATGTCCAGACCAGAGTAGTGTCTCTGGAAGAACGACAAGTGCTCCCCACGTCACCCGCCACTACCACCCCCATGCCAATGCCGTTAGGTACGCCCCAGTACAGCTCCACCATCTTCCCGGCACATCTCGTCCCAGCTAACATTAGGAAGGACATTTTAGATGGCCGGGACGTCAATCTCGCGCCCCTCCTTATTTCGGTACACGACGCAGCGGAGAACAAAGCCTATACATGTCTCCGTCGTCCTAAAAGCAAAAGACCGTAGGCTCACACGTAAGCTCACAGTCACTGAGTTCGTGCTCGCCTTTGGCATGGTCAGAGACATAATTTGCTCCCTCAACCCCAACAAAAGGGAAGAACTAGATCTGTATTTACACGCAGTGACGGATCTAGGTTATAGGTATGGAGGGAGCGCGTTCTATGACTACCACCGCTCCTTTTCAAAGCAGCTGCCAGGCTCAGCCAGTTTCAGTTGGCTACCGACTGGAGCGCAGTCGATACAGAACTATTCTGTCGCCATTTCGCGGGACTACGCTCCCCACTGTGCACCAACTGCCAGTCGGCCACCCACCCAGCTAGCTGGTGTTTGGAAAACAAGGGCAGACGCCCCCCGTACTTTCCCCCCTTCTCAAACACAGCTCAGAGCTCAGGTACATCCACACAGCGCCCACAAGAAGACAAGTTAGGTCGACCCATTAAAACGCTAGGAGGAGCTCAAATTTGTAACAACTTCAATATCGGGGGTTGCCATTTCCCTCAATGCAGACTCCTCCACGTCTGCCTCGCTTGCCACCAAGCTCACCCCAGAATCGCCTGTGGGATCAAAAAACCTAACCACACATGACTGAGCCGCATACACATCGGATGGCTGCACTTCTACCTTCTTTCACACCCATCACCCTCACTAGCAGCCTTCCTACTACAGGGTTTCACTGTAGGTTTCCACACGGGGTTTATCACTCTTCCAGACACCACCCACGAATGCAGAAATCTTCGGTCAGCAGCCACAGACGAAGAAGCGATCAGCACCTTGCTGCAAAATGAACTTGATCGGGGATACATGATCCGCCCCTTCTCACACCCACCTTTTTCTGTTTGGAGAGTCAGCCCTATCGGGCTTGTGAAAGGGAAATTTTCAAATAAACTTCGTTTAGTCTATGATTTGTCTGCGCCTCATTTTTCTCACGTACCTAGTTTAAATTCCCTTATACCCTCAGAGGAATTCGGCCTCAAATATTCCTCCGTAGACCTTGCCATCCAAACCATCCTCAGCTTAGGAGCTGGCGCCTGGCTGTCCAAAGCCGACATCGCGGACGCTTTTAAGTTATTACCGATCCATCCATGCCTATGGCAATGGCACGGTGTCAAATGGAAGGACCAGTACTATTTCGCCACAAAATTAACCTTCGGCTCCAAAAGCAGTCCGTGGCTCTTCGACACGTTCGCCCAGTGCCTGTCCTGGATTCTTTCACACCACGCGTCCTGTCAGAAAGTGATCCACTACTTGGACGACTTTCTGCTTATTGAGGAACCTGGGGAACCTCCAGTAGATCTAAATAGCCTTAGAGAAGTTTTTGCCAAACTCAATATACCCATAGCGGAGAAGAAGGTGGAAGGCCCCGCACAACGCATCACCTTCTTGGGTATCATCCTCGACACTCAAACCATGCAGGCTAGCTTACCTCTCGACAAACTAACCCGCATCAGGGAGGTCATCCATACCTTTACGGTTACCCAAGGGTGCACCAAGAGACAACTTCAGTCTTTGCTCGGGATGCTCAACTTCGCGGTAAGGATCACCCCCCAGGGTCGATCTTTTGTCTCCCGCCTCTTGGTATTTCTTTCCCAAGTCCAAGACCCCGACCGTGTCTTCAGGCTAGATCAAGCAGCGACAGCCGATCTCAACATGTGGGACGATTTCTTAGCAAATTGGAACGGCATCTCAATGTTTATCCCATCAGTATCCCCCTCTTCACCCCAGATAGTCACTGATGCTGCAGCCTCCACAGGCTTTGCAGCGATCTTTGACCGTCACTGGTTCGCAGGCCCATGGCCGCCAGAAATTCTCGCAATCCCCAGCTTCAGTCTATCATCCTCGCTATTCGAGCTATATCCTATAGTGGCTGCAGCACAAGCCTGGGGCAGTAGCTGGGCAGGACAGACAGTTACGGTTGTCACAGACAATCAAGCCACAGCCAACATCATAAACAAAGGCCATTCTAAGTCACTGGCCATAATGGCATTTCTTCGCAGGCTGGTACAATTGTCCCTTCAGCACCAATTCAATCTTCTCTGCATCCACATCCCAGGCAAGTGTAATACCTTAGCTGATGCCCTGTCCCGCCTTAATTTCGAATCGTTCTTTTCACAGGAACCTGGAGCCGACCCAACCATGACTACTATCCCACACTGGTCTCAGCTAACTCCACATTGAATCCATACCTACGCAATGCTACCAAGCTCATTAACCTTTCGTTATCTCACAACACGATCAAGGCCTATCGTGCTGCCTGGAAAATGTACAACAGATTCCTAGCAGCCTTTCCCGGGGCGAGCCCAGGCGATCTCCATCATATCCTCGCTTTCATTTCATACTGCCACACGCAGATGACTTTGGCTCACAATACTATCAGACTCTATCTGGCAGGCATCCAACACTTTATTTCTTTGCAAGACCCCGCCAAGCCGTCCTTATTCACTGCTCATGCAGTCAAGACAATTCTGCGTGGTATTCTCAAACAGCAGCCGCCAGTCAGCAGCAAACGTCTTCCCGTGACCGGCGCCATCTTTCGTGAGATATCGCTCTTCCTCTCTCGTTCCCCTTTTGGCCCCTTTCCTAGCCTGGTCATTAAAGCAGCCATTTACCTAGCCTTCTATGGTTTTCTGCGCCCCAGCGAATTTACAGTCACCAGCTCCAGCTGTAAGACGCTATGCAGACGGCACCTCACTCGCCACCAAACCTTCTTCACTCTACATCTAGAGGTATCTAAAACACAACAGGTGGGCCCAGGGACGGACATCAAGTTTTTCGAAACCTTCAATACCTGGTGCCCCGTGGCCGTCTTGGACCAATTACTAGCGCACTTATCCGATCCATCACCCGACAGCCCGTTATTACCATTCCCGGTTAAACCTCTTAGCTGTAATCAGTTTATCAGCCATGTCAAGATCCTCCTACACAATATAGGCCTCGACCCAGCTCGTTATTCAGGACATTCTTTTCGCATCGGAGCAGCATCAGCAGCCTCACGCAATGGAGTTCCAGCACACGTAATCAGGAAGTTGGGAAGATGGAAATCCACTTGCTTCGCTCAGTACATTCCCGACCCACAGTCAGAAATGGCTTAAGCCTTCTGCGGCCTTGCTCTCTAAGCATATTGTCTTACTATAATAAACTACTTTGTCCCTAAATCAAGTCTTTTGCGCCCTTTTCTTAGCATACCGCCCAGTAGCACAGGGCTCACTGCCCAGCTCACCTGGGTTTACCTTACCGCAGACCAGGGCACACTTCAGGTCTATTTTATGTTGTTCGTCATGTGGCGTGTTTATGTTTTCCTTCCATATCTTTGAGGACGAAGGGTTTTGACCATAAATAAGAGGGCCAGTATGGTGGCCCGTAATTATGGGAGGAGCCCGGAGGGTATATAACCAGACCTCGCACACCGTTCAGTGTCGATTCCAGTGCGCGGTACCCTCCCACCCATTTCCCTTTCTCACAGCACTCAAAAAACAAGTTTCTCTACAGGAACATCCATTACTTTCTTCAGGTATGCGCCCTTCTCTTAGCATACCGCCCAGTAGCACAGGGCTCAATGCCCAGCTCACCTGGGTTTACCTTAGCGCAGACCAGGGCACACTTCAGGTCTATTTTATGTTGTTCGTCATGTGGCGTGTTTATGTTTTCCTTCCATATCTTTGAGGACGAAGGGTTTTGACCATAAATTATTATTATTATTATACACGATTTATATAGCGCCAACAGTTTACGCAGCACTTTACAATGTATAGGGGGGGGGGGGGGGGACAACACAATTACAGTACAATACAAAAGGTACAGGAGGGCCCTGCTCCTAGAGCTTACATTCTAAAGGGAGGGGGTGGTGGTATATGTTTATATATGTTTGGTATTTTGAAGAAAACAAAATCAGCTTTTAGTAACCCTTTAAACACTATCCATGCATTTGCGATGCAGAATAAAAAGGCACTTGAGTACAAATAGTGTCAACTAGCCCTGAATTCCGCTGGTCATCACCTTTTCACCGCTGGCTATTAGGAGGATTTCTTTCACTGGCAAACATTCACTGCCCAACCGCAGACCTTTACAGCACTGTTGATTTTTCAGAGGAGTTGGCTACACTAAATGCTCAATGTTATGCCACTTGGTGCCCCACACATGCACCCTATTGCCAGCCTTCAGTACCAGAGCTCACATGCGGCTCCTTATTCTCCAGTGTTCAGCTGGAAAATGGCCCCAGAATCAACAAACCCCACCCTTGTATCCCCTCACTCTGTGACAGCATCAGCCAGAGACATCACAGAGCAGAGCTCTGGTTATATAGGAAAGAAAATCTTGTATCTATTCTATGCATGTAACATCTCTGCCACCTGCTGGCTATTACTGGAACCACAATCTCAGCTTTAAGAGTACTGTACAGTAGTAGTACAGGTGCACTCAAAACTGTTCTGTACCCCATTTCAGGTCCTATCAGCTCTTATCTTCATCCCAGGTCTTAAATCATTATAGAGTTATTTTGTCTGCACAATATACCGGTAATACATTTTTCAAATTGGTAAGATGTTCAACAAGTCAACATTGCTGACTTAGTAGATGTAGAAATATTGCCAGCAACCCACTAAGACAGGGGCATATCAAATGAGTGGGCCCGTGTGCAAGATCAAGAGTGGGTCCCAGGCACACTCTTGATCTTGCACACGTCACGTGCAGCTCGCTGTGACAAAAGGGGTGTGACTTAAAGGGGTGTGGTTAAATTGAGCCTGAGATGACTTATATAGTGCAAATTGTGGTAATGTTAAATAGGGAACGTACAGTGCAGAGTGTATGGTGGTGGGTATTATGTGCAGGAGAGGGGTGCAGAGTGTACAGCGGTGGGTAGTATGTGCAGGGAGAGGAGTATGTAATATGGGGTGTGAGGGGGTGGGTAGTATGTGCAGGGCGAGGGGTGTGGAGTGTATAGTGGTGGGTGGGATGTGCAGGGAGAGGAGTGCAAACCGTATGGCGGTGGGTATTATGTGCAGGAGAGGAGTGTGGAGTGTACAGCGGTGGGCAGCATGTGCAGGAAGAGGATTATGGGGGGTACAGCGGTGGGTAGTATGGCAGGGAGAGCGGTGATAAGTGTATGGTGATGGGTAGTATGTCCAGGGAAATGGGTATGGAGTGTATGGCGGTGGGTAGTATGTGCAGGATGGTGTCAGCAGTTCTTTATTATTATTTTATAAATTTTTTACATTTTTTTACAATTTAATTTATTTATTTTTTTTCCTTTTTTCAAATTTGTTTTTTTTAGGGGCCAGTGAATGGTGTCAGTAGGGCAGTGGACTGTGTCCGTAGGGAAATGCACAGTGTCATAAGAGAACACAGGGGGCCAGAGGAGGACACAGGGGGTCAATGGCGGTGATTGGTGCAGTGAGTGGGGGGGGGCAGTTACAGCAGGACCGCTGTTAGAAATCATGGGCCCCCTACAGCCTACATGAGGGGGCCCTCAGCCCCAACCCTGACCCCACATACTAAAAAAGGGAGCACTGGTGCTCAGTCAGGGGAGATGGGGGGTCCTGATGCTTAGAGGGGAGAGATGGGGGTCCAGGTGCTTAGTGGGGGAGATGGGGGGGTCCAAGGGCATAGTGGGGGAGATGGGGTGTCTTGGAACTTAGTGGGGGGAGATGGTGGTCCTGGTACTTAGTGAGGAAAGATGGTCCGGGTGCTTAGTGCGATGCTGGGTCTTGGTGCTTAGTGGGAGGAGATGGGGGGTCCTAGTGCCTAGTGGGGAGATGGGGGTCTTGGTGCTTAGTGGGGGGAGATGGGGTCCAGGTACTTAGTGGGGGGAGATGGGGGTCTTGGTGCTTAGTGGGGGAGTTGGGGGTCTTGTTGCTTAGTGGGGGAGATGGGGGTCCTGGTATTTTGTGGGGGGAGATGGAGGGTCTTGGTGCTTAGTGGGGGGAGATGGGAGGTCTTGATGCTTAGTGGGGAGAGATGGGGGTCCAGGTGCTTAGTGGGGGGAGATGGGGGTCTTGGTGCTTAGTGGGAGAGATGGGGGTTCTGGTATTTAGTGGGGGAGATGGGGTTTTTTGGTGCTTAGTGGGGGGAGATGGGGGGGGGGTCAGGTGCTTAGTGTATGGGAAATGGGGGTCCTGGTGCTTAGTGGGGGGAGATGGGGGGGTCTTAGTGCTTAGTGGGGAGAGGTGGGGGCTCCAGGTACTTAGTATTTGGGAAATGGGGGTCCTGGTGCTTAGTTGGGAGAGATGGGGGTCCTAGTGCTTAGTGGGGAGAGGGGGTTTTGATGCTTAGTGGGGGGAGGTGGGGGGAGATGGAAGGTCCAGGTGCTTAGTCGGGGGAGATGTGGTCTTGGTGCTTAGTGGGGGAGATGGGGGTCCTGGTACTAAGTGGGGGGAGATGGGGGGTCCTAGTGCTTAGTGGGGGGAGATGGGGGGTCCTGGTGCTTAGTGGGGGGAGAGGGGGGGTCCTAGTACTTATTGGAGGAGATGAAAGTTCCTGGTGCTTAATGGGGGCAGATTGGGGGGCACTGCCATTTAGAGGGAGAGGGGGCACTGGTGCTCCTTATCTGGTTGCTTAATCCATATGGAATCCTTTTTAAAAGAATCACCCCCTCTCACTTTTATTCTGGGCTGATTTCTCTCATCTGAAGGGATGCCGGGGGGTGCCTATGTAGTGATAGCTCACACACAGAGCTCTGACTGATGACTCAGCTATTGCAGAGCCCGGTGTTCCGTCAGATTTGACGACCCGTCAGAATCTGTAATGGAAGTGACAGTTTGCCGCCACTATCTTGCTACACCCCGCACTCCTCCACAGTATGGATACACTGAGAAGGGGGCAAGTGGGCCTCTTGTTACACCCACCGGAGTTTTGCATTTTACACTTATTTATGTAGCAGTGTGTTGCCACTAGATACTGACATCCACCATGTCACCCTGCTGCCAGACCTCCATATATCACCTCTGAGACAAAGAACAGTCATTTGCTTTGTTTTGTTTTTTGTTTATTGGGGGATATAACTTGGTTGGGGGAAAGAATATATGGGATGCCCATAGATCAAAGTACTTTGCCATCATATTCATAATTAGAACTTTGTTTGAGCCTTGAAGAAAGGATGCGCATGTATAACATCTACAGTCTCTTCCCTGTGTAGCATTAACCCCCTGATTACCGTTAAGTCACCGTCTTGGGGATCCCGTGGTAAATGGCCTAAAGAATGTTGAAACTGACACCGAATACTCTTTTGGGTTATTTATTTAGAAAAATAAAGTCTCTTAATGGAGGGTAGAGAGTTAGGGGTGAGTTCTGGCACTTAAATTGCAAGGTGAAAGTATTAAGAGAATCCAGAGAATAAAACTGTTCCATAACTGGATTCAACAACCCCCGGATAGACCTCTCTCACTAGGCCTAGCAGCCGGTGGGATGCTCGGTAAAGTCTCTGCCACAGACTTGTGAGATAGATACACTTGAGCGTTACTGAGGGATGTGGATAAATTTAAAGAACTGACACACGGTACCAGTTTCTCTCAGGCGATCCGGCAATACCGTATGAGTGTTGATCAAGGTTGCGTCCTTCAACTAAGCCTCCAGGCTCCTTCAGAAAAACCAGCCTTGCGCACGGTCTTCTCCTGAGTCCTCCCCTTGGGTTCTTCAGTTTCTGGGCCTCTCCCTTCTGATGAGACGGCACTGGACCATCCCTGGATCAGTAGGCCCCGAAATTTGCTCGGGCCTATCCCTTCAGTTGCGTCGCCTCAAGATGCATAGTTCCACACCCCAGGCCAGGAGGGCCATGGGGCTGGGTCAGGAGGACCACCAGAACCAAACGGACAGCAAGTACTCCCCCGCCAACATGGTGTCGGTACCTTAAATACCACTCCCCAGAATGCACAGCAAGAAAACACTCCCACTGGGCTGGTTCCGAGAGATAAGTGGTATTCAATGTATCCAGCTAGACTGCGTTTCTACTCTTGCCGGTGGTGACAGTGACACCTGCGGTCAAGTAGAACCCAGTGCAACCTAGCTAGACTGGTACTGAAACCAGAAATTTAGAGAAATAATCCCGAAGCCCAACTGTGGCTTCAGGCAACTTAACTTTACAAAAACAATAGCGCTTGCTCGTCAGGAGCCAGCGCTACACCTGCATCACCATGCAGATTATTGCTCCCCCTCTGTGTAACTCCTGCAGACTATTTCTCTCAAGAATCCTTCCCTCCTGCACAAACTTATTCTGTAGCACATTATATTTCTTATCACATCCTCTTCTATATGCAAAAGATCCCACTCTGAATAGTCTCTAATGCTGACTCTGATTAATTGCTGCTACTAGGCCGGAAGCCTGTAGTACCCCTCTCCGGAGGCTTAGTAGTTTTGTAGCATGTGCTGAACGGTGGACTACTGTTCCCAGCTAGCCCAGTCTGCAAATCCTGCGCCCTCAGGCCGCATCAATTTGACACTATTCCCCACAGTCTCTCCTCTGTTCCGGGATTGCTCCTCAATGACCATGTAAAGATGAGGACTTCATCCATGACTGTGTAAGAATGAAGTTCCCTCCCAGACTTCCTGGCATGCCTCTACATCCAGCTCTCCACTGTGGTACACTCACTGACCTTTCTCTGCCCTGAGTCCATGATGGAGAACCTAACTGGACCGTACATTCTGACAGCTCCTCCTGCCTTCACCCATGACCGTGTAAGGGTGAAGGTCCCACATAGCTCTCCCGGGCCTCCTCCCACGATCCGCGCACCTCCCCTAGATGGGGGTGCCCTCCTGCTGCTGTCTAGTACTCCATTCTCCACTTCTTGCTGCCAACAGCTCCTCCCACTGGCCTGTTAGCTCAGCTTATATGGAAGGCCTGCCCCCTGCCAATTTCAGTTGGGGATTGGTCAGGGCTCTTCACATGAGCTGCCTGCCACTACAGTTCTAGGCCCTGCCCCTCTTCCAGAACATTCTCCCAGGAAGCAGGAGAGGTGCCTCAGAACTAAAGTACAGGTGGTCACACCTACTGCTACACTAACCACTCCCTGCCCCCAGATGAAAAAACAAACAGGCCTAGCTTGCAGCATAGGCCTGCTTAAATTTACCTGTACTAACAGCTCTTTACCAAAAATCCTCACTCTCGCACCTACCTATGGTAGAGAGGACTACATTTATATCAGTAAACTGATAGTGAAATACAATACTTAGAACATCCGTCTGACTATTTAGATGTTGAATTTTAAAAGCAGGGGCAAGCCTGATGATCCCACAGGTTTGCTAATCAAACAGAAGTTAACTGCTTTTAAAATTCAACATCTAAACATTCAGACAAAGTTCTAAGTACTGTATTTCACTATATAAACTCAGTTTACTGTTAAAAAAAAGTGTAAAATCCAAGACTCCGGTGGGTGTAACAAGATGTCTGCTTATCACCTTCTCACTGTATCCTTACTGTGAAGGAGTGTGGGGTGTAGCAACATGGCGGTAACGAAACGTCACTTCTGTTACACATTCTGACGGGTCGCCTAATCTGACGAAACATCGTCAGCGGGAACCTGTGCTGGAAATCTTTCTTTGTTGTTGCTTTCTGTTTACTGGTCTAAGAAGTCACTGCACAGGCATCCCCAGAATCCCTCCAGGCATGCCAACCCGACCACAGGAAAGTGATACCACTGTCACTTCTCCTGTCAGTAGTGGTGCCCCCCCCCACTCTTCCTTCAATGTGGCTCCTGGGGCCCTCTGGATAAAATGATGGGCCCCCACCACTACACCAATCTTTATCGACAACCCTGGATGTATCATCCAGGTGTGCAGGGGGGTGAGGGCCCAGTGCCCCCCCCCCCTATTTATTACAGCAAAAAGTAAAAAAAATATTGTGTTTTATTTCAAACTTTTCACACACATCCAGCAATGGACCTTTTCACACAGTGTGCTGCTGTGTCTCTTGCTCCTACTCAAACAGCTCCCAGTGTGCGCAGCATAAGGATGTCAAAAATTAGTACTGGCTTTCCTATCCTCAATGTGTGTTTTGAGAGGAGGAAGAATTAGAGAAGCCCACACAAATAAAAAGGAAATAACCTTACAAGAAGGGGCAAAGAATACAGAAAGTAACTTACAAATGATCACAGGATAGCAGTATAGAAAAAATAAATAAAACAATTAATCAGAGAACAACATAGGCTATACATGTAGATGCAACTGCATTGCCCACATACTGCACAGGTAGCACAATCCCCGTCTAGTATCATCAGATACCACTATATTATAAATTAAATAATAGTAATTATGAAAATATAAATTAACAAACTGAAATTTGCTGTGATGTCTTGAAAATCTGGAAAGACAAAATGAAAAAAAAAAAACAAGTCCAATACCGCATCTGTCCCCCTGCACCTCTGCACTCAGAACTGAGTGATCGAACGCTGCCAATTGCTCGTTTTTCACAGCTCCCCGAGCAGAGAGCTGTAGACTGTCAGGCACAGCTCTCTGTTCTTCCCCCTCCTCCTCGGCCAGCTTAGGCTCTCAGCGGCTCGCTGAGAGGCTGAGTCAGGCATCAGTCCAGTCACCTGGCGGATCCAAACTTTATTGTCATGGCCAGTGCCTGGACTGACATCCATGATGTCAGCACAGAGTGGACTTCAGGCCGCTCTCTGTTTAAAACGGTTTACAGGAGTGCAAAACGAACTGCACTCCTGTGATTCATAAATTGATACATTCTGAAAAAATCTCTAAAATATGTGTATTCAGATTCAATTCAGACACAAGCCCAAACCCACCTAAGCTATCCCGCTGGGATGCTGTCAAAATCCAACAGTCAATCATTGGGTGGTGGGGGCATTCCCCACCCCACAACAGTAGATATGCAAGGGGTGTGTATATGTGCATCTGCCAGGTAGGAAATGCCTGGGTCGCCCATGACTGGGTGTCAGCTTTGACAGCTTCCCTGCAGGATAGCTCAGGCAGTTTCAGACTTATGTCCTATCACACTAAAGCCTGTTACACACAGGCTGAATATCCGCTGGTATCAGTAAGTTCAACAGAAACCAGCCGACATTTGGCTCGTGTGTATACCAGCCTGTTCGACAGGAGCCAGCTGAACGTCCGGCTTCTCTCAATCAGGCACGATGGAAAACCAGCATCCGATCGGCATCTGATCAGTGGTGGCAGCCAGTGGTGGCCCCTGTCAGAACACAATAGCTCAGCAGGGAGATCGCTGTACTAACAATGTATAGTTAGTACATCAAGCTCCTCTAAAGCTCTTCAGTTTTTTTAGTACAGCCATCTGGTTTTAATGAAAAATAAAAATGATAGCGTGTACCTAGCATTGAACTAATTACCTGCATGTAGTATACCGACAGAAAATAAGCTCTTCTAACATTGTAAGCAAATATTTAAACATGTTATTTTTGCTGTAGTAAGTTTAGAGTCTAATTAAAAGTTAAAACATCAGTTTAGAATAAAATGGAATTATTGGGGTCTAGTTTTTGTATTGTTTCAATCTGAGTCTCTGTTAAAAATAACCAGTTACAGAGAGCAAAAATATCTTGACAAACCAAATGGAAACAGACAGTGTCTGGTGTTCTGCATTCATTTACAATGGGAACAAAATGTTAGCTGAATCACACAGAGCCTGCCAAGATTCTGTAGAGTCTGAATTTGTATTTTCTTATCCTTTTGGTGAACATGCTAAGAAAAGATGTTGGCATTCAAACTAGGAATAAGGGCACATCTCTGCATGCCAGTTTCCTAAAATCTAAAAGCAGAAAGTTAAAAAAAAACTTAAAGGATAAGTTCACCTGGTGAAACGTGTTTTTTGGCAGTGAGTGGGGGATCTTCTCTCCCCGTTTGGGCTCTGCCCACTCGGCTGCGTCATTTACTAAGTGTTCTGTGAATCCTTTGCAGGTGTCGGCTTGTAGCTCTCAATGAACTGCCAGGGTGCTGTGGTAGTTTATTGAGTCTCCTTGTTAGTGTGCAACTGCTTGCCCCTACGATGTACAGACAGACAGCTTACACTGATCGTTTGCAGGAGACCTGCATTGCATCACTGATCTGCAGATCGCTAGTGCAATGCTCTCCAGGCTCCTAAAAAAAATTGTAAATGCACATTTTTTAATCTGAAAAAAATTTGCAATTGTTATTTTTATTTAAAGTTGAACTTCTCCTTTAAAGCTGAAGTTTAATCTTATTTGTTGTCAGAGTCCTACATAGAGAAACGATAACCCCTAACTTACCAAGACCTGAGGTGTGCTTTGGCCTGGCTGGTTAGTAACCTGTATGAAATTCATGAAAAAAAAAAAAATTTAAGTTATTTGGGGTAACCGGGTGGGTGGAAACCAGGAAACTGAGCCAACACTGGAGCCCACGGGAGGAGGATTAAATAGCCCCCCAGACTCCTCCTACAAATTCAGGCTGGCCTGTGGCCTGCCTTTCAACTTGTAGTCGTGTCTTACATAGAGAAACGATAACCCTGAACTTACCAAGACCTGAGGTGCGCCTTGGCCTGGCTGGTTAGTACACCTGAAAAGAGGGCAAAAGACACATGAGTAGGTATGAAATTAAAGCTTTAACCACTTCCTGATCGCGTCTGTTCTCCTGTCAGGTATAAGGACGAGTGAGGAGAAGATGGCCCCCACCCGTCTTCATATCATTGCAGGGTGGAAGTGACATCAAGCACCTGAAAACTTCTGTGACCGCCGGGTCCAGAAGACCAGGCGCATCACGGATCATGGTGAACGGCCGCTGATCGAGGCCCTTTACCACGTGATCGCTCCGTCAAAAAAAAAATCCTATCTGCCCCCCGGGACGTCCCATTATCAGTGGCATTGATTCACTGACTTCCTGGGTGGGCAGATATATTGATTTTTATTTACAGCCACTAGTGATGGACGAACTTCCGATAGTTCGCGAACCGTAACGTTCGCGGCGGGCCCCATTGACTTCAATGGGAGGCGAACTTTGCAAACCTACAGGTCAAATTTGCAGCCACAAAATAATTACTAGCTGTGCAAACATAGTCCCACCACATGGCCAATGACATAACACATGTATGAGGTGAATCTGGGATCGACAACTACAAGCATTCTTTTTTTATATGTGAAATTGTTGTGACAATTCAGGACTGTGGAGCGCATGAAGGCAATGGAGGAGAGGGAAGGTCAGGGTAGGCAAAGAAGAGGGTGCAGGAGATGATCACCAGAAGCGTGACATACAGCAATGACACATGCACCGTGATAGAGTGATCTGACACCAGCACCGTGATAGAGAGCACTGACATCAGCAGCGTGACATACAGCAATGACACCTGCACCGTGATAGAGTGATCTGACACCAGCACCGTGATAGAGAGCACTGACATCAGCAGCGTGACATAAAGCACTGACACCAGCACCGTGATATACAGCACTGACACCAGCACCGTGATATACAGCACTGACATCAGCAGCGTGACATACAGCAATGACACCTGCATCGTGATAGAGTGATCTGACACCAGCACCGTGATAGAGAGCACTGACATCAGCAGCGTGACATAAAGCACTGACACCAGCACCGTGATATACAGCACTGACACCAGCACCGTGATAGAGAGCCCTGACATCAGCAGCGTGACATACAGCAATGACACCTGCACCGTGATAGAGTGATCTGACACCAGCACCGTGATAGAGAGCACTGACATCAGCAGCGTGACATAAAGCACTGACACCAGCACCGTGATATACAGCACTGACACCAGCACCGTGATAGAGAGCACTGACATCAGCAGCGTGACATACAGCAATGACACCTGCACCGTGATAGAGTGATCTGACACCAGCACCGTGATAGAGAGCACTGACATCAGCAGTGTGACATAAAGCACTGACACTAGCACCGTGATATACAGCACTGACACCAGCACCGTGATATACAGCACTGACACCAGCACCGTGATATACAGCACTGACACCTGCACCGTAAGCAGCCCCAGGAGGAAGTCAGCATAGCACAGGGATGGTGGGAGCCCCTGATAATGAGCATAGCACAGGGATGGTGGGAGCCCCTCATAATATGCACAGCAGAGGTACAGCCCCAGGAGGAAGACAGCACAGCACAGGGATGGTAGGAGCCCCTCATAATAAGCAGCCCCAGGAGGATGTCAGCATAGCACAGGGATGGTGCGAGCCCCTCATAATAAGCAGCCCCAGGAGGAAGTCAGCACAGCACGGGGATGGTGGGAGCCCCTCATAATGAGCATAGCATAGGGATGGTGGGAGCCCCTCATAATATGCACAGCAGAGGTACAGCCCCAGGAGGAAGTCAGCACAGCACAGGGATAGTGGGAGCCCCTCATAATAAGCAGCCCCAGGAGGATGTCAGCATAGCACAGGGATGGCGGTAGCCCCTCATAATAAGCAGCCCCAGGAGGAAGTCAGCACAGCACAGGGATGGTGGGAGCCCCTCATAATGAGCATAGCACAGGGATGGTGGGAGCCCCTCATAATAAGCAGCCCCAGGAGGAAGTCAGCACAGCACAGGGATGGTGGGAGCCCCTCATAATGAGCATAGCACAGGGATGGTGGGAGCCCCTCATAATATGCACAGCAGAGGTACAGCCCCAGGAGGAAGTCAGCACAGCACAGGGATGGTGGGAGCCCCTCATAATAAGCAGCCCCATTAGAAATATGACACCGCTCAACCTCTTCAAACAGGAGGGTACGGGCATATAGTACGGTGTGCTTTTTTTGGACAAGGAAGTGAGCCAAATGAAGAAAAAAGGTCTGTGTGCTCGATTAAAAAAATAGTTTATAGACATATACATGGTCTACTGGTCACATGTGTTGAATTCCTCCGAGATCCATGCCTCATTCATTTTTAGAAATGTGAGGAAGTTAACACTGTCGTGAGCTAGGCGAGTACGCTTATCGGTCACGATCCCCCCTGCTGCGCTGAACGTCCTTTCTGACAGGACACTGGACGAGGGGCAAGCCAACAGTTCGATTGCAAATTGGGCAAGCTCTGGCCAGAGGTCAAGCCTGCCCACCCAGTAGTCCAGGGGTTCATCACTCCTCAGAGCGTCCACATCGGCCGTTAACCCGATGTAGTCGGACACCTGACGGTCTAGGCGTTCTCTGATGCTGGATCCGGATGACACCTGTCGATGGGTCGGCTGAAAGAATGACCTCATATCCGAAGTCACCAACACATCTTCAAACCGGCTTCTTCTTGCAAGCGCTGTTGGATTGGTACCCGCAAATCCTTCTCTGGGAGTGGGAATTGCTCTTCTGCCAGCGCACGCAAAAGCAGAATGCCGCATTTCTCCAAGCAAGGCCTGGAAGTGCTCCATTTTGACAGCCCTCTGTGACGGCGGTAACATTTCCGCCATTTTGTGTTTGTACCGGGGGTCTAAGTACGTTGCCACCCAGTACTGGTCCTTGACCCTTATGCTTTTTATATGGGGGTCTCTATTAAAACACCGGAGCATGAAGGCCCCCATTTGCACTAAACTGGAAGCGGTGTGGTGGCCTGGCTCCTGCTCATCATCCAGGATAATGTCGTCCTCTTCATTCTCCTCTCCCCATCCACGCACAACAACAGGGATCCCACAAAGGTTTAAAGCATGCTCTTCTTGCTCCTCCTCATCCGCCCCGGCACCATCCTCCTCTGACTCCTCTTCAGACTCCTGTTGTTCACTTGTCTCAGATAGAGTAGCCCCCCCTGGGAATTCATCCAGCATTGCAACTTCCTCATCTTCTCGCTCCTGCTCCTCCACAGCTTGATCAATGACACGACGCAATGCACGCTCCATAAAGAAGGCATAAGGTACCATGTCACTGATGGCGCCATGGCTGGGCAGGGTATTTGACAACGAATCGCTGCACGACCACGTTTAAGACGTGTGCCATGCATGGCACGTGCGTAATTTTGCCCTGTTTCAATGCGCTAAGCAGATTGGCGCTGTTGTCACACACCACTTTACCAACTGTCAAATTGAGCGGTGTTAGCCACTGATCTGCCTGTGAACGCAAAGCTGAAAGGAGTGCCGGGCCAGTGTGGCTCTTGGCTTCCAGGCACAACAGACGCAGCACGGCATGGCAACGTCTCACCTGGCATGTCGAATAGGTTCTGGGAGCTTGGGCGGCGCAGCGGAAGAGACGCTAGCAGCGGAAAAGGAGGAGTCAGCCGAGGAGGAGAGGGAGGAGGATGGAGTAGGAAGAGGAGGAGAAGAAGAGCCAGGCCTGCATGCAATCCGTGGCGGTAAAACCAAATCTACACGGGTGCCACGGGTTACATGCTTGACGGCCGTCAGAAGGTTCACCCAGTGGGCAGTAAAAGTGATATACCTTCCCTGCCCGTGTTTGCTAGACCACGTGTCTGTGGTCAGATGTATCTTGTAGGGATGAGCCGAACACCCCCCGGTTCGGTTCGCACCAGAACTTTCGAACGGACCCCAAATTCGTACGAACTTTAAAACCCCATTGAAGTCTATGGGACTCGAACGTTCGAAATTAAAAGTGCTAATTTTAACGGCTAATATGCAAGATGCTGTCCTAAAAAGGGTTTGGGGACCTGGCTCCTGCCCCATGGGACATGGGTCAATGCCTAAAATGTTTTTAAAAATGGCCGTTTTGGTGGGAGCACTGATTTTAATTACGATTAAAGTGAAAAAAAAGTGAAATATTCCTTTAAATATCGTGCCTGGGGGGTATCTGTACTATGCCTGTGAAGTGCCACGTGTTTCCCGTGTTTAGAACAGTCCCTGCACAAAATGACATTTAATGGAAATAACATCATTTAAAACTGCTTGCGGTTTTAATGTTATATCTGGTTCCTGCAATATGGTTGAAAATCATTGAGAAAAATGGCATGGGTAGCCCTCCCTGCCCATTACCAGCCCCTTTGAGTCTTGTACGCATATTAAGGGGAACCCCGTACCCATATTAAAAAAAGGAAATGCGTGTGGCCCCCAGGCCCTATATACTCAGAACAGCAGTATACAGGCGGTGCAAACAAGACAGGGACTGTGTAGGTTTGTTGTGTTAAGTTGAATCTGTTTGTAATTTTCAACTAGTACATTTTTAAAGTGTAGCTCCAGTCAAAAAAACTATTTTTAAGCTTTTTGGAAAACATAGGGAAGGGCTATCACCCCTGTATAATTTGTTTTGTCATCCATCTTTTTTCATTTCACTTGCTGTTGTCTCCTTCCGTTTGCAAGTAGGAGATGTTTGTAAGTTGGATGTTTGAAAGTAGGGGCCTGCCCTATATGCTCTGCAGAAATGGCGGAACAAGGTGTTGGTTTTGCCACAACATTGTAAACCCTCAAAGTGACTCTTGGTGGGCGCTGGAGCGCCCTGCTGTTAACGATTATATCAAGAATTAATTACATACCATTGTTGAACAGTGGTAGAAAAATTGACCTTTGGTGGTTGTGGTGCTGGTGCCACAACACTATAAGTCCTCACAGTTACTCTGGGTGGGCACAGGAACGGGCCCTCCTGTGAAATATTATATCAAGAATTGTAATTACATGTCCCTGTTAAACAGGGGCAGAAAAATTGGGCCTTAGGCACTGGTGCTGGTGCCACGACACTGCAACCTCTCCCATATACTCTAGTTTTATTGCAGGAATTAGCCCTGCTGCAAAGCATTGCATCAAAAATTGTAATTAAACGCCCCTGTAAAACAGGGGCAGAAAAATTGGGCCTTAGGCACTGGTGCTGGTGCCACCACACTGCAACCTCTCCCATATACTCTAGTTGTAGTGCAGGAATTAGCCCTGCTGCAAAGCATTGCATCAAAAATTGTAATTAAACGCCCCTGTTAAAAAGGGGCAGAAAAATTGGGCTGATGGCATCACCCAGAACCAGAAATGTTCTTCCAACATATCAGCGGAGGAGGAAGAGGATAGACAATCAACATAACAGGACAGTCACTCAGCATCAACATAGGCAGTCTTGAAGGGATGTGATATTTCAAAAAAAATTCTTCGGTTACATCAGCTTCAGGTGCTTGGTAGCTGTGGGTGATCCAAGACTGATTCATCTTGATGAAGGTCAGTCGATCAACTGATTCGGTGGACAGGCGCACCCTATGATCGGTAACAAAGCCACCAGCCGCACTGAAGGTGCGTTCCGAAAGAACGATGGATGCAGGACAGGCCAGTAGCTCAATTGCATACTGTGCAAGCTCTGGCCAGTGATCCATCCTCAAGACCCAGTAAGCCAGAGGATTTTCGGTGGGAAAGGTGTCCAAGTCTGACCTTGCCCCTAGGTATTCCTGCACCATGTAAATCAGACGCTGGCGATGGTTGCTGGAACCGATCATACCGTGGGGCTGCGGACTAAAAAATTGTCTGAAAGCATCGGTCAGACGGCCACCTACTCCACCGCTCCTTCTGACCGATGCCTCAGCAATACGTTGTCCAGGACCAGGAGTTTGTAACCTCCCAGTCTCTGGGAACGCGTTGCACAGACCTTTCTGCAAGGCCTTCCGGAGATGTCTCATCCTCTGCTCCCTCTGCGATGGCAAGATAAGGTCAGCAACCTTACCCTTGTACCGTGGATCAAGGAAAGTGGCCAGCCAGTAATGGTCCCTCTCCTTGATCCGAAGAATACGAGGATCCTTCCGCAGGCTTTGCAGGATCAGGGAGGCCATGCAGCGTAGGTTAGCTGAGGCATTCGGTCCGGAGTCCTCTGGGTCACTAAGGACAACATGATCCGCAGATACCTCCTCCCAGCCACGTACAAGTCCACGGGTTTCTTGGGACTGTAAATCATCCCTACAAGACTGCTGCTGCTGCTGATGCTGAGTGCCAGCCTCCACCTCCATGCTGACACAATCATCCTCCTCCTCCTCCTCCTCCTCCTCCTCATCCTCTTCCTGTGTGATGAATGGCACAGCAGGAACACTGTCTGGATAAAGGGGGCCTTGAGAGGCAAGGAAGTCCTCCTCTTCCTGCCTCTGTTCTGCCTCAAGTGCTCTGTCCATTATTCCACGCAGCGTATGCTCCAAAAGGTGGACAAGAGGTACAGTGTCACTGATGCATGCACTGTCACTGCTCACCATCCTTGTGGCCTCCTCAAACGGTGACAGGACAGTGCATGCATCCCTGATCATGCCCCACTGGCGTGGTGAGAAAAAACCGAGCTCCCCTGACCCTGTCCTGGTGCCGTAGTCGCACAGGTACTCATTGATGGCCCTCTGCTGCGTGTGCAGCCGCTGCAGCATGGCCAACGTTGAGTTACACCTGGTGGGCATGTCACATATAAGGCAGTTCTTGGGCAGGTTCAACTCCTTTTGGAGCTTAGCCAGCCGAGCACAGGCATTAAATGATCGGCGGAAATGCACACAGACTTTCCTGGCCTGCTTCAGGACATCCTGTAAGCCCGGGTACCTGCCCAAGAACCACTGCACCACCAGGTTAAGGACGTGAGCTACACAGGGCACATGGGTCAGTTGTCCCTGTCAGAGGGCGGAGAGGAGGTTGGTGCCATTGTCGCAAACCACCATTCCTGGCTTAAGCTGGCGTGGCGTCAACCACCTCTCGGCCTGCCCCTGCAGAGCTGACAAAACATCCGCCCCAGTGTGGCTCCTGTCCCCCAAACAAACCAGCGCAAGCACGGCATGGCATTGTTTTGCCTGCGTACTTGCGTAGCCCCTGGAACACCTACGGAGCACCGCTGGTTCTGAGGACAGAGCACTGGAAGAGGCCATGGAGGAAGAAGAAGAGGAGGGGGTGGAGGAGAGAGGTGTGTCACAACCAATAGTAGCATTTTGAAGGCGTGGTGGCGCAACAACCTCCAACACTACTGCACCTTGTCCTGCATCCTTCCCAGCTGCCAGAAGAGTGACCCAATGGGCCGTGAAAGACAGGTAACGTCCCTGTCCATGCCTGCTGGACCATGAGTCAGTGGTAATATGCACCTTACCGCTGACCACCCTGTCCAGTGAGGCAAGGACATTGCCTTCCACATGCCAGTAGAGAGCCGGAATCGCCTTCCATGAGAAAAAGTGGCGTTTGGGGACCTGCCACTGAGGAACCGCACATTGTACAAACTCACGGAAGGGGGCCGAGTCTACCAACTGAAAAGGCAGCAGTTGAAGTGCTAGCAATTTAGCCAAGCTAGCATTCAACCACTGGGCATGTGGATGGCTGGGAGTGAACTTCTTTCGCCGGTCCAGCAGCTGAGGCAGGGACATTTGCCTGCTATAATTGGACGTGGGTGTACTGCTAGCAGAGTGCCCGGAAGCACTTGGCTGTGACACACCTAATTCTACACCTTCATTCCTCTCAGAGCAGGTTTCAAAGAGGACTGAAGGTCTAGTGGGGTTGGAGATCCCAGCTGATGAGGAGCAAGGAGAGGTCCGCTTTGTTCTTTGGTATGGGTCTTTGAGGTACGCTTGCCAACGAGCTGCATGGCAGGTCAACATATGTCTGGTCAAGCATGTGGTGCCCAAGCGGCTGATGTTTTGGCCACGCGAGATACGCTTGAGACATATGTTGCAAATAGCAGCGGTGCGATCTGATGCACTCGTCTCAAAAAAGGCCCACACCAAAGAACTTTTAGAATAACGCTCAGAGGCAGCGCCCTGCACAGGCTGAGCTCTGCGGTGTGATTCAGTCGGTGTGCTGCCCCTAAGCTGGCCCCCGGAGGGCAACCTGCCTCATTGGACATGTGCCTCCTCCTCCTCCTCTCTCCTACCAGGCACCCACGTGGAGTCAGTGCCCTCATCACCCCCTCCCTCTTCATCGCTGGAGCAAACCTGGCAGTATGCTGCAGCTTGTGGAACATGACTGCCAGATTGCTGTCCTTCTTGAGCATCCCCTCTCTCTGCATTCACGCTACTGCCTTCCTCTAGCTGAGTATCATCAGAGCCTACAAAACACTGGGCATCCTCCTGGAGCATGTACCCAACACTGTGCTCAAAGAGTTCAGGAGACTCCTCAGGAGGATGTGGTGGGTCTAGGGAAGGAGTCACTGATGATGACATTGAGAGGAGGGAAGACGATGCGTTGGCAGCTGCTTTGCTAGTACCCTGAGACTGGATGAGGAGGATGAAGAGGGCTTGATCATCCACTCTATCAAGTCCAGCTGCCGAAAAGAAGGACAAGCGTGTCCCATGGCCACGTGCTGATGACAATGCACCGCGTCCACGACCAGCACTGTTGTCTCTAGACACAGAGCCTGCTTGCCCTCTTTTATCGGCTCGCGCCTGTCTGCCTCTCCTTGCTGGCATTCCAGACATGGTAATGGCCTGAAGGGAGTTGGGAAAACCAGCAATTGGGTAGTGTATATTGTGCTGGAGGCACACACAACTTCCACTAACTCCTGCAGATGGCAGATGGCTCAAATAGAGAAGAGCTATGTAGGTGGATATAGCGGTGTATACTGGGTTCAGAGCACGCAGACAGCACGCACAAGCTCCTACCGCTGACTGCAAGCTCTATTTAAAACGAGCAAGATAGTTTGCTATATAGGTGGATATAGCGGTGTATACTGGGTTCAGAGCACGCAGACAGCATGCACAAGCTCCTACCGCTGACTGCAAGCTCTATTTAAAACGAGCAAGATAGTTTGCTATATAGGTGGATATAGCGGTGTCCATGTGCTGTAATGTCTCAATTGGCTGTCCTGTACCCCATGATGGATGTGTCATCATAGGTCAAAGTTCTTTTACACAGTAAACACGGAAGACCGGCGGGCGAACGGCGGCAATAGTCTGCCGATCGGGCAGACGGCGAACAGCCTAAATTCCCCGCGAAACGACCGCCGGGCGAACCGTTCGGCCATCCCTAACAGCCACTTGTACAAAAGATGCCTTCATATGTCAAGGACTCGAGACACATTATCAAACTACTCTCTCAGATCCATGTTCAATCTGGGATGTGGTTAGTCACTGCGGATGTGACATCTTTTTATACTATAATTCCACATGATCTGGGTTCCTTACATAGGGATTCAGGCCTCCCCAGTAAAGAGATGCCTTTCCTGATGGATTTATTGGTATTTGCAGCCTCCCACAATTATTTTCGGTTCGACAATACATTTTACAGACAGTATAGGGAGGTTGCAATGGGGGCTAAATATGCTCCCAGTTTGGCTAATCTTTCATGGGAAAATGGGAGGAGCATGTCGTCTATGCCCACAACGCCCCTCAGGTGGTGCTGTGGGCAAAATATATAGACGACATCCTCCTCCTATGGGATGGAGAACATATGGCCTTACAGGAGTTTATGGCTTTTCTTAATACCAATCAGAGGGGTATTCATTTGACCTATGAGAGTAGCCAAGTGGAAGTTAATTTTCTTGATTTGAGAATCTTTGTGGAGGGGGAGAAATTAGCTACGTCCATGTACTTTAAAGAAATGGATAGGAACTCCTTCATTCCTGTGGACAGTTCTCATCACCGTCCCTGATTGTAATCGGTTCCAAAAAGTCAATATTTAAGACTTAAAAGGAACTGTACCAACCAGACTGATTTTTCCGTGCAGGCGGAAGTCCTTACAGATCGGTTTGTCGAGAGGGGTTACTCGAAGGAGGCCTTGAGTGACACGCTAGATAACATTAAGAAACTGAACAGGGATGATTTGTTAGTGGAAAGAGAATCTGGTCGCAATGAGGATTTTTCTTCATGTTTACCCTTTGTGACCGCTTACTCCTTACAGCATAATAGTATAAAAAAATGTAATTTATAAACACTGGCATGTTGCCAGAAGTGATACAGTATTAAATAAGGTACTGCCAGAAAAACCTTGAGTTCTATTCAGAGGGGCAGCTCCCCTAAGAAACCGTATAGCTCCTAATATCTTGAACCAACCGACTGTTAAATCCCTTTTTTTTTTAATCAGTTAACTGGTTTTTACCAGTGCAGATGGTGTAATGTATGTTCATTGAGTGCGTGTACCCACAAACGAACTACCCCCCTCCCCCCAAACATAGTAACTAACAGAAATTGCAGATGATGAACCCACAGCAATTTAACCACTTCGCACCCAGGCCAATTCTGACATTTCTCTCCTACATGTAAAATTCATAATTTTTTATGAATTACATAGAACCCCCAAACATTATATATGTTTTTTTTAGCAAAGACCTTAGAGAATACAATGGCGGTCGTTGCAACTTTTTATCTCGCACGGTATTTGCGCATCAATTTTTCGAACACGTTTTTTTCAGAAAAAAAAAACAGTTTTGTGCTAAAAAAAAGTGAAAGATGAAGATACGCTGACTAAATAGATACCCAACATATCACCCTTCAAAACTGCACGCACTCGTGGAATGGCACCAAACTTTGGTATTTAAAATCCCCATAGGCAACGCTTTAAATTTTTTTACTGGTTACATGTTTTGAGTTACAGAGGAGGTCTAGGACTATAATTATTTCTCTCGCTCTAACGTTCACGGTGATAGCCCACATGTGTGGTTTGAACACCGTTTTCATATGTGGGCAGCGCTTACATATGCGTTCGCTTCTGCGTATGAGCTCACAGGAACAGGGGCGATTTAAATTTTTTTTATTATTGTTAATTTTACTTTTATTTTTTTAGTTTGACACTTTAAAAAAAAAAATTTATGACTTTTATTCCTATTCCAAGGAATGTAAAGATCCCTTGTAATAGGAATATGGCATGATCAGACCTATTTACAGTGAGATATGGGGTCAATAAGACTCCACATCTCACCTCTAGGCTGGGAAGCCTAAAATAAAAAAAGTAATAAAAAAGATCACGGATTCTCAGCAGAGGCAGCGCCGTTATTTGAATGCAGAGGCCGGGCCTGACGTCATAACATCGTGCCCGGCCTCCGAACGATCATAGAGACTCCGGCGACCATCTGGTCCACTGGAAATCTCTATGATCACCATCCGGGGGCAGGCAGATCCTGTGTCCGACTCACCGATGGAAGCGGTGAGTCGGTAGAAGCACCGGAGGGGGGAGTCCCCTCCCACCACCCGTAAGAATGATCAAGTGGCGGAACAGCCACTATGATCATTCTTATGGTGCAGAGAATCGCCGGCTGAAAATGCCGATATCTGAATGATGTCTGTAGCCTCAGGCATCATTCAGATATACTCGCGGAAAGTCAAGGACGTCCCAGGACGTACCTTGGGCGCCAAATGGTTAAAGATTTGGAGTATATGCTGACAGATTCAGGAATGCATGAAAGGAAAGGGGGGGGGGGGGATTTTTCTAGCCCCCTTCCTTTATGGGATTGCGGAAACGGAGTTTCAAGTATCCACTTAACTTAGAAAATACGGGAAGGTGTGCTGTTGGTAACCTTCACCTGTATAGGTCTTGTCACGTATTATCTAGGCAGATTGAGAAAAGAATGAGAAGGTGCTCTATTTGTCACCTTTTCCTAGGTAGATCAGGTGATCTAGTATCCAGCAGTTTGGAAAAAGAGCGGTAAGAATTTGAAATAAAAAGGGGCTTCTGAGCCCCTGAGATTAAGTGGCCCCAGTAAGCACAAGCTGTGGTGTTCCCTCCCTCCCTCCCTATCCATCACGGCTAATTATTTTGTGGCAGTGGGGTGCTTTCAGGTTTCTTCAGGGGTGCCGTGGCAAAATGCCTAAAAACTCCCCAAAATTGTATACATACCAGTGAGTGGATTGAGTCTGTCTTTAGTTACACAAAGCCGCATGTTTTCCTGGTTAAAGACTGGCTGCATCTCCAATCCCTATACTTTGCCTAAGTCAGCCCCTTTAATGCAAATCCTTGTGACAATTCTGAGCAGGAGCTTAACTTGAATTTTCCCGGGAAGTTAAGTATTGATTACAGGTTGACCTCCCTTCATTGCATATCCCAGCATGGGATCCTTTGAAGTGAGTATGTGTAAAACAATGAGGTTTGGATCCCATTGTTTGTATACACAAGCCAAGGCACGACTCTCTTCCAGAGATTTCTGTGAAGATAATATGTTCCGCCCTACATAGATAAAAGCTAAATTAAATATATTCATTAAATATAAATAAATTAAATATAAATTAAATATATTCCTATTTACAAAATCCGTTGACAACAGCACTTGAAAGACCCACATCAAAGAAAAAGGCAGACTTCTCCTTGCTCCTCGTCTGGGATCTCCAACGATACTCCAGTCCTCTCGAAAACCTGCACTGAGAGGAATGAAGGTATAGCAATAGGTGTCCCAAGTACTTGCAGCCAATCTGCTAGCAGTACACCACCATCTGATTTTAGCAGGCAAATTTCCCTACCCCGTTGCTAAACCGTAAAAAGAAATTTGGTCCCAGCCATCTCCATGCTCACAGTCTGAATGCTAGCTTGAATGTCAGCTTGGCCAAATTGCTAGCACTGCAACTACTGCCTTTTCAGCTGGTAGACTCTGCCCCTTTCGTGAATTTGTGGAATGTGCTGTACTTCAGTTTCAGGTTCCAAAACGCCATTTCTTTTTATGGAAGGCCATTGCAGCTCTCTACTGGCATGTGGAAGGCAATGTTTTTGTCTTGTTGGACAGGGCCGTCAGCAGTAAGGTATATATTAGACTTGTGCACAATGGAAAATTTCGTTTAGTTTCGGTTCGTTGTCATTCGTAAAATACATCATTTTGTTCTGTTATATTCCTTATGTTACCTTATTATGTTTTCGGATAATTCGTTATTATTCGTAGAGTGTCGAATTCATTAGTTCGTATTCGTTGAAATTCGCTATTTATGTATGTATAGACATTCGTGATAATGATTTGTAGTTTGGAAAGTCGTTTGTTTATTGAATCTTTTAACACACACAATGACAACGTCTCTTCTCCTCGGCTCAAATACAACACAACACCCTTCTCACTCAGTTCTCAGGAATGCACTTTGCCAGTAATCCATCCTCCGGCACAAAATGAATTAGTTGATTGGACTATAAGATTTACTTTGAGCTGACCTTTTGTTTCATTAGATGCATCCGAATGTCCGAAAGATGCAAAATTCGTCCGAATTTCGATTCGTTACGAAACAAATTGCACAAGCCTAGTATATATTTCCGCAGACTTATGGTCTAGCAGGCATGGGCAGGGATGTTACCTTTCCTTCACGGCACACTGGGTAACTCTGTTAGCAGCTGGGAAGGATGCAGGACAGGGTTCAGTATTGTTGGAGCTTGTTCCGTCACCACGCCTCCAAAATGCTAGCAGTGATTCTGCCACAGCTCTCTCCTCCACCCCCTTCTTCTTTTTCCTCTATGGCCTCTTTTGCAGATTTGTTCTCTGAACCAGTGGGGCTCTGTAAGTGTTCAAGGGGCTACGCAAGCACTCAAGCAAAAAAGATGCCATGCAGTGCATGAGTTACATAGTAGGTGAGGTTGAAAAAAGACACAAGTCCAACCTATGTGTGTGATTATATGTCAGTATTACATTGTATATATGTTGCAGCCATTCAGGTGCTTATCTAATAGAAAACCCAAGGTGTTGTACGTGGCTGGGAGGAAGTTGTTATGGATCATGTGATCCTTAGGGACCCAGAGGACTCAGAATCGAATGCCTCTGCAAACTTTCGCAGGTTTTGCAGAATCAGGGAGGCCTTGCAGCATAAAGACCCTAGGACTTGTGGTATCAAAGAGAAGGAATCATTACTGGCTGGCAACCCTTCTTGATCCACGTTACAAGGGTAAGGTTGCAGAACTCGTCCTGCCTTCATAGAGGGAGCACAGGATGAAACATCTTCAGGAGGCCTTGAAGAAAGGTTTGTGTAATGCATTTCCAGACCCTGTGAGGTTACAATTTCCTGGTGCTGGACAATGTGTTGCTGAGGCTTCTTTCAGATCACCTGAGGCCAGGAGTGCACAGCAAAGGTAGGGGGCCCTACGGCTGACTGCTGCGGATGGGAGTCTAGGTGGTTAGGGAAGGCAGGTCTGCTGGAACACCAACACGGGTCCCTCAGGGGCTAGAGCGTAGGATTCCCAAGGTTGCAGAGTCTAAGAGCCAGCAGGTGTTCACCAGAGCCTCTAGTGGTGAGGATGGACTGGGCTGCAACTGGCCCTAGGTCACGATAAGCCAAAGGTCAGGACGACTAGCAGACAAGGATAAACATAGAACACGCCAAAGGTCAGGGTCACAAGCAGGCAGGGATAGTTGCGAACAAGCCAAGATCAGTAACTGGAATTAGACATAGAAGACACAGCAAGATGCACATGGAAGCAAAACACACAAAGGTTGATCAGCAAGGTAGGCTTGCAGTGCATAGGTTAATATAGAGTTCCCTGATAGGGACTGGGGTGGAGCCATGCTTTGAGAAGAGATTATTTAAGTAGCCAGGTGAGAGTGGCTGGCCTGTAAAGGTGAACACATGGAGGAGAGGTAAGCCGACAGACAAAGATTACTGCATAACCATGACAGCTTTGTTCAGTCAGAGAAAGAGCAGTGGAGAAGGTGGCTGGCTGACCAATGCCTTTAGACAATTCAGTCCTCAGCGCCAAGGTCTGATCAGTTCAAGCAACCATCTCCAGTGCCTGCATTACATGGTGCAGGAATATCTAGGGGCAAGAGCAGACTTGGGAGACCTTTCCAACAGAGCAACCACTGGGTTACTGGGTCTTGAGGATGGACAACTGGACAGAACTTGCTCAATATTCAATTGATCTACTGGCCTGTCTTGCATCCAGCATTCTTTCTGAATGCACATTCAGTGCTGCTGGAGGGTTTGTAAGGGATCTTACAGTGCGCTTGTCCACAGACTCCCTTGATAGGCTTACATTTATAAAAATGAATTAGTCTTGGATCAGCAGCAGCTATCAAGCACATGATGCTGATGTAACTGATTGATTTTTCTATGGATGTGGGATCCCTTGAAGACTGCCTATGCTGAGTGACTATCCTATTCCTCCTCAATCTTGATGATGCTAGCTTCCAACAATATTTTTGGTTTAGGGCACCACCACCACCGCCTAAGGCAGAATTTTTCCGTCCCTGTTTAACAGGGGCATAGAATTACAATTTCTGATCTAATATTTCACAGCAAGGCCCATTCCTGCACCCAACAAGAGTATCTGTGAGGGGTTACAGTGTTGTTGCACCACCACCAAAGGCCCAATTCTGCCCTTGTCCCAGCAGCAGAAAAAAAGGAGAAGCGTGCCCCACGGCCACCTGCAGAAGATGCACCATGTCCATGACCAGCACTGTGGACTGTAAACACAGAGTCTGCTTGCCCTTTTTTAGTGGCCTGTAAGCACCTGCCTCTCCTTGGTGGCCTTCCGGATATGATAGGGATTTTGTTTTGCAACACCACACTACACTGTATTGTGAAATGTGTATACCACCAGAAAAGTAGTAGCAACTGCACTATGGGTGCATGGTACTGTGTATACCAACAAAAGTGTAATAACAAGTGTAAGGCTGACCGCAGGTCATCCTGCGTTTGTGGGAGGAGTCAGGCTGCATAAAGCCTGCCCTCCTCTGCCTCCTCCTCTCATTGGACGCTGGCTCTCGTGCAGGGGGGGTGTATCGGCCCCCGCTGGCTCCGCTCGTTGGGAGGAGATCCTGGTTGCCCGTTTCTTCCAGGGTTTTCCACCGGAGGGGGGGGGGGTTTCGGGCGTCTGGCATCTCATCCATCCCCGCAAGGGAGGCGCTTCTCCCACCCGCCCACCCGTTGTTTCCACCCGCCCGCTTCTCCCAGCGTTCTGCTGGGAGGGGGGGGGTTGGTCTGCCTGGCAGCTCCTGCACCCACGAAGGAGCCACTTCTCCCGCCCACCTCCTTGCCTCCGGGGTTCTGCCGGGGGGGGTGGATTCAGCCGCCTGCTTCTCCCGGTGTTTTCTCCCTGGTGGAGGGGGGGGTTTTGACGGCCGGGCGGCTCCTGTCCCCGAGGGAGCCACTTCTCCTGCCCCCCCCGCTTCGCCCTGCGGCTGCCTGGGGGTGGGGGGGGGGGTGGTGTGGCTGCACGAGTGAGGTGTGAGTTAATTCAAACAGCTATGGCAGTAAGATAATTGTGCTTTGGATTATCCAGGTTGTTACATATCATGCAAATATTTGCATATGTTACCTTTATTGTCAGCAGCTATAAAGCCAGAAAAAAATGAGGAAGGCATGTTGTGGGATGTGTTCAGTTCACGTGGGATGTGAGGGGTGTATTTTTGTTGGGTGGATTGGTCTGGTAGGGAGATCCATGTTTGGGGCAGAACGGCAGGGCCTCATTAGTGGTGGGTTGCATATACCTCGTGCCGCCGGTGGGTGAGGGTTTAAGTCCCTGCCAGAAGGGTTTGGTTCGGTGTCTGTCCAGCATGTGTGTGCCTGTTGTGTGGGTGGAATGATCATGCTTGCCTGGGGTTTTGTTGTGTTGTCGGTTTCTCATGCGATTGTGCGGTTTCTCTTGCGATTCACGGTTTCTCTTGCGATTCACGTTTGCTCATGGAGCACGCGGTTTTCTTGTGGAATTCGCGGTTTGGCTATTTGCGGTTCACTTTCGCTTTGCAGTTATCATGCAGCTTGTGGTTTTCATGTGGGTTGCGGTTTCTCATGCAGTTTTGTTTTTATTTTTTCTCGCTTCTCACGCCAATTCACGTTTCTTACTTTTCTCATGTTCTTGCGTGTCCCGTGTTTTTTGAATGTCCCCTCACCTATCCCATGTTTTTCACGTGTCCCGTGTTTCTCACGTGTCTCAGTTCCCATGTTTGCTCGTGGTTCCCATGTTGCTCATGTTTCGTGTCACATGCCTTTAGTTCGCTGCTTTTCCATTAGCTAGTGCTCACGTCCGGGATCTGTCACGTCTACATTTCCATAGGGATGAGGTGTCATTTTATATTGATAGTTGGCCCACTATCTTCTCGCTTGTGTTCCATATGTCATACATGCAATTTATGGTTTCTCGTGCAAGGAATGGTTTGTTTCTTATGTTTTTTCCATGTTTCTTACGTATTCTCATGTTTTCTTACGTATTCTCATGTTTTCTTACGTATTCCCATGTTTCTTAAGTTTTTCCATGTTTCTTAAGTTTTCCCATGTTTCTTATGTGTTCCCATGTTACTTACATATTCCCATGTTTTCTTACGTTTCCCATGTTTCTTACATATTCCCATGTTTTCTTTCGTATTAGCCATGTTTTCTTATGTTTTCCCATGTCTCGCATGTTTTTTATGTCATATGCCTTTCATGTCCTTGCCCTTCATTCACTGCATTTTCATTAGTTGGTGCTCATATCCAGGATCTGTCACGTCTACAGGTCCATACGGGCTGAGGCTTTCGTTAGTAATTGATTGTCGTCCCACAATCTTCTCGCCTGTAGTCCATACGTCATACGTTCACGTTCACCGTTACACCTTTACACCATGGTCTGTGGGTTCCTTAGCCCTGAGTGTTCGTTTTTAATTTCCTGTCTGGGGGCTGCAGGTTGCTGGGGTTCATCTCTGCATACATTAGGGTGGGGTTGTCATTAGGTTCACATTCATGTGCTGTTGGTCCTGTCATTCTGGCACCCACGTTCTTATACTTGTCAGGTACCAGGGGGTTGTTATGTCACAGTGGGTTGTCTTATGTTTTCTGGTTGTTTCACACAGCTGGGTTGTCCATGTCCTTCCACCGTGGGTTACCCGTCACGCCTATGGGTTAACAGATTGAGGTGATAGTTTTTAATTGGCTTGTTCGGTGGCAAGTCTCCTCATCTGTTTTTTCACGACTCACATTTTGTTCTAACTCACATTTCTCATGAGGTTAGTTCTTATTCAGGTAAGTTTCTCATGCAATTTACGGTTCTCATGCAATGTTACGATTTCTCATGCAATGTTACGTTCCTCGTGCAATGTTATGTTTCTCCTGCAATGTTTTGTTTCTCATGCAATGTTTTTGTTTCTCATGCAATGTTACAGTTTCTCACGCAGTGTTACCTTTCTCACACAATGTTACGTTTCTCACGCAGTTTTTTGTTTCTCTCGTTGTCCAGGTTTTCTCTCATTGTCCAGGTTTTCTCTCGTTTTCCAGGTTTTCTCTCGTTTTCCCTGGTTATCTCTCGTTTTCCCTAGTTGTCTCTCGTGTCCCCAGCTTTTCTCTCAGGTCCCCAGCTTTTCTCTCGGGTCCTCAGGTTTTCTCTCGTGGTTTCATCTATTCACGTTCTCGTGCAACCTGCATTTCTTGTGCAAGTGTTGTGTTCTTGCAGCCTCGGTTTTATGCTGCTCACATTTGTATCAGCTCGCGCTACTCATGTTTCCCATTCAGTCATGTTTCCTTCTCGCAGGGTACATTCTTGTCACAGGTTTCTTTGGTCTGCTCACATTTTTTTCACAATTGTGTTCCTGACCAGTGGGGTGTTGTTCCTCACTACCTTTTATTTCCTAGCTGCGTCCGGCCAGGAGTTGCGCTATGGTAGGGGACTATTTGGTAAGTCAGCTTTTTGCAGCTTCTACTGGCTCAGGGGCTTTGGTGGATTCCGGAACTCTCTCGGGGCCTAGGCCGTTATCAGTAGGCTCGGGTCTTGGAAGCAGGTGACGGCATCACATTTTCTTTTTAGTTCCAGTTTGTTTTGATGGATTGGTTTTCCTTTTGGCGGACGCAGCAGCCTTGACCATTAGGTTTTGTTTGTATACCAGGAAGGATCATGACACTGCTTGGCATGTTTTTCAGGCTTCCGGTCTAGGTTCCAGTCCTGATGGTTAATATCCAGTTCCTATTTGTTTTTTGCCTCTTCCAGCTTGTATTGGCGCACAGCACTTTCAGGATGTGCCGGTTTGGATGACCTGTCAGGTTGTTTTATTTTCTGTTCTTTCGATTGAAGCCATCCTCAGGGTTCCAGCAGAGTGGACCCCCTGCTGTGCTCAGCTGACTTCCCATTGTGAGTCTTATTTTCGTGACATATCTGACATGCCCGCAGGTCTCCTTTTGCGTTGCTTACCAGCTTGGGACTCAAGGCAGTGCTATAGCTGACTTTTTGTGGTTCCTAAGGCCAGGGGAGTGGGCTTCTGGCCCAGGGTCTCGCTTACTTTAGCCAATCAACTGGTTGGCACCCCAGCCTTTTCTGTTACAGCTGCATGTTCGCAAAGACGCAGCATTCGGGGATGGCACTGTTATCAGGTTCTTGGAGCCTGGCAAGGTGTGGTGATCGGGGTTGGTTATACCGGCTTGTTAGTGTTTATTTTGTCAAACCCTGGGATGGTCCTCTTCTGCCTTTTCCTAGCGCTCCCCTTTCTGCAGCGAAGTATATACTTCATTGCCGCCACCCCAGGTTATACGTTAATTCACTGTGTAAGCTGGTTGTTAAGCTTTCATCCTACTGTGTTATTTTTGCCCCCTTTTAGGCATACTGACCACGTGACCCCGGCACACTTCAGGTCTATGTTCTTTGTTGCTCTTTGTTCCTTTTCATACTATCCACAGATTGACTCTGAGTACAAGTGTAAGGCTGACCGCAGGTCAGCCTGTGTTTGTGGGAGGAGTCAGGCTGCATAAAGCCTGCCCTCCTCTGCCTCCTCCTCTCATTGGACGCTGGCTCTCCTGTCCCACCCACCCATTCCCTTTTTCTTTCCATTTCTTTTATTAAATTTCATACTTGGGTATGCCCCCTTTTAGGCATACTGACCACGTGACCCCAGCACACTTCAGGTCTATGTTCTTTGTTGCTCTTTGTTCCTTTCCATACTATCCACAGATTGACTCCGAGTACAACTATGAGTGTACTGTATTGTGTACACCACCAGAAAAGTAGTAGAAACTGCACTATGGGTGCACGGTATTGTGTACACCACCAGAAGTCTAATAGCAACTATGGGTGCACTGTGTGTATTGTGTACTGTGTACACCACCAGAAAAGTAGTAGCAACTGCACTACGGGTGCTCGGTACTGTGTACTGTGTACACCGCCTTAAGTATATTAGAAACAGTACACCAGGAACAGACTGCAGTCAGATCTAGCTAAACTGGATACAGTGGATATATATGTATACAAGACTGACTGTATATATATATATATATATATATATATATATATATATATATATATATTTATATTTATTTATTTATATTAAATACATTGCAGCTAACTGAATAATATGCCTGCCTGGCTGATCAATCTAAATTACCCTCTCTCTCTGTCCACGCCAACGACACACTACACAGGCCTTATATAGTGTGGGTCGTGGACTTAATCCCCCTGAGCCATGATTGCCAAAAGGCACCCTGCCTTTGGCAAATTATGGCTCTCTTAGCTGAGGACACTGTGATTGGCCAAAGCATGCAGGTCATGGTGCATGCTCTGGCCAATCATCATACAGCAATGCACTGCGCTCCCGCAGTGCATTATGGGCTGTTACGCACTGCTTGGATTTTGCGCAAACGGCCCATAATGTTCAGTTTTCGATGAATGGGCAAACAGCCAATGTTCGAGTCTAACTCATGTTCGACCCGAACAGAAAGCTCATCCCCACCAATGATGTCATCAGTTAATAAGGAGGATGTCAGTTGCTTGCACAATGACCCTGCCCATCTCCATCAGCACTAGAGCCACATTAGCTGAGCGATGGGGAGAAACTGAGGAAGAAGAGAAACACTAGAATACTAGTCAGTATCAGTGTGCAAAGGTTAAGAATAAATCACCTCTAACGTTGGGTGTCCCATGTGTGTGGATGTTGCTGGATTATGTAAAACTTTAAAAAAAAAAATTTACATTTTAGACTGTGGTGCCTCAAGACTGTCCATAATTTTAAAGGGTGCCTTGACTGAAAAAAAGGTTGAGAAACACAGACATTGGCTGTATATATAGATGCAGCTGTATTTCCGACATACTGTGGAGGATGCACACTTCCCTTCTGGTATCGCCAGTGTGCCCATCAATTGCTGCTACTGTGCCAATCAATTGTTGCCAGTGTGCCCATCAATTGCTGACACTGTGCCCATCAATTGCTGACACTGTGCCCATCAATTGCCGCTACTGTGCCCATCAATTGCTGCCAGTGTGCTCATCAATTGCTGCTACTGTGCCCATCAATTGCTGACACTGTGCCCATCAATTGCTGACACTGTGCCCTTCAATAAAAAAAAAAGTGTATTTATTATTTTTTGTTGCAGAAGCCTGGAAAGCATTGCACCAGTGATCAGCAGATCACTGATGCCACGCAGGTCTCATGTACACTGTCGGTGTATCGGCTTACTCATAAGGGTAAGCCGATACTCTCTGACTGCCTACCATTGAAGTTCATGAGCGTGTAAAGTCAGGCATCCCAATAATTTTAGTAATAATATATATATATATATATATATATATATATATATATATATATATATATATATATATATATATATATATATATTTCTTCACTGGATAAACGCAAGTTACAGCTAGGGCACATAGAAAACAATTGTTTGGTCATTATTAATGCACCATCAGAGTTTATCCACAAGAGGGAGCTAAATTATTAGGTATTGTATAAAGTTTGAGATTCCTCATTTGAGACCTGGGAAGAAACAACATTATAGCTGTAATTCAATTTTCCAAAATGACATTACTAAAACAAATGCATCAGTCCTGATGACACACAAGTAATAATGCCAGGGATTAACAGTAATTTATAGCCAGCGAGGTAAACATTATAATTGCTGGCAACCTGACATTAGGATGACGTTTTTTTGTAGGCACAGGTCAAACTTGTGCTAAATCATTACATTAGCGTTCTCTGATACAAACAGCTTTTCTTCAATTGCATTGTAACTAATACCAAGTACACACAGTTGGAATTTTGGCCAGCAAAAGACCGATGAGAGCTTTTCTTCGGAAAATGCGACAGTGTGTATGCTCCATCGGAATTTTGCTGGCCGAATTTCCACCAGCAAAAGATTGAGAGCAGGTTCTCAAATTTTCAGACAGAAAAAAGTTTACATACACACGAAATTCCGATCGTGTGAATGCAATTCCGATGCGCAAAAATTCACGCATGCTCAGATTCAACTACGAGACGGAAGCTATTGGCTGCTGGCTATTGAACTTCCTTTTTCTAGTCCCGTTGTACGTGTTGCATGTCACCGCGTTCTTGATGGTCGGAATTTGGTGCTTGACGGCTTGAGCGAAATCCCGTCGGAATTCCATCGGGAAAACCATCAGAGCTTTTGCCGATCAAAATTACGATCGTGTGTATGCGGCATAAGCCATAGGGGTGAAATGCAGAGAGACTGTCACTTGCGAGCTTGTCAAATAATTTCCCTAGTGCTTTAAACATCTAAAATATTTTGTTTACACCCACTTAAACTACATGTATAGCTCCCAACTGTCCCTGATTTCGAATGACTGTCCCTGATTTGGAACAAACTCCCTCTGTCCCTCTCTCCTCCTCATTTGTCCCACAGTTTGGTCCGATAAAAAAAGCACTTAACTAATAATTTATTTGTATAAGTCTCCTTTAGGGGGCATGGCAGGCTGTGTGTCCTATGTCTACAATACTTTTGCTAATAAGTGTCCCTCGTTCCCATCTCAAAAAGTTTGGAGGTATGTACATGGGTTGGTTTGGCGCCCAAGAGGCACAGGTGCAGACTCCAGCCTTGCTGTCAGCAGCCGGTCAGAACCTTTAACAGGTTGTAATATGCAGTGACTAGATGTTGTACTCGTTTTTAGGATCGAATGTGTTCAAGGACGTATTACCCAAAAGCAGAAATTCTGTGTTAGGAGCATACATCCCTGAATGCATACAACCCTAAACATGAGTACCGCTTGTTACACTGTCCAGCTGCAGCATATTTTAGTCTATCAAAGATTGTAACAGGTTTCTGTTATCAGGGCTGGACGCTGCACCTGTGCCTCCTGGGCACCTGAAAATGCCATGGTCTGGCAGCTGACAGGCCAAACCCTGAGGCGTTAAAGTGTAAGTTTACCATTTCACAAAAAATGAAAAGGTCAACTAAAGCTGGCCATACACGGAAGGAGAAGTACAGCCTTAGCTTGTTTGGTTGTACTTCTCCTATAGATCACAGGAGTGCAGTTCATTCTGCACTCCTGTGACCTGTTTTCAGCAGACAGTGAGCAGAAGTCTGCTGTCTACTTACATCACAGAGCTGGACCAGGCTTGGGCAAGATCATGACAATGGACATTCCCTGACAAAGTCACGTGACGTGACGCAACGCATAGGGCCCCCGTGACCAGAAGTGATGTGAGACACCCTGGTTTGCTGTGTATATACATTTTTACATGTGCCAATGGGAGGCATGTTATGCTTTATCCTAACATGTTGCTAAGCTGATGCAGCGGAGTTATTAAGGGACCATAGGCATCTTAAAGGAACATTATTCGATCAGACAAACACAAAAATTTTCCTCGTACGATACCAGATCGTACGATTTTTGTTTAGTCAGTATAGTTGTCGTCCGAAAATACAAATACATTACAACACATGACATCACTTCCAATTTTTTTTTCTGTAGTACAAGAATTTTTGTGACTTTATTTACCTATTCAATTTCTATTTGCAACTATTGAGCGAAAAAGGTCGTACGATCTGTCGTACGATATTCGGGCCGTGGGTATGGGCCATAAGACCGTGCATGCGCAACATGATGACTTCATGTGTGGCCGTGTCACTTCCAGATGCCCGAAACTTCATTTCCGGGGACTGGAGCAGCGCCATTCTGGAGACCACTGCCAACACATAAAGCCCACACTCTGCTGCATCAGACAAGCTGAGCAGGAAGGGCATATGCCATAGACTGCCCTGACCGGACACTTGACTCTGCCCATCCCTGGAGAGTTACGGTGAATTAAAGCCCCACAGTTACAAAAATGTGTGAGGCTTTGTGTGCCAGGCACATTACATATGAGGACCCTTAAATTGGAGGAACCAAATCAAAAAGAGAAGCAGGGGGATATCTGAATTAAATTAAATTAAATTAAAGCTGTAGTAAGCCACAGTTAAAGAAAAAACTCACAGAAAGGCCTCCGCGCCGTCCAGGCCCTGGCGCTCACTCACATCAGTCAGGGGAGCCTGGCCTCTTGCTATTGCACCTGTAGATCCTGTGTCCCAAGAGAGTGAGCCCCTCCTCCGACCATTCTTTTTATCTGCTCACCCAGAATTTTTTCTCTCTCCAGACAGCTGGTACTTGTAGTTTGCAGCATTAGATCCATTGGAATACCAACTTTTCGGACTACATGTTCCACGATCCCCTACTTTTAGTCGTGGTCTCTCTCTCTCTCTGCAGTCAGGATATCATGTGTATTTGTGTGTATGTGTATCAGAATACAATGATTCTTTAGTGAAGAGTACAATGAGTACAATGAGCTTTATTTCCTCTAGTGCTCAGCATGGTGAGTGACATTCGCCATGCTGAGCACTAGAGGAAACAAAGCTCATTGTACTCTTCACTAAAGAATGTCCCATGATGGCAAACTATAGTCAGTGCTTGGCTACATTGGCTTAATACTGTAATTACCACAACTGCAAACGTGACGTGTCTGCTAAAATTAGCGACTTTTTGTTGCAAGAAATATTACACCATCGTGAAGGCAAGTCCAATCCAATATCAGGATCAGACCTTTATAATCCTTATTCCAGTTGGGGAAAGTCTGAAACCCTTTTAAAGTGGTTGTAAACCGCGGAAGTTGTTAAAAAAAAAACACCTGCAAGACAATGGCATAATGTGCTAGTATGCAGCACATACTAGCACATTATGAAATACTCACCTTGCAATGAAGCCTTCCAGCGCTGTACTGTCACTGTTGAGAAGGCTGACATGTTCCCTCAGTCTTTCTTCCGGGTTTGTGTGACTTACCGGAGCCGCGATGACGTCACTCCAGAACATGCCGGGTATGCTGGACCTTCAGAGCTCATGCGCCAGTGATGCCACTGGCTGCATGCAGGGTGAACATCTCCTAAATGGTGCCCATTTGGGAGATATTATTTTACCTACAGGTAAGCCTTAATATAGGCTTAGCTGTAGGTAAAAATGACCAAGCGGGGTTTACTACCACTTCAACATATCCTGCATTTGCAGGGACTTACTTTATTTGTCATTGAGCAGTCAGATTATTTCTCCTGGCCTGGGGATTCTTATATATTCTGCAATTTACAGGGAGCCATATTTGAGGGCTATACAGTGCCTTGAAAAAGTATTCATACCCCTTGAAATTTTCCACATTTTGTCATGTTACAACCAAAAACGTAAATGTATTATATTGGGATTTTATGTGATAGACCAACACAAAGTGGCACATAATTGTGAAGTGTAAGAAAAATTATAAATGGTTTTCAACATTTTTTTTACAAATAAATATCTGAAAAGTGTGTTGTGCATTTGTATTCAGCCCCCCTGAGTCAGCACTTTGTAGAACTTAATTTCTCTGCAATTACAGCTGCAAGTCTTTCTGAGGATGTCCCTACCAGCTTTGCACATGTTGAGAGTGACATTTTTGCCCAGTCTTCTTTGCAAAATAGCTTCTGCCAGATTTAATGGAGAGCGTCTGTAAACAGCAATTTTCATGTCTTGCCACAGATTCTCAATTGGATTTAGGCCTGGACTTTGACTGGGCAATTCTAGTACATGAGTATGCTTTGATCTAAACCATTCCATTGTAGCTCTGGCTGTATGTTTAGGATCATTGTCCTACTAGAACAGTGATGGCGAACCTTGGCACCCCAGATATTTTGGAACTACATTTCCCATGATGCTCCACTACACTGCAGAGTGCATGAGCATCATGGGAAATGTAGTTCCAAAACATCTGAAGTGCCAAGGTTTGCCATCACTGTACTAGAAGGTGAACCCCCGCCCCAGTCTCAAGTCTTTTGCAGACTCCCAAAGGTTTTCTTCTGTATTTGGCTCCATCTATCCTCCCATCAACTCTGACCAGTTTCCCTGTCCCTGCTGAAGAAAAGCATCCCCACCACCATGTTTTACGGTGGGGATGGTATGTTTGGGTTGATGTGCAGTGCTAGTTTTCCGCCAGACATAGGGTTTTGCTCTTATGCCAAAAGTTAAATTTTGGTTTCATCTGACCAGAGCACCTTCTTCCACATGTTTGCTGTGTCCCCCACATGGCTTCTCACAAACTGTAAACTAAACTTTTTTATGTTTCTTTCAACAATGGTTTTCTTCTTGCCGCTTTTTCATAATGACCAGATTTGTGGAGTGCATGACCCGTGGAGGATTTATACCCCCAGTCAGCCAAGCCACCCATAAACCCCATCTCTAATCCCTCCAACAACCCCCCACAAAAGACGTGACAAAGTTATGAAGTAAAATGGCCTTGACGGTCTTTTTATTAACAAATTAACATAAATTAAATAAATAACATTTTAAAATAAATTTTAAATAACCTTTAGTACTTTCCAGGGGTCATGGAGGGGAACACACACCACTGGTCACTGCGTCAAACTTCGCTTAACTTTTTAGGCCTCCAGTCCAGTGTGAGACGGTAACTGAACCTTCTCAGTGACCTAACTTTACCCCCTCCCGGTTAACCCCTCGTACCCAGAAGGTACATTATAACCCCCATGCCACAGATGGGTACCAACCATGTTATATATCCATATAACATACATTTCCTCCTCCTCACAGACCCAAAACACTGCCACCACACGCACAGGGTAAAACCTTACCCTTGCACGCACCTCCACACCCTCAAAGCTCTCTGTCTCCTGTAAACCTAGCGCCCATAGATTGGTACCCACCTCGTTAAGGTGCACACCATCGCTCCTATGGTTCTCCATGTCTCCACCTCCAGCTCCCTATGTCAAATAGTTACGCCCCCATTCCTAATAATAAACCTGTTCTGAAGTCGGATTTTTTGTAATCCGGACGCGCATGCACATTACAGCGTTTCTGATGTTTTCCTACGTTGTTTTCCGATGTGCCCGCCTGCCATTCATAAGTAGGAGCCGTTCGTAAGTCGGATGTTTGTAACTCGGGACCCCTTGTACTGTTTGTTCACTAAGGTTCTCTAATAAACCTCTGAGGGTTTCACAGAACAGCTGGATTTATACTGAGATTAAATTACACACAGATGGACTCTTTTTACTAATTAGGTGACTTCAGAAAACAATTGGTTCCACTAAATTTTACTTAGGAGTATCAAATGGGAATAAACAAAAACACTGTGCTATCCAAACATAAAAAAGCAGCAAACACACTAAATTGGATAAATTCAGTTCAGCTAGTCAGTGTACAAAAAGTGTTGCACTAAAGATAAATATAATGTGAAGGTGTGTTAATGATAACTGGATATCACACTCATTTACATATAGGAATAATAAACATCTAGAACAATACTTTATAAAAATAAACTGTAAACAGAAAAATGATCGTCTGGCCCCAGACGATGTGTAAATGAGACGAAACGCGTCGGCAGGACTCTACTGCTGCCTTTTATTTGCAAAGCGCTTATTTCACTGCTTTAATGTAAGTGTGATTTTACTTTAATAAATTTGTTTATTGTACGGAATTACGCTATTTGGCCCAATTTTTCTTGTCCCACATGGTTCCATGAATGAGGGTGCGATCTTTCTGGGAGTATTGTCTCCGTGTTCAACTCAGCTTGAATGAGAGAGGAGTTAGCATCAATATCTAAAGTTCATCTTTCCTGACCTGAGGTTCTCGATATAATTGAAAAGTGTTTTTGACCCCTGGAGCGTATGCTCGTAGGGGTCATTGGGAGTCGGTAAGCTCACATCTTTCTTCTGTGTGTGGTGGTGTCAGCACCAGGGTGTTTTCTTTGGATCAATTATACCACGGATGAAATGAACATTTTCACATCTTTTTGTCTGCACCAAGGGCGAGCACAATCATCATGATTTTTTAGAAAAGGACTCTTTTGTATTTTTTCTTTTTTCCGTTTACAGTTTATTTTTATAAAGTATTGTTCTAGATGTTTATTATTCCTATATCTAAATGAGTGTGATATCCAGTTATCATTAACACACCTTCACATTATATTTATCTTTAGCGCAACACTTTTTGTACACTGAGTATCAAATGGGGGCTGAATGCACGCCACACTTTTCAGATGTTTATTTGTAAAATATTTCGAAAACTATTTATTAATTATTTTCCTGCCACTTCACAATTACAGTATCTCACAAAAGTGAGTACACTCCTCACATTTTTGTAAATATTTTATTATATCTTTTCACATGACAACACTGAAGAAATTACACTTTGCTACAATGTAAAGTAGTGAGTGTACAGCTTGTATAACAGTGTAAATTTGCTGTCCCCTCACAATAACCCAACACACAGCCATTAATGTCTAAACCGCTGGCAACAAAAGTGAGTACACCTGTAAGTGAAAATGTCATAATTGGGCCCAATGTGTCAATATTTTGTGTGGCCACAATTATTTTCCAGCACTGCCTTAACCCTTTTGGGCATGGAGTTCACCAGTGCTTCACACATCTCCCACTCCTCTATGACGACATCACGGAGCTGGTGGATGTTGGAGACCTTGCGCTCCTCCACCTTCCATTTGAGGATGCCCCGCGTTTGCTCAATGGGGTTTAGGTCTGGAGACATGCTTGGCCAGTCCATCACCTTTACCCTCAGTTTCTTTAGCAAGGGAGTGGTCATCTTGGAGGTGTGATTGTTATGTTGGAATACTGCCCTGTGGCCCAGTATATGAAGGGAGTGGATCATACTCTGCTTCAGTATGTCACAGTACATGTTGGCATTCATGGTTCCCTCAATGAACTGTAGCTCCCCAGTGCCGGCAGCACTCATGCAGCCCCAGACCATGACACTCCCACCACCATGCTTGACTATAGACAACACACTTGTCTTTGTACTCCTCCCCTGGTTGCTGCCACACACGCTTGACACCATCTGAATCGAAAAAGATTATCAGACCACAGGACATGGTTCCAATACTGCTTGTCTTCAGCAAAATGTTTGCTGGCTTTCTTGTGCATCATCTTTAGGTCTTGGATGAACAAAAGACAGCCTTTGGACGACATCCATGCAGACCAATTTGATGCAGTGTGCGGCTAATGGCCTGAGCACTGACATGCTGACCCCCACCCCTTCAACCTCTTCAGCAATGCTGGCAGCACTCATATGTCTATTTCCCAAAGAAAACCTCTGGTTATGATGCTGAGCACGTGCACTCAACTTCTTTGGTCGACCATGGCGAGGCCTGTTCTGAGTGGAACCTGTCCTGTTAAACTGCTGTATGGTCTTGGCCAACATGCTGCAGCTCGGTTTCAGGGTCTTGGCAATCTTCTTATAGCCTAGGCTATCTTTATGTAGAGCAACATTTTTTTTTTTTTTTTAGATCCTCAGTTCTTTGCCATGAGGTGCCATGTTGAACTTCCAGTGACCAGTATGAGAGAGTGAGAGTGATAACACCCAAATTTAACACACTTGCTCTCCATTCGCAGCTGAGACCTTGTAACGCTAACGAATCACATGACACCGGGGAGGGAAAATGGCTAATTGGGCCCAATTTGGACATTTTCCCTTAGGGGTGTACTAACTTTTGTTGCCAGCGGTTTAGACATTAATGGCTGTGTGTTGAGTTATTTTGAGGGTACAACAAATTTACACTGTTATACAAGCTGTACACTCACTACTTTACATTGTAGCAAAGTGTCATTTCTTCAGCGTTGTCACATGAAAAGATAGAATAAAATATTTACAAAAATGTGAGGGGTGTACTCACTTTTGTGAGATACTGTATGTGCCACTTTGTTTTCCATTTTCCAAGGCCCTGTAAAAGTTTTTGGTTCTGAAGTCTAAGGCTGGGTTCACACTAGAACACTCAGCGACTCACAGCAGGAGTCTGGCACATCTCTATTCATCATTTCAGGTCCGATTTCAGACTGAATTTTGGACTGAATTGGGACCTAAAATGGACCAAAAGATGCACAGTGTTCCTGTGCAATTCGCACCGGAGCTGCTGCGGAGATGTCTGAACCGGCTCCATAGAGAGCCGGTCACAATCTCCTGCTATGCGAATTGGATGTAGATTTCACCGCACCCAATTTACATAAGTGTCAACCCAGCCTAAATTGGTGCCTTCTCCATATAGTGGAGCTCCCTGATGCTCTTTGTGCTCCATGGTTTCCCATTTGATGAGATGATTGGCAGCTGATGGACATCAGTGCTGCTCCATCAGTATTGTATATTAACCAAAGATTTTTGAAATTGAAACGTGTAGGGATTCATATGGATAACTGTGTCAAAATGTGATAATTGTAACAGTTCTTTTGCAAACATTTGTTGGATGATTGAAATGTAATAGAAAATATTTTACCAGTTGTGATCATACTGGCCTTTCAGCCTTAATTTTTTTATTGATATTTTTTTAGCTATGTTTGAATAAAATAAGTACGGATCATTGTAGTTTTTGGTACCTAAAAAATCACAGTGCACGTCTTTTAATTTTTGATTAAAGATAGAGAATGTTTTATAAAATTTTCTATTCAGATATAGTTTCAGCATACCTATTGGTGGATCTGCAGTTATTGTCAGTCATTCTGTATGGATGTCCTCTTTCCTGATCTGTGGTTCCAGGAAAATGCATTTGGACCAGAGCAAGGGTGTGAATCCTATCCTTCTGAATAACCATGGACTTGTATGAATAGATTAGAAATAGATGTGCATATTGACTGTGCCTAATTTGTAAAATTACAAGCTTGGGATGAGTGGTGGGAACACCAGGCCATTGACAGCCAGCACTTAACACAGCAGGATGGCCTGTGTCAAGCTGAAAAAGAGTAACCCCCAGCAGGTACGCTGTGTCCCCGTGCTAAATTTTCACATTTTACCAAAGCCTTCTTTAGAAAGAACAGCCGGCAAGCAGGAGGAGGGAGCGCCCACTCCCATCTTTTAGGGTGGTTTCACACTAATCAGCTGTGGTTTGGCCAAAGTGCAGTGTACTCATGGTTTTCTTGTGGGTTGTCCACGCTTTCCTGCAGACTTCTCTCAGTTTGGCCAGTGTCGGTGCATGTACCAAAAGTACACCAAAAGTCCTGCATGCCGAAAATGCACCAAAACCACCTGATCTAATAGAAGTTTATCGGAAAACGGCACGAACACCACCGTTATACCTGTGCTGTGAACAAATCATAGTTCAGCAGTGTGAAACCGGCCTTACCCAATAAAACATCCTCACAGTTATAGAACAAGTTGAGTTAAATGTAACTAAATGTGACTAACTACCATTTGCTAGCTACCTTATCAAACTGAATTCCAAAAGTCAGAAATTGTGCCAACTGGAAGGGTGCCTGGCTTTTGTGTAGTTCATCCTTGGAAACAGGATCTGTGCAATGTCATTTGCCAGGTAACTAAAAGCCTGTCCCACTGTATTTATGACCTGTTATACAACACCTGTATGTGGCTGTTGTACACAATAGAATAGGAGGAGCACGCTAAAATGTCAAAGGAGTTCTCAGAAAGAATGGAGGTCAGAGTGCCCTTACATATAACTTATAGGCTGAATCATTGACACTGCCATGCTTGTATTACAAAACCAAACTGTACAAAGTGCTCTAAAGCAGGATCAGATATTTCTGGACTGTCCTTTTTATTTTGATGATTGACATTTGTGTATACCCTAACTAGCAACTGTTACTCAAACATTGACATAAAGGTACTGGGGAGAAATCTGAAACATGCATTTTTATTGACAGACACAATGTAAGTGATAAAGAAAAGTTACGTATATATTTGGGATCAGAAGATGGTTATTATGTCTTATCATATTTGTCTATTACAGATAGATTAACTGAATGTGTGTATAGAGCGAGGACAAAAAATATTTGATCCCTTGCTGATTTTGTACGTTTGCCCACTGAGAAAGAAATGATTAGTCTATAATTTTAGTGGTAGGTTTATTTTAACAGTGAGAGACAGATTAACAACAAAAAAATCCAGAAAAACTCATTTCAAAAAAGTTATAAAATTATTTGCATTTTAAAGAGTGAAATAAGTATTTGATCCCCTATCAATCAGCAAGATTTCTGGCTCCCAGGTGTCTTCTATATAGGTAACAAACTGAGATTAGGAGCACTTTCCTAAAGGGAGTGCTCCTAATCTCACCGTGTTAGCTGTATAAAAGACACCTGTCCACAGAAGCAATCAATCAATCAGATTCCAATCTCTCCACCATGGCTAAGACCAAAGAGATGTCCAAGGGTATTAGGGACATGATTGTAGACCTATACAAGGCTGGAATGGGTTACAAAACCATCGCCAATGATTTAGAGGAGAATAGGGTGAAAGTGTTGTGGCCAGATGAGACTAAAATTAAGCTCTTTTGCATCAACTCACCGTGTTTGGAGGAGGAGGAATGCTGCCTATGACCCCAAGAACACCATCCCCACCGTCAAACATGGAGGTGGAAATATTATAATTTGGGGGTGTTTTTCTGCTAATTGGATAGGACAACTTCACAACATCAAAAGGACGATGGACAGGAGCCATGTACCATAGAATTTTGGGTGAGAACATCCTTACCTCAGCCAGGGCATTGAAAATGAGTCGTGGATGGGCATTCCAGCATGACAATGACCCAAAACACATGGCCAAGGCAACAATGGAGTGGCTCAAAAAATGTTTTCCACACCTTAATCCCACAGAAAATATGTGGAGGGCGCTGAAGGTTTGAGTTACCAAACGTCAGCCTCAAAACCTTAAAGTGGTTGTATACTCGATTTTTTAACTTTTACCTACAGGAAAGCCTATAATAAGGCTTACCTGTAGGTAAAAAAAATATCTCCTAAACCTGTACGGTTTAGGAGATATTCCCCTCGGTATGCGCCGCTGACTGCAGCGGCGCATGCGCACAAGGGGATTCTCGGCCAGAAAATCCGGCAGTGGCCGGCCGGCCGGAATGAAATCTCCCGCGCGCATGCGCGGGAGTGACGATATCGCGGCTCCGGCCACTCACAGCGCCGGAGCCGCGATACCCGGAAGAGACGCCGAGGGAGCATGTCAGCTCCCTTGGCGTGGATCGGGCCAGATGTCGGGGCCTCGTTCTAAGGTAAGTATTTCATAATGAGCTAGTATGCGGTGCATACTAGGTCATTATGCCTTTTGCTTTGCAGATTTAAAAAAAAAAAAATGTGCGGGTTTACTACCGCTTTAATGACTTGGAGAGGATCTTTAAAGAGGAATGGGACAAAATCCCTCTTGAGAATTGTGCAAACCTGGTTGCCATCTACAAGAAACGTCTGACCTCTGTGATTGTCAACAAGGGTTTTGCCACCAAGTACTAAGTCATGTTTTGTGAAGGGGTCAAACACTTATTTGACTCATTAAAATGCAAATCAATTTATAACTTTTTTGAAATGTGGTTTTCGGTATTTTTTGTTCTGTCTCTTACTGTTAAAATAAACCTACTATTAAAATGATAGACTTTTATACTTTTTATTTTTATTTTACGTGTCAACTACCTGACCCTGAGGAAGTGGTGGCAGACTACAAAGCAGGTAGAGATTAGGGTGTTAAAGCAAATAATACTTTGGATCTAGACTTTTACAGAATATAATTGGACTTAAAGTGGAAGTAAACTCCCCTATCGTTTTCAGCCAAGGAAGCTGCCATCTTTGCCTCTGTTTAATCTTCAACTGCTATGGTGCGGCCAGGGGCGGACTGACCATTCGGTCACTCGGTCATGGACCGAGGGCCCGGCCACTAGGGGGCCCCATCAGGGTTGTCAGCCATAATAAAAACCAGGGACAGTATGTAAAAAATCTGTGTTTTTTTACTTCTGTCCCTGAAATGTCCCTTACCGACATACTTTTAATGTAAAAATCCAGAGATTGTAGTTGCCCCGCCTCTCCACTGCCTCCTCAGCCAATGGGAAAACAGTGTACCCGCCCCCTTCTTCAGCGCGGCTTATTCGAGATATGAGCAGGAGATGCCGACAGCTGGAGGAGAGAAGAAGAAGAAGGAGGGGGAGGGCACAGCCTGCAGCCTGATAGAAGGTAAGCAACTGATTATGAGTGGTTTACCCTTGTCAGCAAGGGGGAGGGGGGAGGCTGTGTTTGCTCAAGCAGAGCTCTTCCTGTCTCTGAAGCAGTTAGATCGTTTGTCTGAGGAGAAGTGAACTGCTTCTGGAGGATGTGCTGAATGTCTCCCCCCCCCCCCCCCCCCCCCATCTGTGCTACACCTCCCTACTCATAACCTGCTTACCAGTACACAGGCACAGTCCCCTCACATGCATTACTATTCCTGTGTCTGTGAGCTGCTGGGGTACTACAAGTCCCAGCATGCCAGGAGATGGAGGCAGCAGTGTGTTCCATCAGACTTTTTTGGGTAAAAAGTGCTGTACTGTGCATGCATGTGTATACTGTGTGTGTGTGTATATATATATACTGTGTGTATATATACTGTGCAGGCATGTGTCTGTGTCTATAGTGTGTGTGTGTGTATCTATATATACTGTGTGTGTGTATCTATATATATATATATATATATATATATATAGTGTGTGTGTATATATATATACTGTGCACTTGTGTGTGTATATACTGTGCAGGCATGTGTCTGTGTCTATACTGTGTGCGAGTGCGTGTGTGTGTTTACTGTGCACTAATGTGTGTGTGTGTGTCTGTAAGTATACTGTGTCTGTGTGTTACTGTGCATGCGTGTAGGTATACTGTGCATGCATGTGTTTGTGTATATACTGTGCATCTGTGTGTACTGTGCATGCGTGTGTGTATACTGTATGATCCATGTGTGCTCACTGCCACTCAACAGAATTTGATCCAACAATCCTGTGCCCGTGAAAAATGCCCTTGTTGCCATTCGGAGCCATCTGATTGGTGCACTGCTGAGCTCAACCTCGGATCAGGCAGCAAGGCAGGTCCGGGTGCACACCTGTGCAGTGATAACATGGTGCACAGCTTTTATTCATATGCCCCACTGCCCGATCTGAGGCCAAGCACTGCAGTTCACCATTCCGCTGACTCTACGACAGCACATGTGCAGTTCAGAGCCTGCAACATGTGGCTTTATTTTTTTTTTTTTAAAGGCCTTGCCCACCAGCTGCCTACCTCGCAAAGGTGTGTGTGTGTGGATATTCATGGAAGGTGGCACTCTGGGGGCTCTGCCGTAGGGCATGTCAAAAGTGTCCAATCTGTCTGCCATAATGTCGCAGTCCCGCTGCCATTACTAGTAAAAGAAAAAAAATTATAATAAAAATGCCATAAATCTATCCCCTATTTTGTAGACGCTATAACTTTTGCGCAAACCAATCAATATACGTTTATTGTGATTTTTATTTTTTAATAAAAATATGTAGAAGAATACATATTGGCCTAAACTCTGGAAAAAAAATGTGTGTATATCTATCCATCTCTCTATCTATCTTACTTTTTTTTTTTTATAGTATAAAGTAAAAAATATTGCTTTTTAAAAAAAAGTGTCTGCCTTTTTTCGTTTATAGCGCAAAAACTAAAAATCCCACAAAAGAAAGCTCTATTTGTGGGAACTAAAGGACATCAATTTTGTTTGGGTACAACCTCGCACGACTGCGCAATTGTCAGCTAAAGCGACACAATGCCGAATCGCAAAAAGTGCTCTGGTCAGGGAGGGGGTAAATACTTCCGGGGCTGAAGTGGTTAAGACTCTCCCATTGACCATGCCCATTGTTCGCCATGGTTCACTATGCATGCCACAGATCATCATCTCCCTGGTAGGGGTCCCAGTGCAGTATTTTGCCCAGGGGACCATGATGTTAAGGTGGCACTGCCCATTAGAGGCTCGTGGTGCCTTTACTGGGTCACCAGCTCTAGGTCTCCTGCCACCCTGCATGTCGCCGAGCTTGGTGCCCCTCCTCTAAAAAAAAAAAAATGGCTGCCACGTGGCGGCCATCTGTAAGCCTGGGGGCCCCATAATCTCTTATTGCCCGGGGGCCCCATAAGTTGTCAGTCCGCCCCTGGGTGCGGCACATGTGATTCGTTATGAAACCAGCCATTGGATGGTTTGATAGTTTGACTGAGAGCACAGCCAATGTGCAGTTAGCATTCCCAGCATGCCTTTTTTTTAACTGTTTAAATCCATGGGTTTACTTCCACTTTAATATTTCATGATTTTTATTTGGACTTGATGTATGTTTATGAAATATATAATAAGGTTACTAAGCACCATTAACCAGTTGCCGACCGCCGCACGCCGATGTACGTCGGTACAATGGCACGGGCAGGCATAAGGACATACATGTACGTCCCTTGCCTCCCGCGGGTCGGGGGCCCGATCGGGCCCCCGCCCGGTGCCTGCGGCGGTCGGTATTCGTTCGGGAGCGATCCCGGACGAGGGGACGGCCATTCATTCATGGCCACCCCCTCGCGATCGCTCCCGACGAATAGAAATCCCCGGTGACATCACTTCCTCTCCTGTAATGTAAACACAGGAGAGGAAGTGATGTATTCTCTCCTCCGTGTCGGTATTTTTCGTTCCGACACGGAGGAGAGCGGATCAGTAAGTTGCACCAACACTCACACACACAGTAGAACATGCCAGGCACACTCACACCCCCCCTTTACCCCCCGATCACCCCCCCAATTACCCCTGCCCCCCAGTCACAGTGACACCAATGTCATTTTTTTTTTTGCATTGGTGTCATTTGTGACTGTAATAACTGTTAGGGCAGTTAGAGTTAGCCCCCTTTAGTTCTAATGTACCCCCCTAACCCCCCCAATAAAGGTTTAACCCCGTGATCACCCCCCGTCGCCAGTGTCACTAAGGCTGGGTTCACATTGCAGCGGTTTATGAGAACGAATGTGATTCGCACCGCACTGCAGTGCAAATCACATCCGATCTCTGTGCGATTCGAGTTCTGCCATTCGCCGCACCCGCCGCACCCGCCACACCCGCCGCACCCGCCGCAAATTCGCACGGGACCCTTTTTTTGGCCCGCAGCAGAATCGGATCGCATGGGTGTTCACACCATGCGATCCGAGTTTGCAGATCGCACTGCGATATGCGAACTGATCTGGGGGTGTCAGTAACATTTCACTGACACTCCCAGCAGTTCGCATAGGGCAGTGTGAACTGCCGCCGGGAGGCATGCGATGCGGGAACCCGCCGCGGATTCGCGGCGTTTCCGCATCGCTCCAGTGTGAACCCAGCCTAATAAGCGATCATTTTTCTGATCGCCGTATTAGTGTCACAGGTGACGCTAGTTAGGCAGGTAGGTATTTAGGTTCGCCGCAGCTTTTTATAGCGCCAGGGACCCCCATATACTACCGCATAAAGCCCCCTGATTGCCCCCTAGTTAACCCTTTCACCAGTGATCACCATATAACTGTTACAGGTGACGCTGGTTGGTTAGTTATTTTTTTATAGTTTCAGGGCACCCGCCATTTATTACCTAATAAAGGTTTAACCCCCTGATCACCCGGCGGGTGTCATTTGTGACTAATAACTGTTAGGGCAGTTAGGGTTAGCCCCCTTTAGTTCTAAGGTACCCCCCTAACCCCCCCAATAAAGGTTTAACCCCGTGATCACCCCCCGTCGCCAGTGTCACTAAGGCTGGGTTCACATTGCAGCGGTTTATGAGAACGGATGTGATTCGCACCGCACTGCAGTGCAAATCACATCCGATCTCTGTGCGATTCGAGTTCAGCCATTCGCCGCACCCGCCGCACCCGCCGCAAATTCGCACGGGACCCTTTTTTTGGCCCGCAGCAGAATCGGATCGCATGGGTGTTCACACCATGCGATCCGAGTTTGCAGATCGCACTGCGATATGCGAACTGATCTGGGGGTGTCAGTAACATTTCACTGACACTCCCAGCAGTTCGCATAGGGCAGTGTGAACTGCCGCCGGGAGGCATGCGATGCGGGAACCCGCCGCGCATTCGTGGCGTTCCCGCATCGCTCCAGTGTGAACCCAGCCTAATAAGCGATCGTTTTTCTGATCGCTGTATTAGTGTCACAGGTGACGCTAGTTAGGCAGGTAGGTATTTAGGTTCGCTGCAGCTTTTTATAGCGCCAGGGACCCCCATATACTACCGCATAAAGCCCCCTAATTGCCCCCTAGTTAACCCTTTCACCAGTGATCACCATATAACTGTTACAGGTGACGCTGATTGGTTAGTTATTTTTTTATAGTTTCAGGGCACCCGCCATTTATTACCTAGTCTCACTAGTGTACCCCTAAATTTAGGGGTGTCTACTTTCCAAAATGGGGTCATTTGGGGGGGTTTGTGCCATCTTGGCATTTTATGGCCTTCAAAACTGTAACGCCCTTAGAAAGCCTGAAGGCGGTGCTTGGTTTTCGGGGCCCCGTACGCGGCTAGGCTCCCAAAAAGTCCCACATATGTGGTATCCCCATACTCAGGAGAAGCAGCAGAATTTATTTTGGGGTGTCATTTCACATATGCCCATGGCATGCGTGAGCAATATATCATTTAGTGACAACTTTGTGAAAAAAAAAAAATAAAAAAAAAGTTTGTAATTTTCCCGCAACTTGTGGCAAAATATAAAATATTCCATGGACTCAACATGCCTCTCAGCAAATAGCTTGGGGTGTCTACTTTCTAAAATGGGGTCATTTGTGGGGGTTTTGTGCCATCTTGGCATTTTATGGCCTTCAAAACTGTAATAGGTAGTGAGGAGTGAAATCAAAAAATTACGCCCTTAGAAAGCCTGAAGGCGGTGCTTGGTTTTCGGGGCCCCGTACGCGGCTAGGCTCCCAAAAAGTCCCACATATGTGGTATCCCCGTACTCAGGAGAAGCAGCAGAATTTATTTTGGGGTGTAATTTCACATATGCCCATGGCATGCATGAGCAATATATCATTTAGTGACAACTTTGTTAAAAAAAAATAAAAAATAAAAAGTTTGTAATTTTCCCGCAACTTGTGGCAAAATATAAAATATTCCATGAACTCAACATGCCTCTCAGCAAATAGCTTGGGGTGTCTACTTTCTAAAATGGGGTCATTTGTGGGGGTTTTGTGCCATCTTGGCATTTTATGGCCTTCAAAACTGTAATAGGTAGTGAGAAGTGAACTCAAAAATTTACGCCCTTAGAAAGCCTGAAGGCGGTGCTTGGTTTTCGGGGCCCCGTACGCGGCTAGGCTCCCAAAAAGTCCCACATATGTGGTATTCCCATACTCAGGAGAAGCAGCAGAATTTATTTTGGGGTGTCATTTCACATACGCCCATATCATGTGTGAGCAATATATCATTTAGTGATAACTTTGTGTAAAAAAAAAAAATAATTTTTTTTTTTGTCATTATTCAATCGCTTGAGGCAAAAAAATAAAATATTCAATGGGCTCAACATGCCTCTTATCAATTTCCTTAGGGGGTCTACTTTCCAAAATGGGGTCATTTGGGGGGGTTTTGTACTGCCCTGCCATTTTAGCACCTCAAGAAATGAGATAGGCAGTCGTAAACTAAAAGCTGCGTAAATTCCAGAAAACGTACCTTAGTTTGTAGATGTGACAACTTTTGCGCAAACCAATAAATATACAATTATTGACTTTTTTTTTACCAAAGACATGTGGCTGAATACATTTTGGCCTAAATGTATGACTAAAATTGAGTTTATTGGATTTTTCTAATAACAAAAAGTAGAAAATATCATTTTTTTTCAAAATTTGCGGTCTTTTTACGTTTATATCGCAAAAAATAAAAATCGCAGAGGCAATCAAATACCATCAAAAGAAAGCTCTATTTGTGGGAAGAAAAGGACGCAAATTTTGTTTGGGTACAACATTGCATGACCGCGCAATTACCAGTTAAAGCAGCGCAGTGCCAAAGTGTAAAAAGACCTCTGGTCATTTACCAGCAAAATGGTCCGGTCTGAAAGTGGTTAAAATAATGTAATCTTAATTATGTACATGTTATGTTGTAATTTGGGGGTATAACATTGCTCCCGGGTACACCTAAACTCCCCTTATTGATGGTGAGTGCTTCTGAACTAAAGAAAGAAAGGTTTGCTTCCTAGGGCCTCGTTCCCCAGCCAAAACACAGATGAATTTGTAAAAAGCCTGTAGAGAAGAAAGTTAATTATTTTACTCTTCTAACATCCTACTTTGCATTCGCTTAGGCACCCCAGGTAGAAATCACCATCCTTCTGACCAGAATGTCGAGTACTGAAAATCTCATGAAAAGATGCTCCTGTACTGCACTGGAGTGTTATCTCACAAACTATAGGGTACTTGGCATTCCCCGGAATTTGAGAGAAAGCTTGGTGAGTCATGCCGTGCAATAGTTAAAGGTATTAGAAAAAAAAGTCTGTGGTGAAAAAAAGTTAGTTTTTTACATTACTGTAGAATTTTGGCATAGTTAAGGGTGGTCTAAATAAATAAGCAGATATCGCTTATAGAGCAAAGTATGGCTTAAAGTCCAAATAAACTTTCAGTTTAAAAAAGCTAAATACATTCCAGGTACAACGTAACAACTAGTGTGTAAAGTCTAATCCCCTGTACATACGGTCGGACATTCCGACCACAAAATCCGTCTGATTTTTTTCCTACGGATTTTGGCCCAAACTTGCCTTGCATACACGCGGTTGTCGGAATTTCCCATCGCTCTGAACGAGGTGACGTAGAACACGTACATCGGGACTATAAACGGGCCAGTAGCCAATATCTTTTGTCTCTTAGCTTATTCTGAGCATGCGTGGCACTTTGTCCGTCGGAATTGTGTACACACAATCGGAATTTATGCAATCGGATTTTGTTGTCGGAAAATTTTAGATCCTGCTCTTAAACTTTGTACGTCGGAAAATCCAACGGAAGAAGTCCGATGGAGCCCACACGGTCGGATTTTCCGACAACATGATCCGATCGCACATTTTCCGTCAGAAAATCCAACTGTGTGTACAGGGTATTATAGTTTTTCTGAGAAAAGTCTAATGCCCTGTACACACAGTCGGACATTCCGACCAAAAAATCTGTCAGATTTTTTCCGAAGGATTTTGGCTAAAACTTGTGTTGCATACACACGGTCGCACGCAACGAGGTAACATCAAACACGTTCATCAGGACTATAAACGGGCCAGTAGCCAATAGCTTTAGTCTCTTAGTTTATTCTGAGCATGCGTGGCACTTTGTCCGTCGGAAATGTCTACACACGATCAGAATTACTGCAATCGGATTTTGTTGTCGGAAAATTTTAGATTCTGCTCTCAAACTTCCGATGGAAAAAGTCTGATGGAGCCCACATACGATCGGATTTTCTGACAATATACACGATCCGATCCCACATGTGTACAGGGCATAATGCCTGGTAAATCCAGATACGCTGACTGGGAAGGGCTGATCCATGTGAGTGGAGTGGTTATCCCATAGATGAACCAAAAGCGTACATATAGTTTACTTCTGGTGAGTGGCCAACTTATAAGGTGGGGGTGCCGTCACAAATTGGTGGAACATGGATGTGCTGAGACACGGATGAATGGTTGATTTCACAAATCTACAGTTGAGCTGCACTGAAGAGCCTCACTGGGACTATAAGGCCTCTTTCACATGACCGATCCGTTCAGGTCTGCCTGTCAGTTTTTTTAGGTGGACCTGAACAGATGCTCCATAGACCTCTATGGAGTGTCAGATGTCAGCGGTGAAATGTCCGCTGACATCCGACCCTTTCCTATCCGAAAAAGTGTGAAAACCTACTTTTCCATCTGTCTGCGGATCGGATCGGGTCCGTCGTCATTCATTCTCCCATAGGGGAGAGCGGCACTCTGACAGGTCCGTCCCTGCACAGTGTGGAGCGATCCCTGCTGAGCAAGTGGATGTCCACTGGGCGGATCATCACTGATCCGTCCCGTGTGGAAGAGCCCTAATATATAATATATTTAACACCTATCTCTTTTAAATCTTGGACTCTTTCTAAATTATTTGTTGTTTTTTTGGTTGAGTGTTTTTTGATCTGCTTGGTGATTTATTGGGAAATACAGTATGCTGTGTTTGATATTTTATCACTGAACAGGCACATGGGGAACCAGTTGATAGTTTTTTTAAGGGTATCAATATTTAAAATTTGCATATTTATCATTTAATAATTGCACATTTACTACTGAAATGAATGTTAAACCACTTTTGTTCTAAAAAAAAAAAAAACATAGGTTCTGAAGAAGACACGTGTCTGATTATTTTCTCAATTTTATTGACTGCAAAGCTGGGTTCACACCTATGCAAATTGAATGCGAGTTTCCCTGCATCCAATCTGCATAGCAGGAAAATGTGACCGGCTCTCTATGGAGCCGGTTCACATATCTCTGGGGGCGGCTGCGGAGCGCACTGCACAGAAAAGCTGTGCGTCTTTGACTCAGTTTCAGGGCTAAATTCCGGCAGAGATTCAGCCCTGATTCGTCCCTGAACTGGAGAATGGAGAATCACAATGTTCCTGTGCGATCCTCAGCCAGTTCCAGTGTGACCCAAGTCTCAGAACACACATTACATGGGTAATTGGAACTGGCAAATCATACATCATTTATGCACCACACTGCAATATTTCTCTGTAAAATCTTTCCCAGCATTATGAGAGTCCCCTCTCTCTCTTTGCTGAGTGTACGTTGTTGACAGGTGCGCAGGAAGTGGTGTGTACGGATCCACAGGCTGACACATTTGGGAAATGGTAAGCCACTTGTAGGAAGTCTGGTTGAAGGATTCGAGACTTGGAAAAAACCCACTGGTTAGGAGTCAGCTTCTCTACTGCAATCGGTGCAAGACGCGTACGTTTCTCTGCTCTGTATCCTAACACCCACACAAATTAATTTTTTTAACCGCTTCAGCCCCCTGGAAAATTTTACCCCCTTCTTAACCAGAGCACTTTTTGCGATTCGGCACTGCGTTGCTTTAACTGACAATTGCGCGGTCATGCAACATTGAACCCAAACAACATTGACGTCCTTTTTTTCCCTACAAATAGAGCTTTCTTTTGATCACCTCTGCGGTTTTTAATAAAGAGAAATTTTGAAAAACACAAATAATTTTTTACTTTTTGCTATAATAAATTTCCCCCAAAAGTATAGAAAAATTATTTTTTTTCCTCAGTTTAGGCCAAGATGTATTTTTCTACATATTTTTGGTAAAACAAAATGCAATAAGTGTATAAAAAGTTATAGCGTCCACAAACTAGGGGATTGTGTTATGGCATTTTTATAATTCATATTTTTTTTTTTACTAGTAATGGTGGCGATCTGTGATTTTTATCGGGACTGCAACATTATGGCGGACACATTGGACAGTTTTGACACATTTTTGGCACAGATCAATGCTATAAAAATGCATTGATTACTGTAAAAATGTCACTGGCAGTGAAGGGGTTAACAATAGGGGCTGATCAAGGGGCTAATGTGTTCCCTAGTATGTGTTCTAACTGAAGGGGGGAGGGGACTGTGCAGGTGAAATGTTCATAGTCTGTATGAACAGACGATCTGTCTGTTCTCCCCTCAAAGAACCGTAAACTGTATGTTTACACACACAGATCCCGGTTCTCTGTGTGTCAGCAGTGGTCGCGGGAGCCTGGTGGTGATCGTGACCGCCGGGCACTCGTATTGGCTTGGGGGGTGCGTGCCCCTAGGGCCACAGGGCGAAGTGACGTTACATAATGTCGTTTCACCCAGCCGAGCCATTCTGCCGCAGTACAACTGCGGCAGCTGGTCGGCAAGTGGTTAAATGAAAAACAATTTTATCATTCTTACATTTATGAAGGAAGTAAGGGGGGCCTGGGACAGTTGCCCATTATGTCCCCTTATAAATTGGGCACTGATCACTTCTGTCAGAAAGAAGAGAGGATTTGGTTTCTTCTCCCTCCAGCCTGCAGGGGGCCATAGAGATACAATGCTAGGTTGAGAACTCTTCTCAGTTGTGCAGGCGCTGAGGAATGAGGGTAGACTGTCCTACTTCCTGTCTCCCCTTGTCATGTGACATTTCACATGACTAGAGAGAGGAAGGAAAAGGTGCATTTATTCCAGATTGTGTGATCTGTGAGTACACGAGGGAAGGGGGGTGACAACTCTGATACAAGGGGGCACACTGATTGGGGGCTGATGTAAGTAGACACTGTGATGGGGAACCTAATGTAAGGGGAGACTGATGGGGGAATCTGATGTAACTAAGCACTCTGATGGGGCCGCTAATACATGGGGGCAATCTGATGTGGACACCTAATACAAGTACTGTGATGGGGCAGTGGATCTAAGGGGGCACTCCAATGGGGACAAATGCTTTATGGGAGTACTCTCAGGATACTAGATGTAAGGGGGTACTCTGATGAGGCAACTGGTCTAAGAGGTACAGTACTTTGATGGGGGACACCTTATGTAAAGGGGCACTCTGATGAAGATACCTAATCAAAGACTCCTTTCACACTGAGGTGTTTTTCAAAAATTTTAAAATAGTGCCTGTAAAATGCCTGAAAAAAAAAAAACCTCAGCTGCAAACCCAGTGGCTGCAGCGGCGTTTTGCAGGCGGATTTAGCCACCCCGCTAGCGGCTGAATAGTGCCGCTAAAACGCCAGTAAAGCAGCACTAAAAGAGGTACTCTGATGGAGACACCTTTTTATAAGGTGGTTTTATTTGCTTTTACTTGAAACATGGATGTGATACTTTTATGGGGTGTGTTTTTTTTTGTTTTGTTTTTTAGAGAGAGAAATTCAGCGACTGGACCTCTTTGAATTTGAAATCATTACCCCTGCCCTGGGCAGACATTTGCGCATTGTAGGAATGTGCGCAAAATTTTGTGCATTCCGTAATGCACAAAAACATACAGCCCTTTTGCAGGAATTCAATGATGCAATTAATACTTAATGGCACAATCACAACCTTCATCTGCAGAAAAATGGATTGGTAGGGATATTTTACACTTGCAGTAGCCCTCTGAGGAGTGATTTGCATTGAATCATTTTTCAGAGATCATTTGACAGAGGATGAAAATGCATTATGTCTTTTCCTCACCACCGGTTTTTAAGCCCCTAAAATCCTGCATACCATGCCAAAACTGCATGCATTGCATGCTGTTGCAACTCATTCCCTTTCACTTATTTGGGCAATACTGCCCATAAAACATGACAGGGAATAATTTTTGCTGTGCATGTGTATACCCCCATATAGCTGCTTTTGCGGCTTGGAGAAAAAGCGAAAACATGGCTCAACCTCCTGTTTTTACCTCCCTTCCCAACCATAAGTTTAAACAAGGCCTTAGGGGCTCGTTCCCATTGGGCGGACAGGTGGGCAGTAAAGCAGTTGAGCCATGCTTTTACTATCCCCCAACAAGCCACCCTGAACAGGAGATGCAGTTGCTTGGCTGTACACTTGCCAGGGGCTGATACTTTGCTTTGCAGCCATGGCAAAAACTAAATGGAACAGGGTCACAGTGTGACTGTGTGCAATGCAGTCATTGGGTTGAAACAGGCAGCAAGGCGGTGAAATATTGCCTTACTTCCTATAAAACTCTTTGAAAAATGATCTGCTGCAGATCGTTTTTCAGAGGGGCAGCCATAATTATCACACATCTGAACAAGCCCTTAGGCTGGATTCACACCTATGCATTTTTTGTGCTTTTTGCATTTTGCAGATTTGCACTACAGAACTTGTTCCTTAGGAAGCCATGTTAAATGGACTGTAGTGCAAATCTGCAAAATGCAAAAAGCACTAAAACTGCATAGGTGTGAATCCAGCCTTAGAGCCCTTTCAGCAGTCCTTTCTCACCCAGAGCCTCCCGAGATCCCTTTAGTTTTCTGCACCCCTCAGAGCCCACCTCCCCGTTCCTCCTTCATCCCACTGACAGTCCTCCTCAGACTGACACCAGTGGTGCAGTTTTTCCCCATTGACACAGCAAGTTTTTTTTCTTCTAGTGACACCATCGACACGGGGACATTTTTTTTTTTTTTACCACTGAAGATGTCAGTGGCCTTGCAGGTAGCTCCAGGATGCCACATTGCTGGAGCCAAGGCGAGTATAATTTTACTTTAGCCACTTCAGCTATGGAAGATTTACCCCCCCCTCCCTTACCAGGCCATTTTTTTTTTTGCGCTACGGCACTGCGTTGCTTTAACTGACAATTGCGCGGATGTGCAACATTGTACCCAAATAAAATGTATGTCCTTTTTTCCCCACAAATAGAGCTTTTTTTTTGTACTATAAACAAAGAACGACTGACAATTTTGAAAAAAAAATATATTTTTTACCTACTGCTATAAAGCATATCCAATAAAAATGTAAAAAATTTAATTTCTTCATCAATTTAGGACAATATTTATTCTGCTACCTATTATTCGTAAAAACAAATCCCAATAAGTGTATATTGATTGGTCTGCACAAAAGTTACAGTGTCTACAAGCTATGGGATATTTCTATTACTTTTTTTTTTTTACTAGCAATGGCAGCGATCAGCGACTTATAGAGGGACTGCGATATTGCAGCTGACAAATTGGACACCTAACTGACACTTTTTTGGGGACCAGTGACACAAATGCAGTGATCAGTGCTAAAAATATGGAAGGTCACTGTACTAATGACACTGGCGGGGAAGGGGTTAACATCAGGGGCGATCAAAGGGTTAAATGCGTGCCTAGGGAGTGCTTACTAACTGTGGGGGAGATGCTTTTTCCTATGTCACAGTTTACTGTACCCGCAGAATGACATTCTGCCTTGTTTAAATGGGCAAACTGTCATTCTGTCAGAGCACCAAACGATCGACAGATCCCAGCAGACATTGGGTTTGAGGGACCCACTGATCAGTTCCCTCTTTGTAAAATCCCAGTGGGAGCGAGCCGCTGGCGGCACACACTCAGGCCCAAAACAAAGCAGAGTTACGTATATAAGTAATTGTAGTCCCCTTTTGTCTCATGATAATTTTTATAGCTGAACCATATTCAGGTGCATAATCCTCCTGACTGTGTCTACACTGAGATTGCAGACAAGGAGTCAGAATAACAAGAAAGGCACCTGCTACATATACCTTATGATTAAATGTTTTAAGCACCAGGAGCAATAAATGATTATATCTATGCTGCATCATGTTATCCCTGGGGAAAGAAATTACTAAGCAGGCGTCCCTTTACTACAGAGAGCACATCTCCTCTCCAAAGAAGACATCAGGGATTCCGATCTAATCTGATCTAGATGTGCATTCTGCTTTTAACAATTGGTTATAGATTCACAATGAATAAGGGATGAGCATTGCTTAGCTGAACTTATGAATAAAAGAAAAACAGAGGGTGCACCAACCTAGTGCATTACCTTTTGCGATCATTTAAAATTTGTGCATTATACTCACAATTAAAAAGCATGTTTCAAGCAAAATATAAAATCCACCATATCCTCCATTCAGCAAGGTCCGCTCTGAGGAAGAGGGGACACCACTCGAAACATGTCAGTTCTGTTTGGACACTCATTCAAAGACAAATAGCATCAGTGGGCCTGCATGTTCTTCTGTGCAGCCTTGACCCTGTGAACTTTCCTGCCCTCCTGAAACTCTACGTTCAGACATGTTGTGTATAACTTTTAAATGACACACGGACACAATGCAAACAGTTTTAACTCTCAGATTTACTTGGGAGGGGAGAGATTTAAAAGGAGGATTAGTCAGCCAAATTCTGGTTACAGCCAAGACTAGGTTGAAATAGATACCAGCAACATGTCCCCTTTAAGAGTAATAAACAGCAATGTTATAAATGCAAGGCCTTGCGACTATCTTCACCAGCAGTTGGAGCTCAGAGCAAGAATTCTTTAGTGTGGCAAAGTGATGGCAAACAAGGCAAGACAGCTGGTTCTGACTTATAGCAATACTCTAGGCAATCCAGAAAAGTGTTGTCTGTGCACAGTGTTCAGAGTGCAGTATTAATGACTGGCAGTGGGATCTTTGGGCAAGTGCCTTCTCACCAATCCTCATAACGTTCAGCAGCCTCCAGGTGGACGATCAAACTGTTCTCCTTGCTGCAGATGGACAGAGATGGCGATTGGTCTGCTGACTCAGTGAGCTGGCTGTCGCCGTTGGGTTCACTATTGCTGCAAGGTACCCTTCAGGTAGCATGCAACGTCTGACCCGCTGGGGCTGGAGTTGTAAGGCTGTGCATCGCGTGGTAGGCCGCGGTCTCCTCACACAGCGGCAAGATGGTGCTCACATGATGGGATTCAGGAAGCAAGAGAGCACAGCGCTGGTCAGCAGATCCCTTTATATAGTCTCTCCCACAATTCCCCCCTGGAGCAGATAGCTTGCAGGAAGTTGTAGTCCGTGGTCAGTTCTGCAGTTCAGCGATTTCTGCTCAGAAGACTACAGTTCCCAAAATGCTTTTCTTCAGGCTCAGAAACCTTATGTCAATTATCTGAGCCCAGCACTAGAGGGATACAGAAACAGTCTGGGACAGCAGGAGACATGTCTTCAAAATCAGATGCTGTAGTCCACTCCCGGCTACATCCTATCCCTACTTGAAAGTCTTTGGTCCCTAAAGACAGGATACAGTCCCACCAAATATTTGTTATTTAACACCTTAAAGATCTGCAAATTACAAATCTGCTAACCAGAATCTACAGTAGCAAATAGCTAATAGAAGGATTTTCTAACAGTAAGCTATATAAATCATCAGACAACGTTACATAATTTGGTGACCGGCCAGTAATAGATTAGTGACCTACTCAGAAGTGTCGTAGGGTGGAGCAGGGTCATCCTCTACCAAAGGTTCAGTAGAAGAAGCTGGCACTTGGTTAGAGCGTTGAGCTGTAGAAATGAGTTAATCTGAGCTTTCTCCAAGGGTGTTGTTCGTTGGTCTCTTATAGGGATTGCTTTCCCATCTAAGTCTTGAATGTATGCTATCTGAGGTTCCAGACTCACTATTCAGGACCCAAAATCTACAACCAGGCTCTGATTCTTCCATACTCTCAAACAGTCTCTCCTCCTGCGTCATGGGTGGAGGGGCTGGAACGTCTCTAGAATCTAATATTTCAGAGTTGTCAGCCAGTTCTAGTTTGACTCTTCCAGTTCTTCTCTCAGGAGATGGTAAAGGCCTCTCTGTCTCAGAAGGCTAGCATTTTGGGCTGAGAGGTTTCACCCATATCTTCCAATGGGGACTAAGAGACTCTGGTGGTATCCTCGATTGGGGAAATCAATAACTAGTCGACAGTTAGCTCCTCCTCCATCATTCTTCTCCGCTTTGTCCTCTTGAAAAGTAGATGAGGTAGACTGACGGGTCCTAGAACTCAAAGTAGGAAAGCGAGGTGTATCAGAACAAAGTGGTGAAGATACCCGAACAGCCTCAGATATAGATAAGAGGTGGTTTTACCCCTCTGGGAGCGAATTTGGTACACAGGAAGTCCAGGTAGCCATTTTGCAGACATTGTAGGGTTGAGAGCGCCATCAATCGGCCAATTTGTGTTTTCCTGGCACTCCTAAATTGCCTAACAGCACCTGATCTCCTGGTTGCAAGTCCTGAACCCACACCTTGAGATCAAAATTCCTTTTTGTTTCTTTGTTCTCTAGCAGTGGAGGCTAACTTGGCTCTCTCATAGACTTCGGAGAAAGTTCAAAAATGCCTATCAACATATCCTCCATAAGAGGCCTGAGAAGTGTGATCCAGGGAGTTTCCAAAATCAAAATCCACAGGTAAACCGGTATCCCTCCCAAACATCAACCACATCAACCTGTAAGGAGAGTACCCGGTAGAGTAATTTACTGTGCTATTGTAAGCGTGGACCACTGCAGCAATGTAGTCACCTCAATGTTGTTTATTTTCTAAAGGTAATGTTCCCAGCATGTTTAGCAGGGTATGGTTGAAACGTTCTGGCTGTAGATCTCCTTGGGGATGGTAAGGGGGGGTTTTGGACTTTTAAACATTAAGCAATTCACACAACCATTTTACCAATTTACTCTCGAAGTCCCAACCTTGATCTGAGTGTAGACGCTGAGGTAAGCCGTAATAAACTAAAAACTTCTCCACCAAAGCTTTGCCAACCATAGTGGCTTGTTGAGCTTTGGTCGGGAAAGCTTGTACATAGCGAGTGAAATGATCTGTCACATTCAGGACATTGCTTCCCCCACTCAGGTCAGGTTCTAGACACAAGAATTCAATGCACACCAGCTCTATTGGCCCTTGACATGGTAGATGGCCCATTGGTGCAGCCCTACCAGGTAAAGTGTTTCTTTGGAGGCACTGAATACAAAAGCGGCACCGAGGCACTCTAGCAGGGCTAACTCCCACAGCTTCAGCTCCTGTGGCCCCCTCATGATGGTGCTCTACTCCCTGGCACACTGCGTGAACCCCGTCAGGAGTCAAATGTACCAAGTTCCTTGCACTATCATCTGAAACATACAGCCTTCGAGATAGGGAATCTGCATCCTGGTTTCCTATCCCTGGCCTGTACTTCAGGCTGAATTGAAACCCGGACAATGTGGCCAACCATAGATGCCCAGTGGCATCTAATTTCGCAGTAGACAACAGGTAGGTCAAAGGATTGTTATCCGTTTTGACCATAAACGTAGCCCCATACAAGTAGTCTCGCAGCTTGTCCACTACTGCCCACTTGAGGGCCAGAAACGGTAAATTATGCACAGGAGTTCTTCTCAGAGGGAGTGAGGCTCAGAATCACATAAGCTATCGGATGGAGCTTCCCTTCAGTTTCTTGATATAGAACTCCTTTTAGCCCATCTCGGCTAGCGTCCACATGCAACTCAGGGTTTAGAAGGATCAGCATAGGCTAAAACTAGAGCTTCAGTGAGGCTCTCATTCAAACGTCTAAAAGCCTTCTCACAATTCCAGGTCCATTGATCCTGAACAGAGTCACGTGGCCTCCTTGGGCCTCCCTGGGATGTGAGCTCTGCGAGCCCTTGTTCACTTTACTCTGCAACAACTTATTCAGGGGCTTCGCAGTCTGTGCAAAGTTCTTCACAAATCTTCTATAGTAGGAACAGAATCCTAAAAATGACCTCAGCTCTGTGACAGTCCTTGGTCGAGGCCAAGAGGTAACCTCCTCCAGCTTTCGTGGATCTACGGATACTCCATGAAGTAACTGAAGTCTAGTAGAATTGGCATTTCTCCAATGACAGCTTCAGTCCCACCGCATGAAGTCTCTGAAAGACCTTTTCAAGTCATGCTTCATGCTCCTCCAACCTCTTGCCAAAAACTATTGTCATCTGAATACATCAGCGCTTCTATCAAATTCATGTCTCCCACGTATTCTCCATCAATCTCTGAAAGGTGACTGGGGCCGCCGCCAATCCCTGCAGCATACGGTCAACCTCAAAGAATCCCAACAGGCTGATGAATGCCATCTTCTCTTGGTCGTCGGGATGCATAGGTATCTGGTAGGACCCACTTTTCAGATCCAACACGCTGAACCATTTTGCTCCAGATGGACACTACAATGCATCTTCTATGCGAGGTGTGGTGTACTGATTCGGGATGGTTTTTCGATTCAGCATTCGGTAATCGATGCACATCTGACTGATTCCATTTTTTTTTTTTTTTGCACACCACCATAATGGGGGATGCATAAGGACTCTTGGATTCCTTAATGACCCCAGACTTCTTCAGTTTGGCCAACTGCTCCTGAAGATCCTCAAGGTCATTCAGAGGGATCTCTCTCTCGAAAGGGCTTGTACTCGGAGCCAATCTGTGGAGGGTATGGGAAAGGAACAAATGGCAACAGAGAACATTGACCGGAGGTGTGCCGGGGTCACGTGGTTAGTATGCCTAAAAGGGGGCAAAAATAACACAGTAGGAAGGAAGCTTAACAAACAGATTATTACACACTGAATTAACGTTCAAACCGCCAAATTGAAAAACACTTGTGACATCTCAAAAAGTGGCTCCGGGACATACCCAGAGACACAACGACCTCCACCTACCCAAATACTGAATAATAATGCCCGCGACCCCTTGTCGCAAAGTTGCTCCTATCTCGAATGAATGGCCAGCGTATGCTTAGGGTCCAGAACCGGATTGGCCCAAAAAGGGATGGCAATGAAATATGCATTGAGCTGCGGAGAGGAGAGCACAAAAGGAAAAGGCAACAGAGAACCATCGCTGGGTTTACCAGACGTAACACTGACGAGCTAGTCTAAGACCAAAGCCGGGCACCACAGCCTTTCTGGTCTCCAAAACCTGATGTCAGTGCTGCCTCCCGCTTGCTGCATCTTGTGAGCATGCAGATGTAACCAGAAAAGGCTGGGGTGCCTGACGAATTGATAGGCCAAAAGTACGGGAGACCCTGGGCCAGAAAGCGTGACTCCCCTGGCCTCAAAACCACGAAGGCCAGATATACCGCTGCCTTGAGCACCAAGCTGGGTACCAGCCCAAAAGGAAACCTCGAGAGCATGTCAGACACCACGGAAAATATGACCTGTGATGGGAAGTCTGCTGGGTGGATACCTTTTTAATAGGGTTTGCAGAAAATAAAGGAAGGCCTATCGGGGTCTCCCCAAAACAGAAATGCTGAGTCCTAGCCAGATATGACCTGATAGTGCCTTGGGCCAATTTGAGTTGGGAGTGGCCAAAAACCGAAAAACTAATAGGTACTGGAAGATGTAACTGTCAGGACTTGGAAAGCCTGGCAAACATTCCAAACAGTGACATAAGCCTTCCTGGCATTCAAAAATGAAGGTATGATCGAACAAGGCTGCTGCGTCAGCCCAATGGGAACCTCATTGCTGGAACCAAGGAGAAGGTGTGGCTCAGGCATCTGGGGTTCTGGAAAACACTAACCACTGAGCCAGTAGAAGTAGCTAGGGAAATGAGGGTAGTGTAGATTAACCGGTTCCTGACCGGCTCATGCCGATGTACGTCGGCAGAATGGCACGGGCAGGCATATTGGCGCACAGGTACGTCCAATCTTTGTGCGTTCGCGTGCCAGTCGGGACCCCAGTGAGTCCGGTCGCGGGTCCCGCGGATTCAATCGCTGTGGGCATACCCGCGATCGTCTCTATTGTAAACAGCATTTCTCCATTCTGCCTAGCAACTAGTGACGCTGATCTCTGCTCCATGTGATTGGAGCAGAGATCAGTGTTCACTAAATGAAAGCACAGCCCCCCACAGTTAGTAATACACCCCTAGGAGCACTTAACCACTACACTGCCACCCACTGGTTAACCCCTTCACTGCCAGTGTCATTTACACAGGAATCGCTGCATTTATATAGCAGTGATTGCTGTATAAATGACAGTGGTCCCAAAAATGTCTGACGTGTCCGCCATAATGTCGCAGTCACAATAAAAATCGCTGATCACGCCATTACTAGTAAAAAAAAATAAAAATTTAAGGAAAATGCCATAAAACTATCCCCTATTTTGTAAACGCTATAACTTTTGCGCAAACCAGTCAATCGCTTATTGCGATTTTTTTTTTTTTTTTTACCAAAAGTATGTAGAAGAATGCGTATCAGCCTAAACTGAGGGGGAAAAAAAAAAAATGTTATATATTTTTGGGGGATATTTATTATAATAAGTAAAAAAATTTTTTTTTTCAAAAATGTCGCTCTATTTTTGTTTATAGCGCAGAAAATAAAAACCGCAGGGGTGATCAAATACCATCAAAAGAAAGCTCTATTTGTGGGAAAAAAAGGACGCCAATTTTGTTTGGGAGCCACTGTGCAATTGTCAGTTAAAGCAGCGCAGTGCCGAATCGCAAAAAGTGGTCTCGTCTTTGACCAGCAAAATGGTCCGGGGCTGAAGTGGTTAAGGACAGGAAAAAAAACACAGTCCACAGAGTAACTTGCTCCGCACTTGCGTCCGACACACAGGGGAACACCAACCTAAAAAAACAAAAAAAAACGGGCTTCCCGAGTTGAAGCCGGGTAAACCATCCCCCTGCATTGTACCCCTGCCATCAGATCAAAGAGTCGCGGCTAGCTATGTGCGAACCATGAGTCCTTGGGCCGGTCCAGGTACTAAAAGAGGGTGAGCTACCATGCTCCGACCCCCTAGCCAGAGAAGAAGGGATAGAAGCAAAGTCCCCCAACATCTGCTGTTCAAGACATGACCTGCATAAACCGAAAAAATAAACTGGACATAACCAAGAATGAAACAATCACCCGTAAGACTCACCTGCAACCAACCCATCCCCCCGAAAGAAATGAGACCAACCTATGCCAGTCTTGTGCGATTTACCAGGCTGAGTACCTGAGGCGTAATAGGCAAACTAAAAGGCCTAGAGACATGAAAACGTGTCGGGGTACTGAAGTAAATGGTAACCTAAAATAAATGAAAAAGAAATCGAGATCTAATGCAAGTAAGCTGCGTGAAGGAACATAACCAAATGAGAAACGTGAGTAGTGTGAGCGGCACCAGAAACGCAAACTGCAAGAGAAACGCAGGTTGCATGGGAACGTAAATAATATGGACAACATGGGGAAAGATGTGAGTAACGTGGGAAAGATGTAAGTACACGAGAAACGTAAAATTGCATGAGAAACGTAAACTTGCATGCGAAATGTAAATTGTGAGAGAACGTGAAGTGCAAGAAACTTATAATTGTCCGAGAAACGTGAACTTGCACGAGAAATGTAAAATTGCATGACAAACTTACCTTGCACGAGAAACCTAAATTACACGAGAAACTTAAATTGTATGAGAACGTAAAATTTCACGAGAAACATAAAATTGCATGGGAAAATGTAAATCGTATGAGAAAACGTAAATTGTACATGAAACTTAAACTGTAAGAGAACTTAAAACTTGCACGAGAAACGTAAAAATTGCAGAACGTAGACAACCCTACTGTGTGAAAAACGACCAGAAAACATGAACAGACAACCAGCCCATGAAATAACAACACTCCTTGGTATCTGACAGGTATGAGGATGAGGGTGCAGAAAAGACAATACCAACGGCGCATGAACGTGAACCTAATGACAACACCAACCTAGTGTATGCAGTAAGCGAGCTCGACCAACCTGCAGCACCAAGACAGGTAATTAAAAGGAACACTCAGAGCTAAGGTACCTACAGACCATGGTTGGGGAGTAGTAAAGGTGTAATAGTGAACGTGCATGTATGATATATGGTATACGGGCGAGAAGATTGTGGGACGACAATCAATTAAAAATGAAACCTCAGCCCGTATGAATCTGTAGACGTGACAGATCCTGGATGTGAGCACTAGCTAACAGAAAGCAGTGAACGAAAGGCTACGACATGAAAAAGGGCTACGACGTGAAAAACCCATCACGTGAAAATGGCACGACATGTGTACGGCATACAGAATATGACCGGCTTACTGAAATGAATGTTCTAAAACCATGTAGCCCCCCAAGGACACACAAAAGAACATAATGAGATGACCGGCGATGAGAAAGTGTCATGTCATCTCCACAGCCTGTATTAACCCCTGAAAACCCATACTATCAAGTGTGCGTAGCACATGGTGACGGGGCACTAGCAGCGTGGCCCTATGTGAACGGCAGCATGCAGGCAGCCCTGTCTGCTAAATGTTTCTACCATGGATACCCCCATTCGCAGCATGAGGGGGAGCGATTGGGCTGTGTAAGGATGCACTGTGCCTATTGACAGGCAATTACAGACCCATCTTGCTTCCTAATATCGACCTCAAGCTGTTTACTAAAATCATTATTCTGCGGTCTCCTCACACGGCAGCGAAATGGTGCTCACACAATGGGATCCATGAAGCAAGAGAGCGCGGGCCTGGTCAGTAGATCCCTTTATAGTCTCTCCCACAATTCTCCCCTGGAGCAGATAGCTTACTGGGAGGTGTAATCCACGGTAAATTCTGCAGTTCAGCAATGTCTGTTCAGAAAACGACATTCCCCACAATGCTTTTCTTTAGGATCAGAAAGGTGATGTCAGTAATCTGAGCCCAGCACTAGGGGAATACAGAAACAGTCTGTGACAGCAGGAGGCAAGTCTGCAAAATCTGATGCTGTAGTCCGCTCCCGGCTACAATAACTTGGATAGGGAAGGTAATTATGGGATGTCCAATTTAAAAAATGTCAAACACTGAATCAAGGACAACTTCACCCTATTTACAAAAAGTCCTCTTCTTCCACCTGCACAAACTTGGTTCTTTTATGTACAGCACCTGCTGTTTACTCCTGGTAGAACTAACAGTTTTAGTTCAGCAAAAGCCCTTTACAGGTAGGAACTCTCAATCCCTTGACAAAGCAATGCAATGTGAGTGAACAGAAAACACACTTCCTTCTGCCTTCCTGTGGCCACTGATCCCAGTTTCACTTGCTTAGCAGAATGCTATCCCACCTGGCTGTCACCAGCCGTACCCAGCTGTTCTGCCCAACTGGCAAACATACATGGAGACCTTCCAGGGGAAGTTTAGAGTAAGACTCTGCACTACGCGGTCATCAAGAGAGACCTGCTACAGATGGCAGTCTCTCACCTTTGCGCATCCCTGCACCGTGCTGATCTACACGCTGTCTCTCCTTGCTCCTTCCCGCTGCCTCTCTGGCATGAGTCCTTCCACCACCTCCTGTTTTAGGATCCTTCCAGGCCAGCTTTCCTGAGCACCCATCCCCAGGTAAATCCCCCTGCTAAGGGGTCCCTCAAGGGTCACGACAGCCTCTCCTCGGCACGGCTTCTGCATATTCCACCTGACTGCCCTGCTGCAATGGCCCATGTCTATTTATGGGGTTATCTCAGTCCCCTGCCAGCACACATCTGGGGATTTTCTGAGGCCCCATAAATGTTCCTCCTAACCCTCGCCCTCTAGTTCTAGAAGGTTCTCCAACCTTCCAGATACCACGGGGAGGCACCATAGAGCTGCCAGGATGAGTCACCCAGTCCTGGCCTCTAGTAACCCTGATCCAATTCAGTGACTCAGGTTATTCCTGGCCAGAATATGATTTACCTACTCTCACTTCTAGTAGCACACACTATATAGTGCTGCAACCCCAACAGGTATGCATATTGTCATACACAGACTTTGCTTTGAGGTATACCTGAAAGCTATGTACAAAAACATTTAACAACATAGTAACTGTTTTCCTGCCATGAGTACTGGAGATTTCTTGCGCACATTCAGCATTAAACCCTCATTGACGTGCAGCACTTCCCTCTCTTCTCGTATAAGCTAACGGCTTGTGATGTGTGCCAGTGCAGTGCATGCAGGACTGTGGTAGTGATGAATCCTCTGTCCGAACAAAGTTCTCCTAGATAGTCAAATCCAATGCTACCCCACTGCATACTCTATGCCAACTGGCAAAAGGCTGGGTCCAGCCTGCGGGGTCCTAAACGCATAACTCCATCCAAATGAAATCTCCTATATAGCGCGGCTGACATGCGTGTGTGCAGGGGGTGTGCCTGGACACACCCTAATTACCCCTGTGTGGCATAGATTCCCCCTACTGCCCAAGCTGTGTCATTTTCTGAATGAGCACAGCGAGTGACTGGTACAGATCACTCACTGTGTTCGTTCATAACTGAAGCCAAGTAAACTGTTTACTAGGCTTCAATTTGTGAATGACCAGGAAGCTGCTTAGTGCAGAGCATTTGCCATTCATTCATTGTCCAATGCAGCTGATGCTGCAGAAAAAGGGGCTTGGGAATCTCTGTCCTCAGCGTTTTTTCTCTGTCCCAAAATTAAGACATGAAGGGTCTGTATAGACCCCTGATATTTCACCAAAGCTCCCATTGGGGCTCCTAAGAGAATTGTAAATAAAAAAGATTTCTAAGAAAAAAAAAACTACGGACACTGCCCACTGCACTACTGACACCAACCTCTGCCCTACTGAACCCGTCTATATTTTAATACTTTTAAAATGTTTGACTTTTATTTTATATAATGCACAAACGCGCACACACACACAAATATGTGTGCTTGAGCTTTGGGGTGCACACCCTAATGCCATAGTCTACGCACACCAATGACAACTGATATGATCCTAGGCTTATGCAAGCGGAGTAATGTGGGCAGACGTGTTGAATAACATGCAGAGCTTTTTAGCCTTGAGGCTGTGTGTAAACTCAATCTAAGCGGAGTGGTGCAGGCAGACTACAGTATAGAAGACAATACTGTACCCGTAGCCAGTGGGCCATCTGCGTTTTTTAAGCTGCATCCTGCTTGCCTGCTGTGCTTCTCTTATCACTTATGCCTGGTACAAACTCTGAGTTTGTACCCGCTGGGCTGAAAAAAATAAAAATAAACCAGGAGCTTGCGGGGAGGTCTCTGGACTGACTATGTGATGTTCATACAGTGATCTCCCCACTAGGCTATTGTGTTCTGAGAGGGCGTGGACTGCCCTCCCACCAGAATTCACTGATCAGCGCTCGCAGCCATTGGCTGGGAACGATGATCAGATGCTGACCGGTAGGTGTTTTTCTGGCATGCACATTCTACAGAAACCGGAGAGGCTGCCATACACACGGGCCCAGCGTCAGCCAGTTTCTCTTGAACCGGCTGGTATTCAGCCCATGTATACCAGACTTAAGGCCTGGCTCACACCTATGCAGGTTGCAGTTTGCATATTCTGGGTGCACTTTGTGTTTTTCAATAAATGTTTTTGATCCGTTGAAGTCTATGGAACCAAAAATACAACCTGCTGGGCCTTAGCCCTTTCCTTAAAATGCACAGATGTGAACGTGACCCTTAGAAAACAATGTTAAATAGACTGTAGTGTGTTTCTTCAAAAACGCACTAAAAAAATGCATAGCTGTGAATCAGGCATAAGCCTGTAGTGATGGCCACTGTACTGCGATAGCTGGGCCAGCAATAGATGGAAGCCAAGGCAGGCCATGCTGGCATGAACTCCACCAGAGCTACGGGCTGATGTCATTACACCCCCATGTGACACCAGAAGTGCGGATGTTTTTTTTAAAATTGTGTTTGCCTGCACACTTGTACAATACTCACGGTTTTATGTGTTTGAGAGTATCCATCCTGTTTGGCTTTTATCAATAAAGCATTTTTCAGACTTTATCACACTATTGGAGCCCCTTCTTTACATGCCCCGCTGTTTCTGGCGTATTGAGACTCCCAGACGTGTGTTTGACATCCTGGATGAATTTTCCTGACCCTCAGCTTATTTCAGCAACGTGGTGGATCACCTCACCCCGCAGAGGGCTATATCTGCATGTGTATGTGACCTCACTAGAGATAGGAGGTCCACACTATCCGGTATGTGTTTTCATATATAGACTGAGAGGTCAGGCGTGTTCGCATGCTCCACGTGCAGAGCCCCCCAGGAAGTCGGTGCATCGTTGTGCTAATCACAGGCAGTGAGACATTGTCCCGATGCGCGGCTGCAGAGATCGGGAAAAGTCTCACTGCCTGTGATTAGCGCTGCGCCGACTTCCTGGTGGGCTCTGCACGTGGAGCATGCGAACACGCCTGAGCTCTTTCTTAATATAGACTGATTGTCACAGGAAGATCTAACTTTTTTCCTTGGTGGTGGAATTCCCTGAATCATATCATCCCCACTGGATACCTTTTTTATTTCAAGAACATTCACTTATCTTTCAGAACTCTCATTATTGAAATTTTTTTCAATTTTTTTTTTTTTTTTTATATATATATTTTTCACTTGACTTTGCACGATTTTACATATTTTTATTTTATTTTTTTTAATCTAATGCTTCCGCATTAGATTAGTATCTCCACTGAATAGTTAATCTTTTCATTTTTCAAGCGTGACATTTGTATTTTTTTTATCATTGTTTACTATGTCCTATATCACATGGTTTGTCGCTGCTGGTTCTCATCTAACACACACACACACACACACACACACACACACACACTTCTTACACTTTAGCGCTGTATACCTCCAAATTGATTGACTCCAGTTGGTGGCACACGAGATCCCTCCACCATCAACTTCCACCCCACACTCCTCCTACCCCAGCTCTCGTTCCCTTACTCCCCAATAGCCAGCTCCATCCCCTTACCCTCAAACCTCTTTCATCAATAGCTCCCAACCCCCCCACACTCTTCCAGCATCAGATCCAATTTCCACCGTCACCATCAGCTCTTGCTTTTTGCACTGCAAGAAACTGTAAGCACCATAAAAAAAATTTAAATTTTTAATAAATTGTATGTAAATAAGTGTCCACACACTTTAAGACGGCCATATATGGATAGAAATTCGGCCAGCTTTGCAGGGACTGGCCAGCTTAGCAGGGACTGCCCAGCTTAGGTCTTATATTGTGCTGTTGGGGGAACAAACAATCTCCACATGTGGCGTCTAGGCAGTTGAACAGCGCCATATATATACATATATACTCACACACAACCAGACATTTGTATTGTCTGACACTTCACATTTTGCCACATACCCCCCAACTCCCCCCTTTCCTCCAAACCCCCTCACACCCCATTAAACCAGACCAGACTGCGTTTGGAGTAAAGGGCCAAAGGCCTTGATTTATTAACCAAAATATGTAAAATATAATATTCAATAAATAACTTTTAATAATAATAACTTGTAAACTTTTCCTTTAACACTGGAACATGGGTCATTAGCATATCCAAGACCCTACTGGTCACTGCACCATATATTTGACCTCCTTGACCTCCAGACGGCATCCCCTGTCTCGGAGGTTATACCCAAACTAATGCAGTGACCTACCCCTTTTCTCCTCCGGTTACCCCCTTGTAACCAGGAAGTACATCACCAACCATCCCCCATCCCCATGGATGGGTACAACCTAATTACCACCTGCACCACTTACCCTTCTAAACTGACCCCCCAAACAACCTGCCACAGCTCAAAAGGTTGTAAGGCCTTACCCTTTCGAGCACCGCCACATGCACAGCCCCCTCTGAATCCCCTCCTGCAGGCCTAACGCCCACAAGTCCGTCCCAACCTCATTTAAATCCCCGTCACTTCTCAAGTATCTCCAGGTCTCAAACTCCAATTCCCGATGCCTAATTGCCAATCCCTCATTCCTAACAAAAAACCTGCTCACTTCCTTAACTTTTACCCGGGCCCTGTCCACCTTCTTGTCAGACTGCGCCCACCTCCACGACATCCTGCTGACCATATCCGACCATACCAAGACCATGCCCGGGTAGGCAGCCTTCAACCGAAGAACATCACACTGACTCCCATGTCATTGCCCCCCACATGCAGGATCAGAACATCAGGCAGCCGGTCCAAGCGAGAGAATCTATGGACCTCACCCAGCACCCTGTTCCACCACATACCAGGGACCCCTATCCATCGAACCTGTGCTTCATGTCTGGGAATCCGAAGCTGTCTCCCGTTTGGACGAACGTCGGCTCTTTTCGAACCCCAGAACACGTATGAATGGCCCAGAATCCAGACCAAACCAACTTCAGAACCTGTAAACAAAAACCAGTAAATACACAAGACCCAGCAACAGTCATCCCGTACTTGTACATATCCCCCCCCCCCCCGCACCCAGTCCTAAGGCAGTAAATGAGGACGAACGTACAGCCGAAACCTCCCCGATTCCCACCTTCCTATTCTCTTCACCGCCTCAGCACTCAGCCCGGCCCTAGACGCCTCAGTAGCCGCCCCTATGCGGAAAGAGTGTGATGAAAAATTCCCCGGGTCAAACCCCGCTGCCGCCACGCACTTCTTAAAAATAGCAGTGAACTGGAACTTGGACAAAAAAGAACCATCCCCATGCATAAAAAAGGGGCCCGCCACCCGTGGCCGTATACCCAAGAAAGCCGCCACCGGGCATATATCGCTCTCCGCAATGGGGGCCACTTCCACCAGAACCCCTCTCCCCTCTTGATCTGTCTTAGACCTGCGCAACCAAATTCTCACCCCATCCTGACCCAGCTCCACATCACCCGCATCCAACCCCCCCGATCCGAGACCTGGCCAGGCAGAACAGCTCGCCAATACTGAATGCCTCAAAAAATGACAAAGAAAAAGCCACCCTAAAGAGGCTTTGTTCGTAAGAGGAACCGCAAACCGCCTCCACCGCCGTGCACAGGCCCCGGAGCATCTGAAAGGAAACCGGACGCCGCCCATCCCTCTGTCTATGTGCCTTCCGGTACCCCTTTAACGCTTGCCGCAGCCAAAACTCTTTGGTAAAATCCGGACGCCCTTCCCATTTAAACAAGAAGGCCAACCCAGCCAGCTTCCTGTCTATGGAGGCCGCCAAAACCCCCCTGTCCATATCCTTGCAAATAAAGTAAAAAACAGCCTGAGCCATGCCCGCCTCACCCGGGGCCATGCCGATCGCCGTTAGGCATTCCGACCATTCCTGCCAAACCTTTAAATATGCCTTCTATGTCGACTTACACACTGACATCTCAATCAACCGTGCTGCAACTCCACCGCTATGCTCCACATCCAAGCCGGGCAGGCGATCCCGCGACGCTCTGCCTCCGGTGCCAGACCCCGAAACCTGTCCCACTGAAAACGAGACGGAGCGTCAGCCAACTTGTTCTCCACCCCTGGCAGATGCACAGCATAGACGAAAGCATTAACCTGCAAAAAACGCAACACAAGGTGGCGTACAAGCCTGACCACCGGCCCAGAGGCCGCCGTCAGCCGATTAACCACGTGCACCACCCCCAAGTTGTCGCAATTAAAGCGTACCTTCAGATTCCTAAAAGACTCCCCCCCAAATTTACAAGGCCACAACAATGGGAAACAGTTCCAACAACACCAGGTTCTTCAGGAGCCCGGCCGCGGCCCACTCCGTCGGCCACGGTGCCGCGCACCACTGACCCTTGAAGTAAGCTCCGAAACCCGATGACCCAGCCGCTTCGGTAAACAACTCCAGATCCCAATTGCTAATGGGAAACCGACATCCATAGGGCCCGTCCGTTAAACAAGGCCAAAAATGCCTGCCACACCTCGAGATCCTCCTTGTGCTCCTGTTTCAGAGTCACAAAATGAGTAGGTGACCGGACCCCCGCCGTAGCCGAGGCCAACCTGCGGCTGAAAACTCGCCCCATCGGAATGATCCGACACGCGAAATTGAGCTTGCCCAATAAAGATTGCAACTGCCGCAATTGCAGTTTGCGAACCCCGATGGTCGCCCGGACTTCCTCCTGCAACGACTCCAGTTTGTCCCGAGGCAACCTGCATTCCAACCTGTCCGAGTCGATCACAATCCCCAAAAACGTAATGCAGGCCGTGGGCCCTTCCGTTTTCTCCGGCACCAGGGGGACCCCAAAGCGGCCTGCCAAGTGTTGCAACGTCCCCAAGAGGACTGCGCAAACATTTGAGCCGGCCGGGCCAACGCACAAGAAATCATCCAGGTAGTGGATGACCGAGTTGATGCCCGACACGTCCCGCACGGCCCATTCTAAAAAGGAACTGAACTGTTCGAATAATGCGCATGAAATGGAACAACCCATGGGCAGGCAACGATCAACGTAAAACCTCCCATCCCAACAGCACCCAAGAAGCCAAAAGCTATCCGGATGTACTGGCAAAAGCCGGAATGCCGATTCGATATCCGACTTCGCCATTAAGGCCCCTCGTCCATACCTCCTCACCCAGGACACCGCCGCATCAAAGGAGGTGTACGTCACCGCACAATCCTCCGGCGAGATGGCGTCGTTCACCAAGCCCCCTTTTGGAAAGAACAGGTGATGGATCAACCGGAACTTGTTGGGCTCCTTTTTGGGGACTACTCCCAACGGAGAAACCACCAAGTGGGGGAGGGGTGAGTCCAGGAATGGGCCCGCCATGCGACCCAACGCGACCTCCTTGCTCAACTTGTCCGTCGCCACCTCCGGGTGTTGCAATGTGGACTTCAAATTTTTGGCCACGGGAGGAGGCGCAGACATCGAACAAGGGATCCAAAAACCAAAAGTAAAACCCTCCTCCAGAACTTGTGCCCCCACCCTGTCCGGATATCTATTGAGAAAAGGCTGCATCCTTTCCACCCGCACTGGAGTCGTCCCTCTTCGGGACAGAATCTCCAGTGCGCCCTTTTCCTTTCTTAAAACACTTGGCGAGGGGGTGGGACCCACCGCAACCCGAGCACAAGTGCTTGAAACGGCAGGTGGATCCAAATTTACAGGTGCCCTCGTTGAACTGCCAGCAATAGCCCCAGCGCTTCTCGGTCGGCTGTCCTGGGGTAGCTGAACCTCTGACCCCCCTGCTGAAAAAACTGGTTGGGAGCCCTCGCCGCCGTCATCAACTTCATCCACAAGCTGATGTCCTTATGATCCCAGCGAAGCGAAGGTCGAACCGCCATCCGTTGCCGAAATTGTTCATCGTACCTGAGCCACGCCACACCGCCGTACGTCCTATGCGCCTCACTGATGGCCTCCAGATACACGAACAAAGCGGAGCAATGCTCCGGCGCCTTCTCCCCCACAACGCTCGCCAAAATGGCAAACGCCTGGAGCCAATTAGAAAAAGTACGAGGAATCAACCTATACCTCCGCTTCTCCTCATCCTCCTTCTTCCGCTCCTCAGGCTTCAACCGGTCCAGGTTGAACTTTTCCAGCGGAAGCAGGGTGAAGATCTCGATGTACTCACCCTTCCAAATCTTCTCCTTCACCTCCTGCTTCAAGTGAGCCCCCAACGGTCCCTCGAAGCAAACATACACCTCGCTCCTCACCGCATCCGCCAGCCTGACCAAGTCAGCGCGCTGCTCCCCCGACTTCGCAGAAATCCCGTCAGCCGCGGGAGCCGCCGAGCTCGTCGCCGTCTCCCCCCCTCCCCAGCCTCTGGGACCCCCGGGACCACCGCCGGAGCGGATCCCACACCCGACGGGCCCGCTACGGCTGCAGCCGAGGCGGCCGCCGGCGCCCACGCCTGGGCCGGCCCGCCTGCCATGCCCTCCTCAAATTTCTGCACCAGCTCCTTTAGGCCCGCCAACAACCCCCCGAGGCCCTCCTGCCTCCCACCCGCTGCCGCCTCCGGAGGTGTGGTCACGCCCGCCAACCCCGCGGACCCACTCCTCCCGCCAGCCGACGGCGCACCACGCAAGCTACCCTGCTCCAACAAATCATGTAACAGTGTAGAAATAGAAAAAGAAGGGTTACACTAACCGGGCTGCCCAGGACCGGGCCTCGCAGCCGCCACACTTGGACCCACCGCCAACTCCACGTGACGGACATCACCGCCATCCGACTCCGACAGCTCGCCCTCCGATCGATCGCTTGCCACCGCTGACACCGGTCCGGAAGAAGGACGCCCAGACGGCCCGCTCCACCATCAGGGGTTCTACGATGCACATCTCTAGGGGCCTGGCCCACCCAACCGCCAGCTCCTCCCTCGCGTCTGGGCGAAGGGCTCCTGCGCCTCCCGGCCTGCAGACTCCTCGCCACTTGCTCCCCTGCCATGCTTCTTCCAGTGTCCAGGCCGCCCACGGGAACACCACTACCCCTGGGACTGGGGGCCGCCACACCGGGCCGTGCCCCCGCTGGACTGCTGACCCCCGCAGACCGTCCTCCCCAGCTCCCTCAGCCTCCCCGGCCTGGCCCAAGCACCTGCGCCGAGCAGGGGGTGCCGATTCCAGGGATGATCCTTTATCCTTTTTAAAAATAAAAAAATTTAATAAATGTCACTTTTATCCTATTGCAAGGAATGTAAACATCCCTTGTAATAGGAAAAAAAGCACGACAGGACCTCTTAAAGAGGAGGTCCGTTTAAAAAAAAAAAGTCAGCAGCTGCAAACACTGCAGCTGCTGACTTAATAAACACACTCACCTGTCCAGGGCGCCCGCGATGTCGGCCGCCCGAGGCCGACCCGTCCCTCGGCTCTCGGGTCCCGGCGCCGCCATTCGTTGTAAGGGAAACAGGCAGTGGAGCCTGATGGCTTCACTGCCCGTTTCCTACTGCGCATGCGCGAGTCCCGCAGCTACTGCGCATGCGCGAGCCCCGCAGCGCTTTCTGAATGGGACGCGCTGTGTTCTGGAACACACAGTTCCCAGAACACAGCGCGACTCATTACCCAGAAGACGCCGCGACGAAGGGAGAAGACACAAGATCTCCGCGGAGGAGGAAGAGGAAGATTAGGAGAAAGTGCCTAGCAACAGGCATTTCTGGTAAGTAAAAAAAAAAAATTTTTTTCATTTTTTTTTTTTTTTATATTTTTTTGTAATTTTTAATATTTTTTCGTTTTCAGGGTGGCCCTCCACTTTAAATATGAGATCTGGGGTCAGATCAGAGCTCCTCATATTTATACTAAAATGCTTTAAAAAAAATTAAAAAAATAAATAAAAATGTCGTTTTGAAAAAAAATTAAAATAAAAATGGCCCTTTTTAAGAGCTATGGGTGGAAGTGACGTTTTGACGTTGCTTCTGCCCTGCAATGATATGGAGACGGGTGGGGGCCATCTTCCCCTCACTCATCATCCATACCCTGGAAGGACAAGCATCCGATCACTTCCGGCGCTACTGACGGCTCTGGTAAGCGGTGGAGAGCACCAGAGCGTGGCGGTAAGGGGGGGGGGCCCTCTCCCTCCGCCGATAAAAGTGATCTTGCGGCAGAGACCCCTATTATCGGAAGTCAGACTGCCAGCCGAAGAAGAGGATACCAAAGTTATAGCAGTTAACTGCTGCCATAACAAAGATATATATGCCTCTTCAAAGTTAGAACGCGTATTAGCGTGCAGCGCTCTGCAAGTGGTTAAAGAGAGCATTGAACTATATATAGATTTTTTTTTAAATGACTATTGCTACCAAAATAACATGTTAATAGACCAATGGGTGCATTGATTTAAAAAAAAAAAAAAAATGCATACCAATTTGCCTAGTGACCAGTACAATAATGCTGTGTGAATGGAGAAAAAAAATGAAAGTTATTAGGCTATTTCCTGTGCTTACTCAATGTTTTTCATTGGTCAAAAATGGAAATAACAGCATCTGGCCACTAATGTCACTAAGTATCATAGGAATGTGCTATGACACATACGTAGAACGGAAGGGCACTCCAGCTGATGGGGAAATCAGCTGGAGTGCCGTCCGTTCTACGTATGTGTGGGCACCGTGACGTTACCATAGCGCATGCGCACTTCGTAGGAGCCTTTTTTTTCGACAGGAGATACTGTTTCTCTGCACAATTTAATGCTATGCAAACAGCGGAGGGACACCGTATTTGTCATATTGTGCCTCGATGTTGCGCCGCAGATTTACAGTGAGGCACAATCTGACATCTACGGTGTCCCTCCGCTCTTTGCATAGCTTTCAATTGTGGCTATGAAATGGTACCTCCTGTCGAAAAAACCCTCCTACGATGTGCGCATGCGCTATGGTGACGTCACTCCAGCTGATCGGCAAATCAGCTGGAGTGCCCTTCCGTTCTGGACATGTGCAGGCACTTTTTGATGGAGGGCACAAATCGATAGAACACCGGTGGTCAAATGTTTTAAAGCGGTAGTAAACCCCTTCAATCAACTTTCTTTTAAATTAGTCATTCCAATCAATTGTTCCGGCTGGAAAAATGTTGTTTACATGCCAGGGCTGCGTCATTTCCTGAGCTCAGCATCAGCCCCGACATTTTGCGATACTACTACACCCTTCTCAAGCAAGACAGCAGCAGGATCGGTGTTACATCGGCTCCCATTTGCTAAAGAAGGTTGCCATGGTGAAAACGGAATGACAATGAGGCTTGGATTCAGCAACTACTGCGCACGCACGGGATTATGGACACGGAACCTAAGTGAGGGTGGAAATGCAATACTATTCAGATGCAGAAGACAGGAGTTAGGACTCATTCACACCTAAGCATTTTGTAGCTTGAAGCCTCAAGCTACAAAACGCGTGAGGGGAAAAAAATCCATTATTCTCTATGGAGACAGTTCACATCTCCACTCTAAGTTGCCTGAAGCTCAAACAAGTTCTGGACCCTTTTGTCACTCGAATCGGGCAGATTTGGGCGTTTTTGGAGCAGGAAGCAGATGACAAAATCTAAAAACATAGCAACAAACGATGAAACAGATGATAATTTTTCCTATTGGTTAATAATAAAAAAAAAAGCCAAAGCTCAAAAACGCTGCATGCAAATGCGCACGACAAAACGCTGGAAAAACATTACGCTTAGGTGTGAATGGGGTCTTAGAATGGCGGTGGCTGCAAGCAAGCAGGAGCTTGTCAAAAAGTTATACTTATTTATAATATAGGGTGCAAAGATGTGATTACACTACCGCTTTAAATCCATGAAAAACATTTGACCAGCACAGGAAAAAGCCTAGTAACAATTTTTTTGTCTTTTGTGCAAAAAAAAAAAAAAAGTACATGCATTCTCACTGGGCGATTTGCTATGGGGAATTATTTTTTTTTTTTTTATAGATACACTCCCTAGTGTTTAGCCCAGGTTTTAAAATGGAACAAAGTCTTCACCCAGTGATGCACTGGTGTTCAAGAGAAGAAAATCCTTATACAAATGAGTGTACTTTTTTCATGTCACACTAATGGATAAGTCTTATGCTATCTTGAGGACCATGGGCTGCTAATTTACCAATTAAATCCTAACTCCTGGATTGGCTTAAAATTACTGGCTTACAATGAAAGCAATGGACTTTACTTAGAAACCCATAGAAATTGTAAAGAATTTAAAAATGTTGTGGAGAAAAAGGCAATCATTTTAATGAGCAAATGACAGATTTTGAAATCCAAGTACTATATCTCAGGATATCTCCTTAGCCACTTTCTCCCCAAACAAGGAGTACTTTGAGGCTGGGTTCACACCACAGTATGGAGCAGCTCACAGTAGGAGTCTGACGCATCCCTTTTCACCTTTTCAGGTATGATTTCAGCCCGATTTTTCGGCTGAATTCGGACCTGAAACAGACCATAAAACGTACAGGACTCCTGTGCAATTCGCACCGGAGTCGCTCCGGAGATGTGTGAACGGGCTCCATAGAGAGCTGGTCACAATCTCCTGACATGCGAATTGAAAAGTTAATTTATTTCAGTAATTCAATTCAAAAGTGAAACTTTTTTTTGGTAGAAAAAGGTGTACCAGCAACAGGGATAAGCGCAGCCTTGAGAGGATTGTAACACGAAGGCCATTCAAGAATTTGGGGGAGATTCACAAGATGTGGATTACGGCTGTTGTCAGTGCTTCAAGAGCCACCACAAATCGAAGTCCTAGAGTCTGGAGGAAGAGAGGCACAGAATCCAAGTTCCATGAGGTCCAATGTAAAGTTTCCACATTCAGTGATGATTTGGGGAGCCTTGTCATCTGCTAGTGTTGGTCCACTGTGTTTTATCAAGTCCAAAGTCAGCACAGCCCTCTACCAGAAAATTCTAGAGCACTTCATTCTTCCCTCTGCTGACCAGCTTTAAGAAGATGCTGATTTCATTTTCCAGCAGGACTTGGTAGCCGCCCACACTACCAAAAGTACCAATACTAATAATGATCATGGTATCACTGTGCGTGATTGGTCAGCAAACCCACTTGACCTAAACCCCATAGAGAACCTGTGGAGTATTGCCAAGAGGGAGATGAGAGACACCAGACTCAACAATGCAGACAAGCTGAAGGCAGCTATCAAAGCAACCTGAGCTTCCATACCACCTCGGCAGTGCCACAGGATGATTGCCTCCATGCCACGCCGCATTAATGCAGTAATTCATGCAAAAGGAGTCCTGATCAAGTATTAAGTGCATACTATACATGGACATACTTTTTGGTAAGCCAACCCTACTGTATTAAAAAAACTTTTTTTTTTTTTTCTTTTTTATTGGTCTTATCTATTTTATTGAGATACTGAATTTTGGGTTTTCACTAGCTGTAAGCCATAATCCTCAAAATAAAAAAATGCTAACAGAAAAAAAAAAAGAAAGAAATATCTAACGCATTTATATAAAATATAAGAGATTCACTTTTTGCGTTGAATTACTGAAATAAATTATCTTTTTTGATGATATTCAAATTTTTTTAAAATGCAAGTGTGTGTGTGTGTGTGTGTGTGTGTGTGTGTAATATAAATATATATAATATATTTATTTATTAATGGTTTGGGGAAAGACTGGATTGCATATATCTAATGATTCTCTATTTTTTGCCAGGTTTAACCATGTATGAACACAACATTTTCAAAATAATCCTGATTTCCCTCACTGTGGCTGTCTACATTGTCATGGTAGCATTCAATGCCGGAGCAGGTTCTGGTCTAATGAAAGGTAAAACATGTATGATATATAAGATATACTAAACTTAATTGTTAAAAACACACCTCAACTTTTGAAGATCATGCAGATCTGGAGTCTCAGTGTAAAGTCAGAATGTTTGTTCTGAGCCAGACAATCCACCACCACCCTCCGGTCACCTGCAAAGGCAGTGACTAGGGGTGTTCAAATGACTGTAGTGTCACTCGTGTCCAGTGGCCTCTATAGCTGCTGGAGGGGGATTCTGCTCCCCTCCAACATCTTTCTCCTTCTCCGATAGCAGGCCTGATGGGTTTTTCCCAAAGGATCAGTGCCGCTGGTAATATCCAGCAATACTGATCAATGTTTTCTGCTAGCTGGGAAGGCAGCTGGTGAGATGGTGCCCGTGAGACTGGATGTGTGAGCTGGAAGGAGGAAAAATGGTGTGGATGGGAAAGGTAAGTATAGAGACTCTTTTTTTATGGGTAGTTTTTCTTTCAGTATTGACTCTGTAGTGACATGGTCACTAAAGTGATCCTTCTGGACAATTTTTATCTACAATTACTCCTTTTCATATTACAGGAATATTCTTGCAATCTGTAGGAAATATCTCAAATAAATTCAGTACTGAATTTACACCATCAGGATGGACATTCATGATCTGGAATGTAATATTTGCTTGGCAGTTTCTTTGGCTTGGATATGTTCTTGCTGGGATCTGTAGACGGTAAGTGATGACTTGGCATTTGCAGAAGATTAGCAGTAATGCACTCGCTTACCTTTCCACACTAAGTTTTTTTGCAGAAAAATTGCCAGCTGGTACATTTTATATTATGACAGCAGAGACTCTCGAGGATCCATAAAGAGTGTCAGACACCCTTTAGAATTCTGTGTTGCCACTGCACTGAAATCTTTGGTGCTTGCACCTGATTCATGTACCTGTCAGAGATTAGTTTATTAATATTTGGAATTTGGTGCTGAGGTCAGTGTGTCTCCTTCTGCAGTGGGCTCCCCCCCTAGCCACTTCAGATACATGCATGACAGAGGACTTCTCTAGAATGGGTGGGTGAAAAACTGGGAGACTAGTTCCCCATCAACTGCGCCTTACTGGTGATTGACACTGGATAGCAGTTGGTGGATCCATAGTGGCTATTCTGTCCAATAATGACTTTTGAATCTGCCCACTGCCAGCCACTCAAAATAAAGGCATCTAATCTCTGTTTTCCGTCAGGCTCCACCCAGTCACTCAAGTAATTTCACATATATAGGCATCACCATATTTAGATAATGGCATCACCGGTATCCCCGGCCTTGTGGAAAACTGTCACAATCATAACAGCTTCCCAACACAGACATGCCCCACGCTAAACACTGGTGTACACCAGCCCACCCAGAGCTGGTCTCAATTACCACCAGCTTCCTAATATTCAAAATTCTTTAACAATCTACTGCTGCCATAGGGACAGCTTCTTTTCTTAGTTGTATATTACACACCGTTACATAGTTAGTCTGGTTGAAAAAAGACACAAATCCATCTAGTTCAACTGACTGAAGGGGAAAAAATGTATACAATCCTCTACACAGTTTGATCCAGAGGAAGCATGATCCAATGTGCTCCAGCAGGGGAAAAAAATTCCTTCCTGATACCCCAAGAGTCAATCGGATATTCCCTGCATAAACTTTATGTATAAATGTTAGTATCCAGTTATATTAAGTGTATCTAGCAAAGAATTGAGGACTTTTTTAAAAACTATCTACTGAGCTGGCCAGAACCAGCTCTTGAGCAAGTCTATTCCACATTTTCACAGCTCTTACTGGGAAGAAGCTTTTCTGTATTTGGAAATTAAATCTCTTTTCCTCCAGATGTACAGAGTGCCCCCTAGGTCCTCTGTGATGACCTTAAAGTGAATAACTCAACACCACGTTCACTATATGGACCACTTATGTATTTGTACATGTTGATCATATCCTCCCCCCATAATCTCCTCTTCTCAAGAGAGAATAAATTCAGTTCCTCTAATCCAGCCTTTCTCAACCTTTTTAACGCAGAGTAACCCTTGAAATGATTATCCGGTCTCAGGGAACCCCTGCTAAAAATTAGAAATCTACAACTCATGATACATTAGTGTGATGGTCAGTGGGAAGAATGGTCCTTACACTTGTGGCCATTGGGAAGAATTGCCTCCTTACAGATAGCTAAAAAGATCAATGGTGACAGTGGGGACTTAGCTGAGAGGCAGAAATTGCCCAATGCTTAAGGAAACCCTAGCATCCTCTGGAGGAACCCTGGTTGAAAATCGCTGCTCTAATCGTTCTTCATAGCAGAGTTCCTCCATGCCTATTATCAGTTTGTTTGTCCTTCTCCACCGCCCCATCATTCCCCGGACGGTGACATCCCAAGGGGTGGGGTATCCACGTAATGTCACTGGATGCCCACTCCTCATAGCTATATAAGAACTGTCAGACACTGTCGCTTACATAACCGCGTGAGTGAGCATCGGAACAGGACCATGGTGTTTTTGTTTTTTTTGAGTGGGTTGGTGGCAATGGCAGCGGAGGATGACTTAAAAGAAGAAGAAATCGGCGAAGGGAAAAAGGGGAGAAGTCCAGGGGGAGACGACTAGAGGAAGAAGATACCTTGGAGCTACAATGGGGGACATTCTTCAATTAATAAAGGACTTGTCAAAAACCATCTTTGTTTTTTGTAACACTACACTTCTTTTTTTTGGGGTGAATGTGTATAGGTACAATGCACTCCATAATCATTCACATGGGGGGAGGGGCAGGATCTGGGGGCCCCCTTGTTAAAGGGGCTTCCGGATTCCAATAAGCCCCCTTCCTGAAGACCCCCGCACTCACCTCCCCCATGTTGAGGGTATGTGGCCTGCTATGGTCCAGGAAGGGGAGGGCGCTCGCTCCCCCCCCTCCCTTTTTCCTGACCTGCCAGGCTGCATGCTCGGATAAGGGTCTGGTATGGATTCTAGGGGGGGCCCCATGCTGTATTTTTTTTTTTTTGCTGTAGGGTTTCCCCTCAAAATCCATACCAGACCATGGTATGGCGTGGGGTTCCCTCTCAAGATCCTCAGAGCACAAGTAACATGCCACAAGTCAGATCAGTTAACATAATGATCCCGACTTCCATTCAAATCAATGGGCTGAAATCGTGCCCAAGTTGGGCACTATTACCAAAGTAGTGCTGGAAGAATTTTCAAAGTCGGACCGACACAAGTTGGACCAGTTAAGACGGCTCTCATAGGAACCATTCATTTTGACATGTCATGCGACTTGTGCTATAGAAGTTGGAGCACATGAATCGGTCCTGAAGCTTTGACGATAAAACCTGGAAGCTGATTGGATTCTATGGAGAGCTACACCAGATTATGCACTCAACCCTAATGTCTCCACAGCAGTCAAAACTGCGATTGAAATGCCAGGATGAACGCAAGTCAATTAACCTGCCATGATGATTTTGGATTGAGGGAAGAAAATGAAGCACACAAAGGAAATCCACTCTTTACATTAGGATCACATCTGTTCCCTCCCCCACAACCACCCGTAGCCAAATGGCACTGCTCTTGACATGCGACATGACATGAGACATGCGGGGCAGCATATTTGTGGGAACCACAGGGAAATCGCATGTGGTTCCCACATCAAAAAGATCATTCGATTTCCCTGCAGCCCCATTTTTGAACAGGTGCATGACCCCTTTTTTTTTTTTTTTTTTTTTGGAAAAGCAGGCACAGCAACCCATTATGGCAGGAGAAAGCGCAACAAACATAACTTGCCACACGTTTGTGGCAGTATTGATTTGTAAGTCTTGTGAACTTGCTGCACATCTTCCCGTGCAAGCTGTACACTTGCAGAGCACTTGAAGCACAAGTTCTGGTTGAAACTTTTCCAATTTGTAGCAAATTTGTGTGGCAAGTCTCTAGCAAGAGCAAAGTTGTAGTGGAAAGTCTACAGTAAGAGCCTGCAAGTTTCTAGCACAAAACCCACAAGTCTACAGCACGAGCCCCACAAGTTTATAGCTAGAGTTATGCAATTCTCAATTTTTGGCAAGAAAAAAGAAGCAAGCAGCACAAATATATAATCCCAAAATTTGGCGATAGTGAACCCACTGCTATTAACCTAATTCCTTACTGTACACGTGTGAAATAAATTCAATCCAACAATCATATATAATGATAAAACCTGTGTCATTGCATAAAAGAATTCATCTATCATACAAAAATGATATTTTTCTATGAAACAAAGTAAGTGCAAATGCTGTTAAAAAAAAAAAAAAGTGCAAAAGAAAAAAATGGTGTGCTGTCACAGTGAACAAAAAGTTATTAGTGCAAGAAAATATTATTTGTTAGTAAAGTGCGTGCATCAAAAATTCATATGTGTTCAAACAATTTGCAGTCCATTTTGCAATCCCAGGAAAAATCCAAGATTATTATCCACTTTCTTGTTTTTTTCCTGAAATTGCAAAATGAACTTCAAATATTTAGAACACGAATTTTGGAATTTTTGCACTTTACTAATGAATAATATTTTATTGCACTAGACACCTTTTGTTCACTATGTCAGCACACAGTTTTTTATTTTGCATTTTTTTGTAACAGCATTTGCACTTGGTTTGTTTCATAGAAACAAATACTTTTTGTATGATGAATTATTTTATGCAATGACCCAGAGTTTAACATTCTGCATGATTGTTGGATTGAATGCATTTCACACGTGTACAGTAAGGGATTAGGTTAATAGCAGTGGGTTCACTATCACCAGATTGTGGGATTATAGATTTGCGCTATTTGCTTATTTTTTCTTGCCAATTGACTGGTGATCATAGGCATGCACAGGGGGTGTGCCTGGGCACACCCTATTCACCCCAAGCGCATTAGCATTATTGCTCTGTGTGCAGGCAGGGGGATGGGAAAAGTTCTCCCTCTGACCTGTTCTGCCATTCATGAAGTGCTACTTTACTTCTTTCACTGTACTGGCTCTACCATAAGAGTGTGTGTCTGTATGTGTATATATCATACACAGAGACACACGCACGTGTGTTTGATCTTTGGGGTGCGTACCTTAATGCAATAAGCTACACACACCTATGCTGGTGATTCACTGGTATTTAGGTGGCAGCAATCTTTTTTAATCCCTCGGTCTTCCATTAATATCTTTGGCACTAGTTTTTCTTGTTGTTTGTCCAAGTGTCTGTTTTTATCGGGTCTATTCACTAATAAATGAAGAGAGGTGAATTGTCATAAAAATTCCAAAATCTAAGCCAAAGTGGCTAAAGTAGAATAAAAAAAAAAAAAAAAGCTCTCATTGAAACATTTTTAGTTCAGGTTTTTTGGCCTATATTTTACCATTTCACTAAAAAATGTACCTCAGTTCACTGAATAGTGCATTAAGACAAAACTGATCTTTATAAAAACATTTTATTAAAATATTTGAATAAAATCAATACATAACACTGGATTACACCTTAAAAAAAACACACACAAAACAAAAATTGCAGTAATATGCGATAAAACAGTGATAAAGTGCACTGATTCAAGACGTTAAACATCAAAAAGACATATGCATAAATTAATATCTCCAATTAAAAAAAAAATACAATAATATGTGATATGTGAAACAGTGATAAAAGTGCTTGAATCAAAAGCAGATATTCATCTGATTTTACATAAAAAAAATAAATAAAATAAGCCCCAAATAGTAAAGTGCATGTGCATGTGCATCAAAAAGTGATGAGATATGAAGCTCAGGTGCTCAAAAAACAGTTTTTGAAAGTTGTGAACACAATTGTTCCCACCATCCAGGCATCCACCTGGAGTGTGCCCTAGCAGCTCACCTTAACCACTTGCCACCCGACCTATAGGCAATTGACGGTGGCAAAGTGGTTGCATAATCCTGATCGGACGTCATATGACGTGATCAGGATTATGAGCCGCTGCGCACCCCGGGGGCGCGCTTTGCGGCGATCGTTGTTGCGGGGTTACAGTCTGACACCCGGCAACTACGATCTCGGTAAAGAGTCTCTGACGAAGACTCTTTACCACGTGATCAGCCATGTCCAATCACGGCTGATCACAGTGTAAATAGGAAGAGCCGGTGATCGGCTTTTCCTCACTCGCGTCTGTCAGACGCGAGTAGAGGAGAGCCGATCGGCTGCTCCTCTGACAGGGGGGGTCTGTGCTGATCGATTATCAGCACAGCCCCCCCGAGGATGCCCCCACTGGACCACCAGGGACACCACCAGACCACCAGGGATTCCCAGCAAAAGGTAATCCTCCCTAGACCACCAGGGATGCCAGTCGGTGCCACAATGGATGCCAATCAGTGCCCATAATGGATACCAATCAGTGCCCACAATGGGCATCACTGATTGGCATACATTATTGTTTGGCACTGATTGGCATCCATTAGTGCAGTATAACAATACAATGCCACCTATCAGTGCCCACCTGTGCCGCCTATCTGCCCACCCATGCCCATCTGTGCCACCCATCCATGCCAATCTGTGCCAGCTATCAGTGCCAATTTGTGCCACCTATCAGTGCCCATCCATGTCGCCCATCAGTGCCACCTATCAGTGCCACATATCAGTGTCCATCAATGCCACCTCATCAGTGCCACTTCATTGGTGCCACATCATTGGTGCCCCATCAGTGCCGTCTTATCAGTGCCCATCACTGCCGCCCCATCAGTGAAGGAGAAAACGTACGTATTTACAAAGTTTTGCAACTGAAACAAAAAAAAACATATTTTTTTTCAAAATTTGGGGTATTTTTTTATTTGTAGCGCAAAAAATAAAAACCGTAGAGCTGATCAAATACCATCAAAAGAAAGCTCTATTTGTGGGAAAAAAATGATAAAAATTTCATTTGGGTACAGTGCAGCATGACGGCACAATTGTCATTCAAAGTGCAACAGCGCTGAAAGCTCAAAATTGGTCTGGGCAGGAAGGTGTTTAAGTGCCCTGTATTGAAGTGGTTAAACAAAGACCACAACCGTGGCGCTTTGTTATACAAATCCTAAATGACAGTTCATGTTCCACTCTCCTCTCCTCGCCTGCATCAATCCACAGCTGGTCTCACAAGGTTTTAATATAAGGATTCCTTATGGAAAATCACATTCCACTCCACTCTCCTTTCCTAAAAGCACCATTAGACCTGTTGTGGTCTTTGTTTAAGATGAGCTGCTAGCATATAAACAAAGAAAAATAAAACATTCCAAATTGTGCTCCACCAATGGAATATTGGGGTTAGTGAACTCCTTAATTTCTACCTCTCTGAAGTCCATATCAGATCTCATGTATACCACTCGTCTCTCTGCAGCAAAAATTAACCGCTTGCCGACTGCACTATAGCCGAATGACGGCTGCAGCACAGTCAGATAACTCTGGGAGGGTGTAAATTAATGTCCTTCCAGAATCCCCTGGGGTGCGCACCCAGGAATATCCATGACTACCGGGTCCACAGGACCCGGCGCATCATGAATCATGGTAAATGGCCGCCAAATGACGGAGCGATCACTTGTAAACTGGCATCGTGTCCGGTTCCTCTCTCCCCTCTGTATCGATCGGTACAGAGAAGAGAGAGATCCATACTCAGCCGTACCCAGCTGCACCCAGCCGTACTTGGCCGTACCCAGCCGCATCCAGCCGTACTCAGCCATATCCGGCTGCACCCAGCTGTACTCAGGCATACTCCTTAATGCTCAGCCATCCCCATCCACGGCTCATCCATGCCACATCCATGGCACTACAGTGCCTCACAAAAGTGTAACAGGTAGTCAAATTAGATTAGACAGATAGCTTAGACATTTATGCCCCTAGAACACCTGACAGTGCTCCCTTCAACGTTGGGCCTCTCTATGTGGCCAGGCTGTAAAAGTCTCCCAAATGTGGTATTGCCGTACTCAGGAGGAGTAGGAGAATCTATTTTGGGGTGACATTTTTGGTACATGCTAATTGTTAGAAATATTGTATAAATGGACAACTTTGTGTAAAAAAAAAAAAAAATAATAATAATAATAAAAAAAATAATAATAAGTTTTCATTTTCTTTACACATTTTCCAAAAACTTGTAGAAAAAAATGACATGTTCAAAAGACTCAGTATGTCTCATAGATTATACGTTGGGGTGTTTTCTTTCCAAAATTGGGTAATTTTTGGGGTGTTTCTATTGTCCTGGTGCTCCAGGGCCTTCAAAAATGTGAGAGGTAGTCAAGAAATGTATATGTATAATTTAAGCTCCAAGAACGTCTGACAGTGCTCCTTGCATGTTGGGCCTCTCTGTGGCCATGCTGTGTAAAATACTTTCCTGGCTTGTTAGGGTCTCAAGAAATGAGATGGGCCATCAGTGCATCAGGTGTTATCAATTTTCTGTGATTGGCACCATAGCTTGTGGACTCTAGAACTTTCATAAAGACCAAATAATATACACCAATTTGGGTATTTTTATCAAAGAAATGTAGCAATATAAATTTTGGGCAAAAGAAAAATGTACTCAATGTTTTCAAAATTTTATAACAGAAACCAAGACAAATTTATTTTTTTACAGAATTTTCAGTCTTTTTTTTTTCTTTTATAGTCCAAAAAAAAAACCACAAAAAAACCTAGTGGGGATTTAAATACCACCAAAAGAAAAAGCTCTATTTGTGTGAAAAAAGACAACAATTTTCATATGGGTACTGTGTTGCATGACTGAGTAATTGTCATTCAAAATGTGAGAGCATCAAAAACTGAAAATTGGTCTGGTTAGGAAGGGGGTTTAAGTGCCCAGTGGGTAAGAGGTTAAAGGAATTGTAAAGGTAAATGTTTTTTTCACCTTAATGCATTAAGGTGAAAAAACATCTGACACTGCCTGCGCCCCCAGCCCCCTGTTTTTCTTACCTCACCCCTCAAAAGTCCTGCGCTCGTCCCCCGACGTCCTTTCTACCGTTCAGCCTGGCTGCTGATTGGCTGGAGTGGATGGATGGAAAGCAGCACAGCCATTGGCTCGCGCTGCTGTCAATCACATACACTGACGCGGAGCGCCGGGGGGCGGGGCCGTGTGATACAGCGAGCGGCTATAGCTGCCGGCTATATCACGGGAGCGCGCCCGCAGATGCTTCTCACCATGTGAGGGAGCTCGCATGAACGTGAGAAGCACCTGCGGGAGGAAGCCGAGACAGCCGCCGAGGGACCCCAGAAGAGCAGGTTCGGGGCCACTCTGTGCAAAACGAGCTGCACAGTGGACGTAAGTATAACATGTTTGTTATTTAAAAAAAAAATAATAATTCACTTTACAATCCCTTTAAAGAAAAACCTACAACACAGCAGGGAGCAATGATCAAAATTCAGCCAAAGTGACCCCTGTGGTGGGATGACTATTACACAACATAACTAAACAAAACTTGCAGAATGTTTGCAAAGAAGGTTGTTGTGGAGGCATGCAATGCAGACTTGCTGCAATTGTGCAACAAACTTGTGAAGCTTGGCAAGTCTAGCAATAACTTAGCAAGTCATTTTCAAACTTGCAGCACAATTACTTGCTCTCTGGGTAATTGGTTGCCTTGCAAAGCTGTGCCAGATTCTGGTTGGTCCAGTATTATACTGGCCATACATTATATGAAAAATCGAGCGCACCCAATTTCGAAAAACGAACGTTCGACCACGAGCACAAACGATGATGCCATCATGTAATGACCGATAAATAGTTCAGTGAACATAAATAAATAAATTTTATGTTAGTTTTTTTAACATATACCTAGTGCAGACAGGTCAGACGAGAAACACATTAACCTTTCAATTTATCATTCATTCGGCAGAAAATTTCCAAACTTGTCCTTTGTTTTTTCGGCTCAAAAATGTCCAAACGATTATTGATTTTTGTGCCCATTAACTGGCCGAAAAAAACGTATGAAAGGTTTAATGACTGAATTTCGGACAATTTTATAACAATCGTATGGTGTATGGCCAGCATAAGGCCCCATACACACTATTAGATTTTCTGCAGATTTTTGTCTTCAGATTTACTAAAACCATGTAGTGCAATGGCCTGCCTGATTCCATACAAATTGAAACTCTTAAGGTATGACTTCATATTATATGGTTTTGGTAAATCTAAAGACAAAAAGGCCCGTACATGGTCAGAAAATCTGAAGTTAAATTTCGTCCGATGACCGATCTGCCGGATTTCTGATCATTAGTATGCTGCTTTTGTCAGATGATTATGAATTTTCATCAGACAAAAACTGGATGTACAGGCTCCAAAATTTTTGTCTGATGTGACCACAACATCCAATTTTCTTTTCATTAGTAATTTTTATTTTTTTTTGGGCAAAAAAAATCGAAATGAAGGAAATGAAAGAGCACATACAAAACAATTCAACACCTTACGTCACTTCTGACATTGAATTCTGTCAACCGAAAATTTTCTGATGGTAAATACCCTCTTCACTTTTGATTTGAGACTAGCATCCAACAAAAAACTGATGAAAATTCATCCAATAATCTGACCCTGTGTACAAGGCTTTAGGCCAGTGATGGCAAACCTTGGCACCCCAGATGTTTTGGAACTACATTTCCCATGATGCTCATACACTTTGCATTGTAGTTGAGCATCATGGGAAATGTAGTTCCAAAACATCTGGGGTGCCAAGGTTAGCCATCACTGCTTTAGGCTGACCATACATTATACATTTTTTTTTTTTTTTTAATGAAATTTTCCTTTTAGATTTACCAAAGCCATATAATATGAGGGCCGACCTAAACACTTTCAATTTTGAATGCAATCAGGCAGGTTCTTGTACTACATGGCTGAAGGTAAATCTAAAGGAAACTGAATAAGAAAACTGTATAATGTATTTCCAGTCTTGGTAAATTCCCCTAAAAAAGTTAAGCTGACCATAGACGGAGCATTTTTCTTATCTGCAACCACCATTCAGCCTGCCCATACACAGTCTGAATCTCAGCCAATCCCTGCTGAACCGGTCAAGATTCAAACTGTCTATCGTGGGCCTAATGCTGCGTACACACGATTGGACTATCCGGCGGACTTAGTCTGGCGGACAAACCGTTGGACTTTGCAGTGGAGGTCCGCCAGACTTTCCGAACGAGTGGACCTGCCCACACACGACCGGACTTTGCCGACGGACAAACCGCCGGACTATGGCGGGAGTCCGCCGGACTTTTGAAATGAACGGACTCGCCCACACACGGAGAAAAGTCCGTTAATTTTGAATGTGGCTCCAGGTAGACGGGACTAGCGCAGGAGGTCGATGTCGCCGCCTCCATTGGCGAGATTGACACGTCGCTAGCCCCTTCACCTGGTATGGACTTAAAGGGGAAGCCCTACTCTGAAAAAAACGGCATGGGGTCCCCCACAAAGTCCATATCGGACCCTTATCCGAGCACGCAGCCCGGCCGGTCAGGAAAGGGGGTGGGGACGAGCGAGCGCCCCCTTCCTGAGCCGTACCAGACCACGTGCCCTCAACATGGGGGGGTGCTTTAGGGAAAGGGGTCCCTGCAGTCCCCCCACCCCAAAGCACCTTGTCCCCATGTTGATGAAGACAAGGGCCTCTTCCCAACAACCCTGGCTGTTGGTTGTCGGGGTCTGCGGGTGGAGGGCTTATCGGAATCCGGGAGGCCCCTTTAATAAGGGGGCCCCCAGATACCGGCCCCCCACCCTATGTGTATGAGTATGGGGTACAATGGACCCCTACCCATTCACCTGGTGAAAAAAGTGTAAATAAAACACAACACAAGGTTTTAAAATTTATTGCACAGCTCCGGTGGTCTTCCATCTTGGGGGTGTCAGAAACCATGTATCAGACAGAAAGAAGTACAATTAAATCACACTTGTTTATTAATAAAAATAAAAAGGCAAATAGAAAAAAGTAGTCAAGCATAGCCAGAGTCCAGTAACCAGATCGGGTAGTCAGCCAGGCCAGAAGTCAGGGATCCAAGTAGAGCAACAGCAATCAGAATAAGGAGCCAGAAGGGATGTCGGCAAGCCAGTCTTTAAACAAACTGCAGGATATGGTCTCTAGTGATGTGACCAAGGCAAAGGCAGAGGTGAAGTGAGCTGGAAGGCTTTAAGTAGGCAGGTCAGAGGAGCATCATCAGGAACAGCTGGTAACTGAGAGAGAAGAGAGCTGGCAATTAGCCGACAGCTAAGCGGCCAACCCAGAGAAGGATAGGCTGAGCCAGCCCTGACAGGGAGGGGTCTTCTCGCCGGACTTCTCCTCCTATCTTCTGCTAGCTCTTTTAATAGCGGAGGAGCCCGGCTTTCTTCTTCGTCACTGCTGCCGCCCAGGGGTCTTCTTCTGACTTTGGGGGTCTTGTTCCCCTCTTTGGGGGTCTTGTCCCCCTCTTTGGGGGTCTTGTCCCCCTCTTCGGTTCTTCTTGCCGGGCCTCTGCCTTCTTCTCCCAGCTATTTTACTAGCGGTGGCCCAGTCTTCTGCCGCAGCCGCTTTCTCTTCTCCCTTGAGATGTTGACTTGACGCTGTGTCTCTGGCCGCAATGACAGGGGCGCGTTGTGCGGCGACTTGTATAAGGACAATGGGCGGGGTCACAGGATGATGTCACCTGGTGACTCCGCCCCCTCATGATGTCACAGTCCCGGAGGACGCTGGGACTGTTACATAATGGGCGGGGTCACCATGTGACATCATCCGGTGACCCCGCCCATTGTCCCTATATACAGTGCCTTGCGAAAGTATTTGGCCACCTTGAACTTTTCAACCTTTTGCCACATTTCAGGCTTCAAACATAAAGATATAAAAATTTTATTTTTTGTGAAGAATCACCAACAAATGGGACACAATTGTGAAGTGGAACGAAATCTATTGGATTTTTGATACTTTTTTAACTAATGAAAAAATGAAAAGTGGGGTGTGCAAAATTATTCGGCCCCCTTGGGTTAATACTTTGTAGAGCCACCTTTTGCTGCGATTACAGCTGCAAGTCGCTTGGGGTATGTCTCTATCGGTTTTGCACATCGAGAGACTGAAATTCTTGCCCATTCTTCCTTGCAAAACAGCACAAGCTCAGTGAGGTTGGAAGGAGAGCGTTTGTGAACAGCAGTTTTCAGCTCTTTCCACAGATTCTCGATTGGATTCAGGTCTGAACTTTGACTTGGCTATTCTAACACCTGGATACGTTTTATTTGTGAACCATTCCTTTGTAGATTTTGCTGTATGTTTGGGATCATTGTCTTGTTGGAAGATAAATCTCCGTCCCAGTTTCAGGTCTTTTGCAGACTCCAACAGGTTTTCATCCAGAATGGTCCTGTATTTGGCTGCATCCATCTTCCTCTCAATTTTAACCATCTTCCCTGTCCCTGCTGAAGAAAAGCAGGCCCAAACCATGATGCTGCCACCACCATGTTTGACAGCGGGGATGGTGTGTTGAGGGTGATGAGCGGTGTTGCTTTTACGCCAAACATATAAATTTGCATTGTGGGCAAAAAGTTCGATTTTGGTTTCATCTGACCAGAGCACCTTCTTCCACATGTTTGGTGTGTCTCCCAGGTGGCTTGTGGCAAACTTTAGACAAGACTTTTTATGGATATCTTTGAGAAATGGCTTTCTTCTTGCCACTCTTCCATAAAGGCCAGATTTGTGCAGTGTACGACTGATTGTTGTCCTATGGACAGACTCTCCCACCTCAGCTGTAGTTCTCTGCAGTTCATCCAGAGTGATCATGGGCCTCTTGGCTGCATCTCTGATCAGTCTTCTCCTTGTCTGAGCTGAAAGTTTAGAGGGACAGCCAGGTCTTGGTAGATTTGCAGTGGTCTGATACTCCTTCCATTTCAAAATGATCGCTTGCACAGTGCTCCTTGGGATGTTTAAAGCTTGGGAAATCTTTTTGTATCCAAATCCGGCTTTAAACTTCTCCACAACAGTATTACGGACCTGCCTGGTGTGTTCCTTGGTCTTCATGATGCTCTCTGCGCTTTCAACAGAACCCTGAGACTATCACAGAGCAGGTGCATTTATACAGAGACTTGATTACACACAGGTGGATTCTATTTAGGACAACATTGGATCATTCAGAGATCCTCGCTGAACTTCTGGAGTGAGTTTGCTGCACTGAAAGTAAAGGGGCCGAATAATTTTGCACGCACCACTTTTCAGTGTTTTATTTGCTAAAAAAGTTTAAAATATCCTATAGATCTCGATCCACTTCACAATAGTGTCCCACTTGTTGGTGATTCTTCACAAAAAATAAAAAATTTATATCTTTATGTTTGAAGCCTGAAATGTGGCAAAAGATTGAAAAGTTCAAGGGGGCCGAATACTTTCGCAAGGCACTGTAAGTCGCCGCACAACGCGTCCCTGTCATTGTGGCCAGAGACAGCGTCAAGTCAACATCTCAAGGAAGAAGAGAAAGTGGCTGTGGCAGCGACAGAAGACCGAAAACTTCTTTCTAAGTCCGCCGGACTTTTGGGGAGCCCACACACGGGTGGATTGTCCGGCGGACTCTGGTCTGATCGTGTGTACGCGGCATAAGTAACATGTGTAGCTAGCTCAAGATTTATCAATAACTGTGCAGTGTGCTTTCCTTATTAGCTAAAAAAATATTAAACTGTGTAGGTAGTCCTTTGTTGGCAAATCTAAACAGGACTGTGTAGAATTATACAATAAGATTGCAACATGTGCTGCCAGCTTTAGAGTAAATCTGCAATGAAAAAATGGGACCTAAAAAGGTATGTGTCATCCTATTCCTACTTTTGCAGTGTAATGAGTCAGATAGCATGCCATGAAGTCGGTGAAGTAAAAAGTCTAAACTCGTGTCCTGCATGCAGGCTTTCCTGATCTGTATACTGTACATCTCCGTGACTCAAAAAGTATTTAAGCCAGTGGGTCAGTGTAACAACCAGGCAAAAAGCATTTTCAGAAATATTGATATAATTTTGTACAAGAATACGCATGGTTGACCATGTGGGATATACTCCTATATACATGATTACAAGCAGCTGAAACGAGGATGATATAACATACTCCTGCCAAATAAATTTTTTTTACTTTTCTCTCTCCCACAGGAGTGAGTTGGGATGGATGTATTTAAAACCAGATGTGTTTCCCATTTGCTTTTACTTTGTGTGGATACTCAACAATGTGCTTAATATAGGATGGCTCTTCCTCTGGGATCGAGAGTAAGTTACTGAAGCAGTAAAACTCAAGTTTTATTACAGGAATGGGCACATTTTATGAGGATGGGTGTAGTAACGGCAGCTAAATTTTAGTATGTGGTGCTCAGATATTTAAGACATGCAACTGAATTTGTCTCCGTCACACTATTCTAGACTGAGTAAGGACCAGTAAAGCAAAAATGTGTAAGCCCTTGTACACAAGGTCGGACATTCCGACAGAAAATGTCCGATCGGACCATGTTGTCAGACAATCCGACCGTGTGTGGGCTACATCGGACTGTTTCAGTCGGATTATACGACCGACAAGGTTTTAGAGCTGGGCTATAAAAAATTTCCGACAACATGATCCGATCGGACTTTGTCCGATGGTTTGTAGAGAATTCCGATTGGACAAAGTGCAACGCATGCTCAGATCAAATTCCTAGACCAAAGCTATTGGCTACTAGCCTGAACGTAGTCCCGTCGTAACGAAATAACGGCATCGTGTTACGAATGACCGTGTGTACAAGGGCTAAGATGGGCAATCCTAGCAGAGGAGGGTTCTTTAGGGAGCTAAATGTTGTGTGCCTTCAGGCTCCAGTGATGTAAACCTGACCCTGTCTATAGGCTTTGCAGCAATGTTCTTACACACCAATATCCAGAGTACAAAGTGTACATATATAATTTTTTTTTTTTTTTTTTTTTACGTATTTCAGATTATTGATTCCTGCACTGGTCTTTCTAGGACTTATCGCTTTAACCAACCACATTGTATTGTTTATTTCCTACCGAGCTGTATACCTTAATGGAGACTGGCTTTTCAGACAGCGGAAAGTGGATTTATGGCTTATTCGCATTTTTGTAAGTCAAATTGCTTTTATTAAAGAGTATGCTGTATATACCAAAAACTTTTTTCAGTTTTGGATAATTTAGAAAAGAGTTAAAACCCTTTTATTTTTCCTTGGTAAGAATTTCTTTAAATTCCTGTTGCAAAGATGGAATAGGAAGTAGAAGGAAATCTATACAGTTAAGAGAATTTCCCCTCTTAGACAGCTGTCCCCAATGGAAGATTATCCCGCTAATCCTCTTACATAGTAGGTAAGGTTGAATAAAGACAATAAATAATCCATCCAGTTCAACCTGTGTAGGTGTACGTGTATCAGTGTCTATAATTATTTCCCATATCCCTGTATGTTGTGTTCTTTAAGATGCACATCCAAGAGTCTTTTAGAAATATCTATACTCCCCGCTGCCACCACAAACTTTGGAAGAGAGTTCTACATCCTTATTGCCCTGACAGTGAAAAACCCCCTATGCAGCTTAAGGCTAAACTGCTTCTCCTCCAATCTCATTGTATGGCCCTGTGTCATCTTACCCTCCCTGAGACCCTTAGACTGAATAGTTTTCTCTATGCTGGGATCACCATTGAGGTATTTGTAAATTGCTATCATATTTCCTCTCAAGCGTCGCTTCTCTAGCAAGAATACATTTAGTCCTTGTAGTCGTTCCTCGTAATTGAGGTCCTCCAGTCCCCTTATTTTTTTTTGCCTTTCTTTGGACTCTCTCAAGTTTCAGCACATCCCTTCTGAGGACTGGTGACCAAAACTGGACGGAATATTCCAGATGAGGCCTAATCAGAGTTTTTTTTTTTTTAAAGTGACAGGATTATCATTTTATCTCTGGAGTATATAATCTTTTGTATGCATGCTAATATTCTGCCAGCTTTGGTAGCTGCA